>NC_089537.1:12105048-12422548 GCF_963924715.1 Thunnus thynnus
AGGCCTGATTTACTGCGGCGATGCTGGGAGAAATCTTATGCAATCAAAGCATTGTTTCACCTCCCACAGTGTTACTTGAATGATGATTATGAAATCAGGAGCCTGAACACTTGATATAGTGAAAACTTTTAAGCACAGTGTTATGAAGAATCACAAATGTCACAATTTTTTTTTCATTGCTTCTTTTATATCTGTACCTCTTTGATTAATTTTTTGTTTTTGCATTATATGCAAATGTCGTAAACCAGACCACCCAAATGGCATTTCACTAGTTGAAAGACACATTGTGACTCTTTTAGCTCTCACAACCCAAAGTTTCTTCTTTTCTATGATGTGTGCCCCCAGCAGCTAAATACTTTGATGAATTACATTCTCTGACTTCTAAATTCATTTGGAACGGTAAAAGACTTCACATTCAGCTGCGTACACTTCAATGCTCGATGTCCTCTGGAGGTCATGCGGGGCCTGATTTTAAATTTTATTGCCGGTCATTTCAGATAAGGCATATTGACACCTTGGTGCCAGATTGAGCAGTAACTCGTAAACCACACAGACCGACAGATGTACTGTTCTATGGAGTGTAAACCTAGATCAGCGTGTAGAAGGTTTGGACCGATTATAGGTACTTCACTGCAAATTTGATCCGATGTCCAGAAATATATGGGTTGTAATATCAAGATCTGTGGCTGTTCTTCAATTTGGTATTATTACAATTTATTACAGATTTCTGGTCCATATTTCAATGATAGCTGGGCCTCTGGGGGAATCCAGAGCCTCCAAAATCTGTATGATAGAGATGGATTACTTTCATCCAGAAGCTTAAAGAGTGTGATTCTCTTCCTGTGTTTACTTGGTTCCTATATTGATAACTGAGATCAGAAAACTACGGGCGCCGACAAGAGCAAACATGCTGCAACTTAAGAAAACACAAGCAAATTAAGAAAACATCTTCATCAATTTGACAACACACACACAGCACTTAAAAAACGTGCTGCCAACACCACAACGCAACACATTACAGAAGTGACAACTGAAGTGTTTCCAGAGGACACTTAAGAGTGATGAACACGTCAATAATTCATGAGCGAAATGTTGTTAAAACACAAACGAGGCCTCTTTCCTCATGTAGTGAGATAGACAAGAGCTACAACCTTATTTTATTTATTTTTTATAGCCAAACTGTCTTTGGTTTTCCAGATTTTTTACCAAAAAACACCCAGAAAAATGAGCAGGTTTAGAAAAAAACAACAACAAATCAACGGTTAAACTACAATGTTTGAGCTGCAAAAATGGAATTTTTCAAATGTTTATAAGCCTGATAAAGAAGGACATCGGTCCAGATATGGTAACATACTTCTTGTCACTAAGTGCAAATATATTTGACGTGAGAGAGAGTGAAAGTCTGTTTTCAGTGCAAAAACAATCTGTCTTCTCTTCTGTTGCGTCATACTCAGCAACATGCAAATGTGCCAGATCTGTCCTTTTTGCTTTCATCAGCAAACACAGCAATCTGAGAGCAGTGGGGCCTTGACAACACACACACACACCTATAAACACACATACACATGCTGCTGATGATCGACTTTGTGTGTATTTAAGATAAACTGGCCGAAAAGGCTCTGAATCGCTTGTAAGTAAAACAGTGAGCAGGCTGTTACAGGCCTAGTTTTGACATTCATTAACTAGATGACCCTGATCTCAGTAGTGTAGTATAGCACAGTGTACGAGTGTGCAGATGCAGTCAAAAATGTGTGTGTGTGTGTGTGTGTGTTTCGTATGTCACACCCAGCTGCAGCCTGATACCACCGGCCCTACTGAGCTCTGACCTCTGAGCTCCAGCCACGTAACAATCTGTCGCCGGCACGAAGCGCAGGCTTGCCTCAGGGTCACACACACACACACACACAGACATAATGTATATTGGTCAACCTGCATCTCAGTGCCTGCTTTAAAGGTGCAGTGTGTAGAATTTAGTGGCATCTAGTGGAACGGACTTGGCAGAAATGGAATATAATATTCATAAGTATGTTTTAATTAGTGTATAATCACTTTCGTTAGCTTAGATGAGCCCTTTATATCAACATAGGGGGCGGGTCCTCTTCCATGAAGCCCGCCATGTTGCACCGCCATGTTTCTACAGTAGCCCAGAACGTTGGCTGCATAAGTTATAGGGATTCAGTTGGCTGCACTCTGCAACCTCACTGTTAGATGCCATTAAATCCTACACACTGGTCCTTTAATGTTTGTACTGTATGCTGTCTGATTCTATATATCTGTGACTGCTTGTACGTGACAAGGCTGAGTTGAGGTGAATCATGAAATGTTTTTGTCTAGTTTTGTGCATTAAAAATGATACAATTGATTTATTTATACACTACTAAAAGAGAAAAAAAAGTGCAAAAGTTATGTTTTTTTAGTTGCTGGGCAGTTCTTGTACAAACATCATGTAAGTCTGTCAAAGGAACAACTGGGTCAACCACAAAACACCCACTGGGGAAAAGATGAGAGATGATTGGTTGAACAACTGGTTGAAAACTTTCCGTTTCTCTTTCTCATGTGTTTACACAAACAGTGACAGACACGTAGATGTATAACAGACGACAATAACAGTACACAAATATACAGTACATGCACATACATTCACATACATGAACACGTACACAGATGTACAGGTACACAAACATATTTACATTTGATTTATTTATCATTTTTAATCTTTATAGATAAATGTTTGTGTATTTTTCTAATACAGCATATTATAGACACTTTATACCGATGTATTGAAAGTCATTCATATAGAATGACTTTTCTTTTGTTCTTAACTAAGAAGTTGTTGCTATTAGTGCTGCAACACACCGTCCAAAACCCAAAGACTAAGAAAAATATATATATATTTGAGGGAATTTCTGGCATTTCTACTTAAAATACAGATAATTATTAATCAGTTGGCAAAATTGTTGCAGATTAACTGTATGGCAATCAACTGATCGATTAATTGACTAATTCTTTAACCTTTAAGTGCTATATGATATAATTTTTTTCATCCCTCTTACTATTTTCAGCCTAACATTAACTCTCCCATTCATCTTATTCTTTTATATTCTCTTCGTTTATATTTTTCACTGTTCTGTGTCATCATTTTGTTGCTTTATATATTTCACACTGATATTTTAATGTCTCATATGTCTTCTCATTATGTTAAATTTGCAGCCAAACACTTTGTTGTCCCTACTTGAAAATTGCTCCATAAATAAAAATGTCACTATTGTTATTACTGTGTGCTTTGTGTGTACCACATGCTTTGCTCATGCTACTGTGTAGATGTACTATCTGTAAGTTTGAAATTTTACAATATACACATGCTTCTTCTTCTTTTTTTTTTCAATTGAGCCTGCAGAACAGTACATCCAAGCACACACAGAACTGATGACAAAAGCAGAGAGGTGGCCAGTACTTTGCTGAGCCCACACCACTACGGAGGAGGCATGTGCTGAGGCTGACTCACAGCACAGCCAGAAATCATCAAGTCATGAATCCGTCTGTGTTTGGGCGTACAGAGGCACATATGAGTCATGACGGAGAGAGAGAGAGAGAGATAGAGAGAGAGAAACAGAGAGAGAGAGACCGATAGCTGTAGAGACAAAGACAGAGGACAAGCTGTCTTGGGTCAGGCATACATTACTTCCATATAGTCGGCCGTGGTGACAGTCGGATTGTCAGCGGCTCTGAAGTCAGCATGAACTTGAAATAAACCCTGAGCTGAGCAGCACCAGGGTGAAACACTTTTACTGTCTTTGCAGTGAAACACAGATTCCTCCCACCCTCACTCTCAGTGCCCTCAAACACTCCTACACTCTGTTTCTCATCTAAAATATATTCTTAAGATCCCGCAGATAATGTCAGACAACACTCGCTTTACTCATTCCATTGACCTTTCATAAAAAATAAAAAAAAAAGAAGAAATCTACTACTACCTACTTGATCTGTGTCCTATATTTAGCAAGACTTGGAGTCTCCTTTGTCAATCTATGTCAAGGTTTTTCCCTAAGCTACTAGCAGTGCACATAAACCTTGAACAGCCCCCACCCCCCCCAACAATATTTGTTGCATATTCTGTCACCATGTTGAGAACTGTGTTGTGCAACTCTCTGCTGATAGGAGGTGAAGGGGGAGGCTGCTGTAGGTGATGGAAGACGAGCAAGGGAGAGAGGTTGCACCAATCGGTCAGGAGCAGCTGAGTCTTTTGTGTGTTATTATTATAGGTTAAAGCCCTCCACCTTATGGTCCAACCAGGTGCCTTAGAGAATAAAAAGAGGGGTTGGTGGCCTCTTCTATACAAACTGTATCCTTCTGGGAAGCTCGAAAATGCATATTTATTTAGATTAATATTAACAGTTGATTTGAATGAACTCTTTTGAAGCTATGAGCCCCAAATGTAGCTATTGAATGTTGTTTTTGAGTTGAAGCGGTGTTTTGGTTCCAGGAGTTTTCCCCACGCTGTCATGGTAACCAGCAGAAAGGGCAGTTGGCAGGATGGTAGTAAGACAGCGAGGGCGACATGCTGTTTGTTCTGCAGATGCAGCCCTCTGTTCCCGAGAAGTCCCTAGGTGGTGAAGACTGAGTGGTGTATCCCAAGGGGCTATCGCGTTTCAGAGCGAAAACAAACCGGCCAGGCTCTGGCAAACAGAATCGCTCATTGCAAAACCTTTCATTTGCAAAGGCCTCTGTAGCTGGAGGCTTGTTTCTTTTTCTAAGGACCCTTCTGAGAAGTCGGAGAAAGCTGAAGAAAATGTCAAAGAATAGTTTTAGGAAATACGATTCCTGTTTCTTGCTTCTGGTATTCTTGTAAAAAAAAAAAAAAGGATCAAAGCCTCATTCTTCTAAACAAAAACCTGTTTTTGCATGACAGAAACCATGAAAGATATCAGCACAACACTGAGATATGAGGATGCTCTGCTTTAATTACAGTAATATCCAGTGATTAAAAAAAAAAGTGTCCATTCCAAATCTCCTTCTGTTCTATTCTAAATCTATTTTGAAGTCGTGTTTTAATGGTCATCCCACATCACATGCATGTGAGTCATTAAGCAGCCGCATCAAAAAGCAATAACTAATGCTATGCTGGCTGTGGTGGATAAAAGGCCACTGTTGCTGGCACTGATATAAAAGGCAACACTTTCTATAAATAGGCTCACCCGAGGCCATAGGGATGACATAAGTACCTCAATCTACCACAGTGGTGGCGCTTGTTTCCTTTTTTAACTTCTCTCTATTTATCCATTACCACATATGGGGGAAAGCACATGCAGTCATGTGTCATTTCCATCCCAAATACAAATAGCTCGGACCCAGTATCACAGCTCAAGGTCGGGGTGTAAATTCAAAACAAAGGAGAACTTTTGTTTTAGTATCAAGAGTTTGACGTCAAGAAGTAAAGACGGTGCGTGTTATATGAAACAGCTCAGGGATTTATTCATTAACACCTCACAAGCACCTGTTTGCATCACTGTTTTATTTTCCCATCTAATCAGAGATCACTGGGTGCCTCTTGATTGCTATGACTAACGCTTTCATCATCACAAGAGCAACACAGACTCTGTGAATGTGTGCATGATTCCCTTTTCTAATTAGGTTCATAATGGCAAGGGTTTCTGACAGTCTTCATTCATAATGGCACACATTTCCTGTAGAGTATGACTCATGTGCACTACCAGAGGGAGAAGGAGAGAGAAGAGCACCTCATCATCCATCTTCCATTGTAAGGGTGATCTCATCCTGAGTCATAATATTAGTACTTTGACACGTTAGAGCTCATCTGCGGGGCATAAATCCTACTCTATCTGCCTCCTCGCTCTGCGTGTTCCTCACAGGTGTTCTGCACTTCATAAGTCTCAAGTCTGGGCTCTCAAGTCCCTAGTCGAATCCCGAATTATGGACTGGAACTGGAGTTTTATGACCAAAATAAGTCATTATGGTTTCTTTGCCAAATGTAATATAATTGAAAACAACAGTAACAGTAACAATAGCAGGGTTAACTGACTAACTTTTCAGGATAAGTCTGGTTTTTGGGCCATCATTTCTATTGGCTCTGATAACATTGTACTCATCAAGTTTATTGCTGAGATCTGGTAAATGTGGTGACATAACTAAAAATAAGTTGACAGGGCAAAAAACACTTGAAGTCAGATCTTACAGGTGGTTCATAAACCTCCAGGTAAGCCAGACTCATTTGAAAGAGAAAACAAAGGTGAACAGTGACATTATGATCCAAATTGTCTGTTTTAAATATCTATCAATTGTTTCAACTTTGACCTGTTGAGTTGCTTTAGGTATGCGCACACATAGCATTCCTGTACAAACAGAAATAATTAGAAATGAGCACAATTTTGTGTGTTTACTTTCACCTTCACACTGTTCAAATCATATCGATTTCATGTTAGATTTCATATAAGCTCTTGTTGTCTAAATATATTACCCTCAAATAATGTGTGAAAGTTGTTGCACCTCCAGCTGTGATTTTTTTTTCCTGCATGTTTTGCTTCTGCAAATCAGTTTTTTGTTGACCAGAGTGTGGCATTTGTATCCAAATAATGTCTGATATCATCTTTCTGCTCAATATTGGCAAATAAAAACTTTTATCTAGGAAATGACAGAGCTAATTTGCTGCACACTTTTTTATAGCATCATTTCTAACCTTTAGATTTGGAAAGGGTATCAGAGGTTCAAATAAAGACACGACTCATTATATTAAAGTCAAGTTGCAAGTTTTTTAAGTTGATTCTGTAATATTGAACCTAAAGTCAACATAATACATGTAATACAGCTGGTCACCTAGGTGAGGACTGTTATGCGATAATCTGTCTCGATCTCTTCCTTCGACAAATTCTGTAATATTGAACCTAAAGTCAACATGTGAATTGTTACTATAAGTCATGTGACTTGTGTTCTCACCTCTTGTGCATTTATGTCTTTATCTATATCGGTTCTTATATTTGCGTCAGGTCAGATGTTACATAACTTTCACAATTCATTAACTAGACTTAAATAATGGTAATGAGCTAGTGGCCCATTAGGTGACCAGCTGTATTACATGTATTATGTACAATATACTGTTGAATGTTATTTATTTATTCACCTGTGTTTAAAAGCTTTGAAATTCGTGCACAAAATCTGTAGGCGGACAAAGTGTTGCCGTTCTTCATCTCCAGCAGGAGTATTTAATTTGTGTGGGTAAGAGTGAAATAAGACTTGGGTCAAAAGACAGCTTTGAAACATGTGCATGATAACAGAAATCCAGACTCAATGGATACATTTAATAACTGAAAATAAATTGCAGTCAAATTACAAGTCAGATGGTGTCTGTGCACCTAAATTGGTCATGCATTAGTTCTGAAATAACAGTCACTGCATTATGAGTCATTTCTCAACATTTGCACATTACTTACATGAATTGGAAATCTATCGATTAGATTTTATGTACTGTATTTTATAGATAGGATGCAGTATTGCGAGTTTCCGTATGTGTTGAGTATTTTCTCACAGAGTGCAGCACATTAAACTGAGAGGGAGAAATAATCCCACCGTTTCACCACTGAGCCCCCAGTTCACAAGACTTTGGCCGTCTGCCCCATGACTTCCCTGAGTTCAGGTCGCCTAGCAACCGGTCCCCTGCTATTAGAGTTTTCATGCATCACTATGTCTGCATTGATGTCACGGTTGCCGCGGCAACCATATGACCAAGACACATGACTCTTCGCCACTGTTAACAATCTATAAGCCCATTTTTCACTACCAAGCGGCAGCGACGATGGCAAGCAGTGTCACTTCACTGCCTCTATTCTAGCATCAACTTGAGCATTTTAAAGGACTTGAAGTTGATAAAAAAAGATTCAGTATCAGTCATATTGGCAGTGCTGATAAGGCTGCATGCCTGTAATTTCTTTAAAATAGGGCTTGCCTCTACAGATAGCCACAATGCAGCTCTTTAAATGGACTCTCACTGGCAACAATCCAAAGATAATCCACCACTGAAAAAGCAAATGATTAATATCTGTGACATAAATTTACTGTAGACTGCAACTGCCAAAACCCAGGAATTGTGCTAATCTCAACCAGTCATAGCCTCTAGCGAATCAGCCATAAAGCCGTGGGAGAGTGCTTTACTTAGATTAGGTCAGAGTCAAGCAGTATCATTTATTAAAAGTATACTGACTGAGCATCATTCTGCAGTTTTCTTTCTTTTATTATTTAAGTCCTCCAAAGTGCCATGACCTATTATTCCAAAAGGCATGTAGAGCAGTTTATGAATTTGACAGAGCACAAAAAAAAATACACAATCGCGATCATGAGACTAGAAACCCTCACACGTTGCTGTCACCACATCGAGCCTGAGGGGGTCGTGACCTCTCAACTTAAACCACCCCAAGGCGACGGCGGCGGGCCCCTCTTCTGAAGAGCAAACGCAAACACATGACAATAATCACAGCAACAATGGAAGTGTGTTCTCCCTCTGAGACGGATGTGACAATAAGCGGCAAAAAAAAAAAAAAAACGCTGACGTCGTTCGAGATCTACAACAAAAGCCGGCACTGTTGAGATCAGAAAGTCTGCACATGCACAAGATTGTTTTCTGACTCAGAGTTGATGCTTTCTCATTAACTATTCATAGTTTTGTCCCGTTCCAGCAATTTATGTCTGACAACCAGAAATTAGATTATCAGTGCGATATGTCTGATGTTTGTCAGAGACAGCTCAGTTGATGATCTCTGGCGTACAACATCTAAATAGGATGCCTGGGATAAACCCTTTTGTTGAAGCTCTTTCCAAAGAGCATCCAAATGAGCTAACCACTATATTCTGCTGATAATAATCTGTATAAGTCAGAGACTTTTGTTGGGTTCCCTGGAGGGAGTGAAATACTGATGGTGAGGACTGTTATGCGATAATCTGTCTCGATCTCTTCCTTCGACAAAGATAATCCGTCTAGTTCACTGTGTACTGTGCCTGTTTGCCTGGGAGCCTCAGTCTGCAGGCCGGCAGTGGCACACTGGAGCAGAGCTGCAGGGAAGTAGGTAAAGGACGGGGAGGAATCAGCGCTCACTATGTCTAGCGGTGCCAAGGGCGCTCTGCCGACTGGGAAGCACGCCCAGAATATGTGTACAGATAGAAAACAATCTGAGGGATCTTTTCCCCGCACGGCAGGCAGGAAATGAGGGTGATAGCGTGGTGTCTCTACAGGTGACAGGAGGCAATGCAGATGCTGTTTTCAGAGAACAGAAGATTAATTCAGTCTGGATGTGCTATTAATGCTGCTACTGGAAGTTCACCCTAATGAAAGCAGCCCTGAAGCGCCAAGTCATGCCATGGCAGTCTGCCAAGTCCTTTCCAAGAGTAGCATGAGGATTCTGTAGTCCTGAAACGATAAGTCGATTAATGATTTATATCATTGTAGATTAAATACCTTTAGATTTTATGAAGTTTGTTGGACAAAACAAGCAATTTAAGACATCTTGTTGGGCTCCGGGAACTTTGAATTAGTGCTAAGTATTGAACCTCAATACTTTTTGAGTATTAAATATGTAAGTTTTGAAAACTTTCAAATATCAAACGTTGGCATTGAATTCTTGGCCATTCTTGGCTTCGTCTGATTTACTTATTTATAAGTAAAGACAACAGTTTTTCTTAAGATTACATTTAACATTATGATAAACTGATGAATGATCCATTGAAAAGTTTGATATTAAAAGTATTGGCATCGGTATTGAAAACGTTCAAACAATTCCCAGCATACTTGCAATGGGATTTTTTCACTGTTTGAACTACTGTACACAATAAAAGATGCTGAAAAAGAAATGGGTGGATCAATCGATAATGAAAATAATCATTAGTTGCAGCTATGTTGGTCTCTGTACAAAAAAAGCTGTTTGAGTAAAAGAACAAAATAATCTCCAATTTATGTAACGTTCTACCATTGTTTATAATCCCTCAAAATCCCTGTTTTGAAACTACTATGACAACTACTGTACATACAGCTTTGTGTTACGTCCCAAACAGGGACGTAACGTTCCAGGCAGCCAGTTAGTTGTGAGTGTTTATCTGAGGCTGTGCTGCTTACGCCACAGAGGCAGCATGGGAGTCTGGCACAGACACAATGCTGTGAGCTGAAACTGTGACCGTGACGTCATGTGGGTGGCCGTTCCTATGTAGTCAGCACTTTTCACCCCTCCTCCTCTTCTTCTTTGCCCTACAGCTGCACATCACACACTGACCTCTGGTCATCTTCCATGAGGCCCACAGGGGTAAGTGGGGGGGTGGGGGGTGGTGGAGCACGACCAGGAGCCCTGTACACAGGTCAGAGGAGACGAGCACAAAGGCAAGGGAGGGAAACAGGATCCAAAGTTTGGGGGGAGGGGGGGGGGGAGGATGGTGAGCTCCTCTGTAGACTGACTGATCAGAGAGCAGCGAGAACAAGACATGATGTTCGTCTGCGTGCGTGACAGTCTCGCGGTGCCGTCCAGATAGAATGATAGACAAAGGGGCGGGAAAGAGTGAAAGCGGCGGGAGCAACAGTGAGCGCCTGTCTCACATGCTCCCCCATGTGAGACTGAGCCAACACGAACGGGAGCTGCTTTATGTAAGTGTCTCCCTGCCTGTGGGACTGCTGGAGAGCCTCACATGTTTGTGTTGTGGTCATCCCACACGGAGTGGACGGGGAGGGCACGGCTGGACTGGACCGCAGAGTGCCCTGATTCGAGCCGCCGCATCATCTATCTCCCTCTCTCTGTCTCTGTCTGGGTATTTGTATGTGTGTCCATTCTCTGTCTGTCTCTCTGTTTTCTACCCCTCCCATCCTGTTCCCGTTCCTGCTGCTGCTCCCTGGTTCACCCCAGGCTGCCAGGGCTTGCAGCTGGGACGGGTAGGAACAGGCAGAGGTAAAGTGAGGGAGGGTGAGGTAAGGGCAGGAAGAGAAGAAGGACATTAGAGGTTCTGACTCCAGACATAGTAGAGATTAGGGCTGGGCCCAAAACACAAACATTGGCTAAAATCTACTCCACTGCACACAAGTCTTTCAGTTCAGACACCACTTAGTGTGTGTACCTCTGCAAACACCCAAAATATCTTTCAAAAACAACTCATCAATTCAAATACTATAAATAACATTTAGTACACAACATTAACCGCATATATGCAAAGAAACACCACACACATTCAGCCTCGCAGCCACCCCTCTCCCCTCACCCACCCCTCCTTCTCTCAGGGCAGCTGGCAAAACACAAAGGAGAGAAGTGTGCAACTGGTGCGATAAAGCTGGGAACATCTTGCTATTCAAGCGTCAGCATAATAAACTGAAGGCACAATTAAGGGAAAAAAAAAAAAAAAATCCCCCTAACCACAAGAACAAGTGCTCAGTGCTGCAGCAGTGCTCAGCGTTTCAAAACGCACAGCGCCTCAGTCCAGCTGCGGGTTGTCTTTAGGACACAGGAAAAAAAAAAGGACAACAGAGCGATTCTGTTCCCCCCTCACTGGAATGCAAATGATCAGACAGTGACATACTGAGAGACTACAAAGCATGTGTGTTTTAAACTCAGATGTGCTGTTACTCTGCCATGACACTATGAAGGAGGACTGATATATCTGTGCACACAAACATTACTCCCTTTGTCTAAATCTCCCAAAAAGCTTAAATTCCTCTGTAGCTACAAGACACAGTGGGATATTCATTTGAAGTAAATTGTTAAAAGGTGTTTTAAAACTTTACGGCTTAACAAAGGAGTCCTTATTAAAACCTTAGATTTAAAAAAAACCCAGCTAAAATCTTCAAGAACACACACGTATTTTAGAATAAACAGCCTTGAAAAGCATAAGTAGCCCAAATATTTGGAGGTTTTTCCCTACAGCTTTTTTAAAAGTCCTGGAGAGATTCCTCGCCCTTAAACCTCTCTCTTCTCACAATCCCCCGAGGAGGCTGGTGCAAAGTCTGCCGCTGTCTGGCTGTTCCCATGGCAACCACCAGGTGAGCAGACAGGCTTGGAAAGCACGACGCGAACATGTGACTCCCTCCACATGCTCGGGCAGAACACACACTCTTCAGATAACAGGAGGCGAGATCTCCCTCCTTTATTCAAACTTGCGAGTACACGGTGTAGTCACAAAAAGGCAACGTTTGGTCAGTCTGAAAGCAGACAAGCAGATGACCAGTCTGCCAGTCCGTCTGTTTTACCACTCTCTGTGTCTGTGTCTGTCTCTGACACATGCACACACACACACACAAACACACACACTGTATTTGTGGAGCGCAGAAGAAGAGGAGGAGGCTTCTCTACAGGGGGCAACTGAGATGTGTCATAACTACTGAACGTCAAGTCCAGTTCTGCTACAGCAGCAAAAGGAGATGGAGATGGAGGAGCAGCAGGGGGAGTATATCACGAAAAAGTCTCACACAAGAGGAGAGGAGAGGAAAGGATCATCTTTAAAAAAAAAAAAAGAGCACAGCTATCATTATGAAACATATATTAACTGTTTGTTCATGTATAGTGAACAAACAAGAGTCTACAGAGCCTAGCAGCTGTCGAGAGGCAGCGGTGCTTTGAGCTAAATGCTGACATCAGCATGCTAACATGTGCACAGTGACTATGCTGACATGTGATGCAGGCTTAATGTTGGACAATTTCACATTAACCTGATGAAAAGTCAGAGAACCCTTAAAGTCATTCCTCTGGGAAACATGGATGTGAAAATTACAATCCATCCAATAGTTTGACTGTTGGACACAAATGCTTGAGAAAAGGTGACAAGTGGAATGAGAAAGAAGTGTATTAAGGGACACAGATCAATTTCAATTTTGTTTTAAAAAAAATGTCAAAATGTGTGCTGTATTGTAGCATTTACACAAAGAGTTACATAGTGACTGGAAGGGCATATTAGCATGATGCTATTGCCTGTGAGTAATTTGTGCTATCTGCAGCATTTCCTCCTGCCGTACGTGACACACACTGCTGATGGATTACTCGTATAAAGTGACAGTTTCAGCCTCTGGTTCACATCCAACAATGCAAACTATCGCCAGGATATAAAGCTGCAGGCTGCCAAAATACAATAAAAAGCATGTACTATCTGGCAGTCATGTGCGATTAGGACGGACATGTTTTGGAATGGAACGATTCCCAATTAGCCAAATCAAATTGTTTTGTTGGGACACGGCAACAAGCACCTCTTATTAAAATGTCAGTGGTGATGAATTAGGCTGAATCGGCCCTGCGCAGGACTCCACTGTAGATCTGAGGAGGCAGAGAGATACTGTACCTCTTCCTCTGTCTGGGATTTGAATAATCAAGAAGGCGACAGAGGTCAACAATCAGCCGAGTCGCTTTTCATTATTCATCTATCCCTGCCTCTCTGTTTGTATCCAAATTCTCAGGATGACACAAGATGCCTAAGCCAAACGAAGGTCAGTCCACCCAGCTGACCCGCCTCTTGACACTCTACTATTACACTCTCATGCTGCTGGTGTGTGATTCATCTTTTATTCATGTCCGCTTAAAAATCCAAATGTGAACTTGATTAAAAGCATGACCACAAAACACACACACACACACATTCCTTAGAGATTTCCTCACTGTTTTAAATGTGCATACATAGTGCGAAACCTCCAAGAAGGCTGCATGTGTGTGTGTGTGTATGTCTAAAAAAAGGTGCAAGAGAGTGACACAGAGGCGAGTAAAAGTGCACACCTGCATGAATATTAAATTACATGTGTTTTTGCTTTAACGGCCACATGTGTGTCTCTTTCATCTGTATACTCCACAACAGCATTCCCCACCCATAATTGCCACCGGTGTTCTATAAAAAACTCCTCCCCCGTCATGGCCAAGTTATGCTCCTGGCCCCTGGGCTTTGCAGCTCCTTCCGCCAGGGCGATTTCTGTGGAACACGACTCCAGAATAGGCTGGATCTTGTTGCTGTGGATTCCGCCTGTCCGCCTGCAGGGTCTATAAATAGTGCCTGTCAGATATTTTCACTCCTGTGCTGAGCGCACTCAGTGGCAGTGCAGTGTATTAATATCCACAGTGACCAGAGTCGTGCCTCAGGAGGGAGAATATGGTGCGGAGGTGTGTGTGTGTGTGTGTGTGTGTGTGTGTGAGTGTGGAGAGAGAGAGAGGGGAGGTGGAGGAGGAGGGACGTGCAGCCAGAGCTCAGCAGGACTACACACAACCAGCAGGCTGTCATCTTCCTCCCAACCTCCCCTCTGCAGACTGGATCTGCAACAAAAGACCTCTTTATGTCTCACTCTCTGACGTCTCTCCACAATGTGTACACACAGTTGACTTCAGCTTAAGGAGGACGTGATCTGAGTCACATTACCTTTTCACTCTGATTACCTAAACAATGTCTCTATAACGCAGTAAGACGCGATAAAGCACATGAGCATAGAAGGCCTATCATCTAGATCATAAGTGTAAACAACATGTCACAGATTATAGCTGGATTCTGCTGCACATGAATTACATTACAGAAGGCTGATATGCCAGGTGCACATTGATAATCAGCCTGGAGAAAGTGCAGATCTGCAGATAACCCCTATGAGCTGTGGGAGATTTAAACATGAGAAATATATCAGGGCAACAAGCACACGTATAGTATTAAAAAAAATGAGTTGATTAATATGTAAAGAGGATTTTTACTGGTTTGTGCAGCTCACACAGATGTGATAATACAGTCAGTTCCTGTCTAAGTGTCTTTTCAAGCTACAGTAATTCATCATTTCTGCGCTGGTCATGTGCACACTCCCCAGCTCTCACAACTCGCACACAAGCACATGCACATATCTAGTGATTGCCTTGTGTAACAGGGGAAGGATTCTGCATGTGCAGTTGCAAGGAATCACATGTGCGACTGAAACAACCTGAGGTCAGATAAAATATTCATAACAGCGAGAAAGGCAGTTCTGCTTTCACACTCGCCACATGTTTTGGTCAATTAAGAAAATATGTTAATTTAGTCAATTTACATATATTTTTCTTCAACTGTTCTACTGTTTAAAGTAATTCATGATTAAGCCCTTGATCATAAAAAACATGCCCAACAAATGCATATGAGAGGAGATCAAATGCTGCAATAGTGTGATGATATCCAACATGATTGCATCATGTACTGACTGTATCTACTGTAGCATCATGCCCTTCATGTGCAAGGACTGTGTTCCACAAAAAAAACCTGCAGAACACTGCTCCCAGTGGAGAGGGCCAGTATAACCAAAACAGGTCCTAATGACAGAACTGCGAACCAGTCACAGGGGGTGGACAAAATAACATGAACTCCTTTCGCTGTAGTACAATCCACAAAAGTATAAAATGATATGTTTTTCATTGAGGTTGTGTTATAGGTGTTGAGTCAACTCTGTGGTTATTTGTGAGGCTGTGGTTTGTGGTTTTGTTGTATTGGATTACATGTTATTGGTCATGTTGAGTTTATACATGACTCTAAAATGAATAACACTTGGGAAAAAATATATTTTGAAGTACTAATTTCATTAAAAAAGGTTAGTCACATTTCATTATCGTACTTCTTTGAAATTTTAGGATTTACAAGGAAGAGGATCATTCCTTGGCAGTGAAAAGGCCAAGATATCTGACTTTTACTCCCCAATTTACTGTAAGTCAAGCTCTAAAAACTTCCGATAACATAACTTGATACCACCTTTTTGTCAGACCATTCTTTTCTGGTAACGTCTTTCGGATTTTGCAATTCACGGTTTCTATTAATGATGTGTTGTTTCGAAGCCCAAAACCAAGATAACCCTGATGACATCATGAAGGGTTCTGTTTAATCCCTTTTCTGTAAACGTGTTTTCTTTAGTAGAGATAAGAGATAAGAAATACAGATAAAGGGCAGGGAAAATATAGTAATGGATCAGTTTCAAGTATTTAAAAAGCAACATGTATGGTGTCTTCATAAAATCCCACTGCATTTATAAAAAAATGCATTACAAAAGTTCCCTCCAGCTATGAAATACCAATATTGTGGCTTCTCACATGTCAGCGGTTGCTGATATGCGCCTATTTGACGGTACTAGAGTACAAATTGTCACAGCCAAGAGATAAGAGATTACAGTTGGCTTCTGAGTTCGTTCTGTCTCTACGCAGGACATTCCAGGAGCTGCGCTGTGTGACGTCTTACACATGGGATCACATTTCAAAAGGCTCAGCTACACTGACCCACAGTCCAACCGCAGACTTCTTTCCTGGTGCAGCTGATTACTTGTAAGCATTAAACAACTTCAGGACTGGCTTATTAGATAAAGGCGAGCGTACACACAGGAGCAGTTCATTCCTAAGAAACTAAAAGGAAACTACACAGATACACCCTCTTTTTCCTTTCCTGTGTTGCTACGCTGCAGTATTATGTGCTTGTCGTCTTTTTTCTCCAGCTTCATAAATTTTCTCTAATATCCTCATATACTTCACGTCGCTTCCTCTATGCCCTCCTCCCCTTTCCTCCTCCTCGCCTTCCTCCTTCACAGTGCCCAGCCTCTACTGGCGCCACAGCAGGGTCATCTGGGGTTCTACAGCAGAAGGGGAATGCATAGAAACAACAAATCTTACATTTTTACAGAATGAAACCATGAATGAACCGCACACAAAGAAGAAATACCCAGACCAGCAAAAGCCCAGCAGCACTGACCAAGAAAATCTCATTAAACACTTTTAGGATTCATTGTTCCTCATATGCTACCAATTATCCAAATGCACACAAAGGCAGTTTTAACTCCCTGTGATAATGATCTCCTGGCAACCCCAAACTCACTGGTGACAGTTTGCCTGTGGTTTTGGTTGGTATCCTTAGAGAGCAGCAGAGAGTGCCCTGATGCAGCGCTGCTGTGTGCTGACAGAGGAGGAACAAAGGTGAAGCTGTGAGTACAAACTGTGCACACAGGCAGGAAACCTGATATTCCAGCTCTCGACATGGACTGAATCTAGAGGGAGGGAGATTGCGTGCTTGTGTGTGATATCAACAGCAGCAAACATTAAGTCCTGCAGGACACACTCTCCACACGTGTGCATGTGTGTGTGCGTGTGCTTCCTTTTTTTTTTGTACAGTACATCTGAACCCCAATTAATCAGCCCACCGACCAAAAGTGCGTTATGAAACTGTGTCAGTGCAGAGGTTAACCTGCTTTCCCATGCACTAATACTTTATCTGATCTGAGCATTGAATGCAACAAAGATAAGTATTTAAATATATGTAAATCACTCAAATGTATCAAATTAACTGCCTGCACTTACATAGATATTCCTCATCAATAAAAAAGAAGCTCTTTCTTGTTTAATCAGGCAAGGAAGGATAAAGACTTTCAGTTTCATTGACTGATTAATACTGTCACTTGCTTTGACTGTTGAACAAGAGCTGTGTTTGTGACCATGTACAGTTCAGTGCAGCGCCTCTGTGGGCTGCCACTGACCCAGCATTGTTATGTGAAACCCTGGGCACCATGCTCCAGTGCTCAACTATGCTGTCACCCCCTCTAGGCATGTAGCAAACACAGCCCTTTGAGTAGCCAGCGAGCGGCTGCCCTCCTAAGCCTCGCAAAGCAGCTTAGAGCTCCAGCCGCCTCCACGGTGGTCACACGTGTGAAACGTGCACTCGCACTGACACACAAACACATGCAGGCGGGCTCGTCACTGCCTGTGCGAGGCTACAGTGAGATAGGCGGGGTCTGCTCTGCTTCATGTGGACAGAAAGGGGATGGGTTAGGTCATAGTCACTCCCACTCAGCTGTACCGAAGCACGTTCCCCTTCAGGCACAACACACTGCACACACACACACCTGCAGGAAAACATGCAGGACAGAGGGACAGAGAATACACATGCACAATGTACTGATCACCACTACTCATGTTCTCCCTGAGAAAGAGGGAGGGACGGGTGTTTCAACAAATCATAGCCATATGTTGGGATAAGCTGACAGTGTGTTCCTGAACATTTTTTTTTTTAATGCTGGAAAGAAAACACTTTCCTAATGACACATAGATTCCCTCTTAGGTTCTTCCATCAGGCAGTGAGCACAAATGAACTGAGAAATCATTTGGTTTTCCTCTGTTTTCTTAACTTTTCTCCAAAACATGATACACACTGGAACAGTCTGTGTGTACAGCTGCACCTAGAAGAATCGACAAGTATCAACCACTTTTTTTGAATGATTAATTAACACAGAGGGAGTAGGCAACAGCAGACAAACAATTTAGTTTCTTTGACAACAGAACACTCTGTAGCAACAGATACATCATCACTGGACTACGGGTTGCTTGTGATTTTGCTGATCTAGGAATTTAAACTTTTTATACTTTCGTTAAGCTTGATAAGTGTCAATTAAATGACTAAAATCTAAATGTAAAATATGCTGTAAACTCAGCAACCACAGATTGCTTCTTGCACAAAGTACGCTTGGTGATTCCTTTCAAGTCTTAGCTTCTTTTTAGTTGTTTCTTTGATTTGTGACTCAGCTAAAGGATAAATATCTCACTGCTTTCATTCTTCCTCCTCTTGTTCTTCTTCCTTACTTCCTCATTTTTCTTTGCTAAGGGAAGAATGAAGAACTAGCTGGTAGCGATCAGGAGCAGAGGGACTTACAGGGATGCATTGAGAAACTGAAATAAATCCTAAAATCTGGATTCAAAATGTTTGAAAATTTGAGTTTCAGTATGGCATGACGGTAATAAATCTCAATCTGCATAAGTAAGTGGTTCAGTAAGATTTGGATTTTTCACCAATTGTAACAAGCAATGCAAATTGTACCTAATGTTACTTTTTTACATCCGTTTCTCAAATCGAAGGCTGAAACATCACAGTCAGATGACATTGCTGCAATATTTTCCTTTACATATAGCAACTGTGAATCTAATCACATGTGATTATCAGTAATAAAAAAAAAAATCCAATGTGATATTCATGTTCTTGTGGAGACTGTTCTTAGGTTTTCTTGCAGATAAATAATTTTTCAAGAGCATGAGAACAGAAAACACATTAACTGTTTAAAATTAGATGTGTGCTTCAAGTCACACAATCCACAAAGACCCACAGGTGTTCAGTTTCCTAACCACTTCATCCATTTAAATTTGGTAGTACTCTACTGATTACAGCATCTTTGACCTGTAAAGTTAGTTATTTAAATATTTAGTTTATTTGTCCTTGATTAGGGCTTTCCACTTCTTCTTTTCAGTTATCATCCAATGCTTCCTGCATATTTCGCCATTTGGCAGTACACTTCGGGAACCATCATCTGTCATCTGTGTGCTTCTGTTTTGGATTCATACACTGAACATTTGCTATCACGTCAAACACGTCATGAAGGACAGACGAACGCACAAGAATCCATATTGAGACAAAGCTGATGTGTTCACTAATAACTGATTATGTACAGTATGTGACGTCGAGGACCCTGAAAAATCTTCTGCACGAGTGAAAATCACTAAATATCTGATCACATCTGCACCGGTGTGTGTTGATTTTTTTTTTTTCAAAGGAAGCCTTTCATCGGAAAACAAAGACATTGATCTAAACATTAATAAAATTGGGCTTGATCTAACAGATCTTCTTGTTAGTATGACTTCATTCATCAAAGTTAGACTATCATACAGGTGCACATTAATAATTAAGTTCCACATTATTGTGAAAGTAAGGAGTAAAGCGAATAAACTAAAATACGCTACTTCTAGTGCTGATCGGGTGGTCTGATTCAGAAAAGAAGACTGAGATCAAAACTACAGATGGGACATTTTCAACTAATTGGGCTTCACTTGGCAAGAAAGCGAGCTGGCCAAGAACTGATTGATGAATAAATAAGATACCACTAAATGTGCCAAATATTATTTGAAGAAATACTTTTGCAATGTTATGATATTAGGCAAAACTATTCTAAACTGGTTAACAGAGCCCTATTATTATTTATATCATATATATTACTGGTTTCTCCCACATTTACGAATGACAAGTCTGTTTTTCTCAAAAGACTCTGAATGGAGACCGACTAGATTACCTCAATTACATATTGGGCAGTATCACTAGTAGGAGAAGCATGAATCATACACACACACACCAGTGCTGAGTCACACACACTCTGCCTGCCCTCTGTGTCACGATGCATGCATATTATCCATCCTGGGCAAACTCATGACTGCTGGCCGTGTGAGGTGCGTGGTGTGTGGTATGTGTGGTGTTTTGCGTGTGTGTCACTTACATCCAACATGCTGCACAACCAGGATCCCACTTTGCAGAACTGACATTGGCTTTTTTATGTGGGGCAGACAGGGGATTGTGGGAGTACTGCGGCATGGTGAAGTGAGGTAATAGAAGTTTAGCAGACATTAGTCCTGCATTTAAATTGATTTCACCGTCTGTGCTAAAATATGCTTATGTCTGCCTCACCAGCCAGACGTTATTAGCCATTACTGACCTTATCTTTCTGAATTATCTGGTGTCTTTTCTCACTGCTGTGCATTCTGGGTTATTATGGTGCACTGAAATAACCTAGTTTGGCCTTGAATAGCCCCACTGTGATGTTCCCACATAACCCGAATGTGGGTAAGACAATAGAGTGTTTTCATGGTCTTTACCGCCCCCTGCTGGATTACCAATACAATATGAAAGGCCAATCCTTTCTCGTGGATATTTTTACACATCCAAGAAAAGCATGCAAAAGGTGGAATCAAACACAAACAGACACGTATCTATCAGTGTATTTGTGCTTTCCTCTTTGCAACTCTTCGTCAGTCGTGGAGTGTAATCTGCAGGTATTTAAGTCTCCTTCCACCCAGCCACAGATCCTCCCTCCAAACAGCTGGCTGGTGTAAGCAAGTGTGTTTAAAGTGCAGACGAGGCCAGTAAACTTCCCCTAATAACACTGCACAGTTCACAGTCAAAGGCGGCGCATTGCATATTCCCTTTCATCTCCGCAGTGCCTCTGAGACAGAGACAGGAGTGGGTTTTTGAAGGGAGGGATGAGGGTTGTAGTCAGAGGAGGGGCAGAGGAGGGGGGAGACAACCAGGCTGAATCTCTCATTTTTGCCCCAGGGGTGTGTGCTGCTGCTTCTGTTGCTCTCTCTTTGTCTGAAGACTGATTAACAGAAACCAAGACTAAAGAGAGTGAATATGAATTGTATGGGCTGACAAAAGCTTCTATTGTCTCAAACCTCTACTGCTTTTAACTAGTGTGTGAAACAGAGGGAAAGCCAGATAAAGGGTGATACAAAGATGTGTTTAGATTAATTAAAACAGAGAATAGATATATAGTATAGTAATAGAAATATTACAATGCAAAAATACTCTATCACAGGTAGAAAGTATTCAATAATGTAATTAATGTGAGATAATATGATAATAAAGATAATAAGTGTCAAAAGTAAAATTACCTATGATGCAGAATGTCTCCTTTTAACTGTTAAACTGTTAACATGGAAGCAGCATTTTAATGTTGTGTCCAGTCAAGGTGGGATGAACTCTAACCATTTAATACACTGTTTTTAATAATGAAACATTAATCTGCAAAGTATTTATCAACTGCAGCCATCAGATACATTTTTAGTAAGATTTCCATCTGAAATTTAGTGTAGTGAAAAAATTTGGTTTCACAGAATGAAAATACTGAAGAAAAGTACCAGCACTTCATATTTGTATTTTTTGAAATAAAATCCTGTATAATACTGTGTCAATGTGGTGTTTTCAGCTTGTTCCGCTGCCTCCAAGTGGCAAAAATCAGTTAATGCAGCTTTAAGATCAGTACATGAATAAATGCACTTAGTTACTGTACTTTCACCTCTGCTTGCACTGATTTAACAGCTTAATTTATAGTATTTAAACTTGGTTTCATAATTACCTGTCACCTATAAAATTATGTTGTTAGTTTTTGAGTTTTTGTATCAGTGCCATGTGCCTTTTAAGGGATCTTTAGTTTTGCTGTAGTACAGATATTTCACCACAAGATGGCCTTATTATTATTTCAAAAATGTATAATTTCCCATAAGGAAAAAGCTGATATCTGCATATGCACTCAAGTTATGCGTTATAAGGCTAGCAAGAAAAAAAAAATCACAGCACTAGCATGTGTGACATGAAGCCAACCATTGGTTGTTTATGTGTATTAAGTTTGTTTCACCCAACATACAGTATGAACTCTAGTTTATAAAACTGCCTTGAGAAAGGTCTGTTCAGAGGAGTATAGTTTTCCCACAGCATGTGTCAGCGGGAATCTGGTTGGTGTCAATGTTGTCAGCGAGGTCAAGAGGGACCAGAGCTTCCTCCTGCTCTTATTTGACCCCTCAGGGTCACGAGAGCTTGGAATTCCAGGGTAGAGACGAACTTCCACAACACTTGTTCCTCACTGGCTGTCTAGGACTACGAGGAAAACCAGTCAGCCGAAATCTAATTTAAGAACTTTTAAGAGAAGCTGTAAAAAAAATAACTCGTGTCACCGGTGTTTCCAGGGTTAGGGGTGTGAATGGAGTAGACAAAGTGGGGCACAAACATAAAGGAGGGTGGTGCTGAGCATGACATCTTGGATCCTCCTATTTGTGCTGTCGGGCAAAAGCTGTGTTTGGGAATTCTGGGACCACAGGCACTACAGTCTCATGCATAATGCATCTTTTCTACTTTCTATGTTTTTATAGTTGAACTGTTTTTTGTGATGCACAGACTTGTTTTAACACTGCTGAAACCATAGACCATGGCTGATTTTTTCAGTTTTTCCAGTAATTATCCTGTTACATGTGATCATTAACAAATGTTATGAAGTTAATTATTAACTGCTCAAGCATTTCCTCAAAATAATTGAAACATTTTGCTGTGAAAATTCTCCAGATAAAAAAGGCAGGATTGTACCTCATCTCACATGATCTTATATTGCACTGTAAACTTGTAAATCAAGGAATTACATCTGAGCTTTGGAAGTTTAACCTGACATCAAAAACCAAGGATTCCCCTCACATCCCACAGAGGAGCAAAAGAAAAAAAAAATGAAATGGGGATTGTTGGATAAATGTTTTCTGAATTGACAATCTAACTGTAATCAAGATGAAAGCAGCAGATTCAATCACTTTGTGTTACACTGTTGGAGATTCATATCCTGCTGTTTGCAACTACGGACATTTTCATAGATCATTTCACACAGCCAGTGTAAAGTAATAAGGAAGGAAAAAGGACTTTGCTCCCAAATGCTTAACATCGTGTGCAGGTCTTATGATGCTGCGGAAGTGCTTTTAACTGCCACAGGGAGCAGACACCAACTGACATCTGTAAGGTAACGATTCTATTTAAGTTTTTTTAAGGCAATTTCACTTAAACAAATAGATTAGGTGGTTATTTTTGCATTGTTGTTAAGTTGTATGACATCCTCTGAATTGTTTTACATTGCAACATGTCTTTGCAACATCTCATTCATTCCAGGCTATGCATTATTGATGTTATAACTTGCCATATTTGTGAGATACTGACAAATGTGTAATTTTACAAGTATAAAATGCTGACCGGCAGTGTTAAGATGATGCTAGGATTAAAGAAAAAACAGATTATGACCTCCAGTGACTGCTGGTTCTCCAAAGACAAAATGTACTGCAATACTCCAAACTATGTCATTGATTATCCTTCAGATATACTGGGTGATACAGTTATTTGCAAACTGTGTGTGACGTGATTGGTCATGGAATGGAAGAGCAACCTGCGGCGCACCCAGTCACTGAGGAGTATCCCCTCGTCATGTGACAAGCCCACCTGGATGGAGGCAGGGCTGCGGGGCAAACAAGCATCTGTGTCCCAGCTGGTTGCAAGGTGAAAGAAACATCATCTTCCTCACTCTCTTCATATCTATGACAACAACTAATGATTACGCAAACCTTACAATTACTTACAATTAAATGCAGCACTTGTACAGTACTGAAATATGCCTTTCGTGTACATAACAGGTATCAAACTACAGCAGCAGTAAGCTCATCCATTCAAGCAACAACAAGAAATAATGGTGAAGCAAATACAAAGCCAGTGCTACATGAGGTAATGCTGACACATTCATACACAAGGCATCCTCTGAATTAAATTAACAATGCAACTGCATGCAAACATGAGATATCAGATATGTTTTTTTTTATGTTAGACAACACCATCTCCTCCACTTGTGAGCGGCCCGTTGGAAACTAAAGAGACTCATCTGGAGTCTGTGATGAAGAGAAATAATGAGAGTGAACGCTCTCAGCCCAAAACCAATTTGAGCCGCAGCAAGTCAATGGGGAGTCTTCATAACAGCGCATCCATAGATGCCCTGAAGGCTCTGTTTGAGTCAAAGGCTGCAACGCAAAATAAGCTGAAGAGCAGTTTCAGAGCTGCAAATGTCACGACACCTTCCAAGGCAGCCGACATCCTGCCAGTGATGAATGGAGAGGTTGAAGAAGTAAAGAGCTCTGCAGAGAAACAGAAGACCCAAATTCCTGCTGATGCTTCTGTTAATGATGTTAAACCTGATGCAAAAGAAGAGAATGCATCTCGAAAGGTGAATAAAATTAAAAGATTCTAATTATGTCAATAGATTTGATGGGTTTGTATTAAAAATATTTAACTTGAAACCATTAAATATTTCTTCCATCATGTTGCTTCCGGAAATAGAAAGACTACATAATATCATATAAACAGATTGAGGCCTACAGTTCATTGTTTCAAGAGTTCTGTCTCCCTCTAGGTGGCAAATCAGACTCGGAGGGAGAGAAGAAAAACAATAGGGGGGATCGATTTTGAAGAAGTTGCAGCCTATCAAGCTGGTGAGTACGAGACATTATCTTCTAAAATAATTCATTATGTATTATGAGCTGGCATTCAAAGTGTGCTCTGTGATAAAATGCAACCTGAAAACGGTGTTTCCTCCTGCCCAAAAAAACTAGGGAATGAAGTAAAGTTCAAAGTGTAATTATACATGATAGGAAGGCATGGGAATTTTAACTGGTTTCACACCATCATCCTTATCATCAGCTTCCCTAAGAACCTGATTCGGATCAAAAACTATTGCACAAAGTCTGACAACAAACTTTTGTTTTGCATGGATTGGTGGAAACAGGACTGTCAGAGTAAAGAAAAGATAACAGAATCAAAATTCCCAAAATAAACATTTCTAATGGTTTATTTTACAGCTCCATAATTTCCCAATAAGCTTCAAGAAGTTTCTTGGAAAGAACTATAAAATTTGGTAGAAATTCTAGGGAAAATAGAGTTCAATTAGTACATTTCCAATTAATTAATTAAAATTAATTACTAGTATCGAGTGTATTTTAAGGAGTGCATAGCAGGTCAGCTAAACATGCAAAAATGTGATTTATAAAATTCAACATATATGGAGAATTAAGTTTACAATAATAAATTAATATTTACTTGGGTTTAAATGGAGTTGTTCTTTTACGTTAATTCCTATTCTCCCTATCATTAGTGCTTAGTGCTTTTTACAAAACATAGTAGGAAGTTATTAGGAAATTACCAACCCATAAAATCTTTAAAGTGCTGCCTTACTCTATAAAAGAGTATCCTAAACATATTTTGCTTTTGATCCATCTCCATAGCAAACATAAAATCCTGTTTAGCTCCTCATGTTAGCCAAATTTAGTGTCTGACTCCTCATGCAACCGAGAAAACCCCCAAACAAGATGCCAGCTCTGCTGGTAAACATTCCCTAGAAAGCCCCCTGTACATCCTGTGACTCAAAGGTCAGAGCTGTGGGCAGTGGGAATGAAAGGGATGAAGTGGAAATTAATATCAGCACAGTGACTTTGCGAGGAATAGTGATTGACTCAAACTGGTGTGGGCGTAGTAGGACACTCCACCACAGGACGGAAATAGCCAGCACGCTACAAGTCCTGAATATGTGCAGGAGGGTGAAAGGGTCAGCTGTCACTAGTGCAGGAGTGACACAGAGAGAGGGAACGACCGAGAGTGGCAGAGGCTCCGTTACCAGACATTAGATCGAAACACATTCACGCAGATTTACAGAAAGTAAGAAGACAGGCAGGACCAAAGGAACTGGGAGCTGTTAATTTTCTGTGAGTACTGATCTGTATTTTGTCCATCTTTAGACTGTGACCGTGGCAAAAAGAGAATAATCTGTATATCTGCTGAGTACAAATAATCTTTAACTGCGTGTTATATGGCTTGCACATGCTCTTGAAAACTTTAAACCCATAAAATTTAATAAACACTGTACTGTGATGGAGTTAGTTATACCAATGATTGAAAAAATAGTTTTCTTGGCTATGTGAATCTTGAACTACAAGGGTGTTTACATTTAAAAATCACCTTTTACATGCTACAGCCAACATTCACCATCATCACAGTGTCTGATTTGCCTTGTTTTGCTGATAGACAGCTGCTAGCGGACTGTTCATTTTCCATCTATATCTATCTACAATTTTAAGACATATGCGTGTTTACCTCTGCTCGTCAATGCTTAGTCAACTGTGGCTGCAGTGACTCGCAGGTCCTTTTAAATCTCAGTATGTGTGTCAGTGGAGTCAGGTATCTCTCCCTCTCACCCACAAGTGGTACATTTATAACTCAACCACATGGCAGCTGTTAAATATCAGCTTAGAAACCGTTATTTGTTATGACTCAAAATTGCAATTAAAATGCAAAGATTTGAATATATAATTCACCTATATAAAATCAGCCAGTTGTTTAAACTCTGTTTCCATGTTCTGCTTAAATAGAATTATGACTCTCTCGGTCACATGATGTTGTGACAATATCTTGAAATAAACAGTGCAGTGCCGTCCTTGACAGCTAATATGAACCAGTGATCAAAGAGAGTAAAACAAAGAGACTAAATTATGGATACAACTTTTGTCTTTAAATCCCATGTGAAGAATTTAATGCCAAATTTATATCACAGCCTTGCACTGGATACCATTGTAAAACATGAATCTCAGAGAGCTCTGAATACGCCCTTTCTACATACTACAGAGTACAACTTGTGTCATAAAGAGATTCACAACCAGTATCGAACACATTATAACAGCTGTGTCTGATGTCTCTGCAGATGAAAAGAGGAGGTCGATTGCAGACTTCAAAGACAGCTCCTTCAACCAAACCAAGGAGCAACTGTGTGTCTCGGTCAAAGCTATATCTGCTCTCTATCTCTCAAAGGTGGCACCTCAGAAACCACCACACAGCCATTTAAAACCGGTAAACGTCTGCCAACTCATTATGTGTCCTGAGCGAACAATGTTAAGAGTCTTGGTGCTCCATGGAAGTCAGCTCCTACGTGGAACATTGTCCCTACATGTGTAGATATATTTACCCCTATCTTATGAACAGTATCTCAGAGATATTATGCTTTTACAAACTGTTCTGTGATGTTTTTGACTTGTTAAATTATGAGATTTCATGACAGACACTAAATACATAATCACCCTATTTCAAGATTTAATTAGAAAGATATCTTATTATCAGACAAAAAGTGTTCAATGTAAATCAAAAAATGTTTTTGTTTTATCTTTTGTGACCTTTAAATTCCACTGAAGAGAGAGGAAATGGTTGTCAAAATCACAAAAATATATAAAAGTCTACCCATGCATGTACTCTGTGACAAGATGTTCCACTACTGTTAATTATGTTTGACAGTGTCATACTGTATAACGCTAAAACATATCATACAATGATTACTGATAAACAAGATTAACAGTGATCAAGACGACAATGTTAATTTAAGGTAAAGTTGACCTGAATAAATAATTGTTTCCATCCAGGAACAAGATCAGTCATCTGAATCTGGGAAAAGAGTCAAAGTAACCAAGGTAAGGTAGAGTTTCACCAGATTTTTTTTTGCATGATGGTGTGGTTGGTGCAACCGTGTGGTTTACATTAGAATTGCATTGTCATAATAAATTCTAACATTTTCTACAGTATCACACATATATAACTCAAGAACTCAAAACATAATTGCTTTTCTTAAGAGCTGCACAGTTTTCTTCAAAAGAAGTGGATGCCACTCACTCTCAGTGTTCCTTTCTTTTATTTTGCATTGTGGTTGCATTGCATTTGTTTAAAATTGCTGGTTATTTTGGAATTCAGCTGACACACTGACACTGCGCATGTGGAAAGCAAAACAACTGGCATGATTTGGAAGGTAATGGCTCTCGTTCCTATAAGCATGTTTGCTTACTCTGGAGCATGATTTTCACTGGATAGCTAATGAATGAAAACATTACTTTGTTCTTCTAAGATGGCCGAAGACTCCCTACAAAAAAAAGATGACCACCTTCCACCAACATCAGCCAGACATCAGCCAGGACCAGAAGACATCTTTGGGCCACATTCCCAACAACTCATGCCATCCCAACCTTCCAAAGAAATGTTGTACCAACAGCGGCAGAAATGTGAGCTGCGAAGGCTCCTGAAGCACACTCACCCAGAACTGAAGATGTTGGATGAAGTTGTGGATGAGGAGCTTGCTGAGGTTTTGAGCTCAGAGTCTGGGGTGGCAGCTGCTGAAACCGGATATGAGGGAGAGGTCCTTTCAAGACGCTTGATATTCGAGAACTGTGCCCTGAGTAATAAAGTATCTACTTACATCCCCAAGCTGCACATGGCAGAGGAAACAGCGGAAAGAGGCAATGTCAGTAAAACATCAGCTGTGTTTGAGGTGTCAGAGGAGAGGCCTCATGTTGCAAGTGTTAAAGCGATTGTGGAGGCTGATAATGGTTCTAGTCCAGATCCTAATAGAGAGTGCGAGGAGGAGATTGTAAGAATAGATGTTCAGGCTACCAGAAGGATGTTTGAGAGTCAGTCTGTGAACACATCTAAACCAAATCCAGAGAATAAGTTCCAGGGGAAAGTTTTTATTTCTGGGGATGAGACAGGGGCAGTCCAAAAACGAAAACAGGGGTTTGACGTGTGTAGCAAACAGAATCTACACAGCAAAAACAGAAGCAGTGACACTGATTTGACAGAACAGAACCACGATCAAGGGTCATGTGTTCATGTTGTTGGTCAGAGCACTGATCTTGGGTTTTCTGGCAGGGAAGAGGTTTCCACTGGTGAAACACTCTTTGAGGATGAGCCTACAAGTCTTCCAGATCCAGAAGGATTTGGTGAAACGATCAAAACGAGAGCAGCTCTTTTCCAAAACAACCCATTTATCTCAACAAATGTAGAAAGAGAGCATTCCTGTCTGGATACAGCAAAATCCCAAATCCCAGCAGTAGACAGCGAGGCAGCTGAGCACTATCTGCAAGCTAATGTCAAGAACAGAGCTCATCTGTTTGAATCAATGCCATTTGACAAAATCAGACATCAGAACAGGGATGAAATAGAAACAATGGTCGAGAACATCAAGGAGACATTGGATTCCCTTTATCACGTTAGTACCATACATTCAGATGGCTCAATCATTGAGGTGAATGAGACAATGATAGCTAAAAAGGCTAAATTCATACTATCAGAGAGTGGGCCTAAGATAAAATACGATGAGGTGGCTGAAGGTGGTGCACAAAACTTCATACTCCAATTGCTACCACGGGCAAACCTAAAGCCTCAAATCACTTACCTAAAGGAAGATTGCAAAGGAAATATGGAGGCCATAACGGTGAATGTACCTGTGCACCAGCATCACTTCACTACCAGCCAGGACACAGAGGTTAAAACTGCCAATGTGGTTCAACTTGTTGAGGATATTCTTAATCAAGATAACTCCCTGAGGAAAGGAGTGATAATCCAGGAGGGTGTCGACAGATGTGCTGAAGTAATCGTTTACTCCCTTTACAATTATGTAGATGAGAAAGATGTGAAAAGTTACTGTCCTCCACAAGTGTATTGTGCAGAGTATGAAGAACCAGAAACAGAAAGAAGTGATGAGAGTAAAACAAAAAATCAAGGATTGAGAACTGGGGTTGTTGAATCAACCATAAGCTGCCTAAACCTCTCAAATCAAACCCCTCAAGACCAAACCTGCTCGGGATCAATCAGGCCTGAAGTCACAGTAAAGGGGAATGTGAAACTGTTCAAGAGTTGTATTGAAAAGGGTGATCTGGAGTATTTGAAAACTCTTCAGGCTGAGCCAACAGTTCAAGAAGAGGAACTTCCTCCCAACCAAAATGTGGGCGGACAAGGCACAGAGCTTCATCCCGAACAGCGAGGTGATCAGGCAGAGGAGAGTGCATCAGAGTGGGTACCAGTGGATGTAAAGAGACTGAAAAGTATGTTCTCTGGAGATCAAAGACAACCCAACCAACCCCAAACCCAACCAAAACAATTTACTGCCATCCCTCCAGCATTCATAGGCCAAAATGTGCCACTTGGAAATAGGCACTCCGCTACAGAGAGGAATGTTGGCGTTGTCTCCCATGTGCAAGAAAAGAATAAAATCAAGGAGTGTGGCATCCAAGCACAAGAAAAAGCATGTAACTCTGAAGTCGTATTGCATTTTGAGACACAAGACAATGACAGGGTCCACCAGGCTGAATTAGTCAAGGTGGTAGATGACAATGACGAAATCTCAAACCTCAAAACTGCAATCCATAGCCTCCAACAGGCCACAATGGAAGCGAAATCTTTTCATCAGTCATCACAAGAAAAACAGAAATTCTTTGTTCAAGAATCTTCTAAGGAACCCGTTGCCTCAGTTACAATATCTGATGTCAACTCAGTGAAAACCCAGAGAAAAGAAGCAGAATTCCTTCAAGAAAATCCACAAAAAGCAGAGACAGCTTCCAGCATCACTTCAGAACATAAACCAGTAAATCAACATGAGAATACATGCCTTAAAGATATTAATTCTGCAGAAATTCATACTACTGAGACATGCAGCAAAAAGGGTCAAAAAAGCACAGAGGTCGTCCAGAAGCAACACTTTGAAGCTGCTACGGAGTCTTCAAATAGTTCAGAAACAGCTGCACAGCAAGAGGAGGAGGAAATAGTTTTTGAGGGTAAACTTCAAGCAGCCTTAGATTCCCTGGAGAAGTCCAACATTAATGTCACCAGAGGAGATTTCAGAGCAGCAATGATATACAAAAAATCTTCTAAAGAAAGATCAAAAAATGTTGATGCAGCGTCCTTTCAAAAGACATCTGACAATGAGATTTGCGCTGTGACTGAACCTAAATCAATTCAAGCACCACTGAGACAAGACCTGGCCACAGAGCCCCCAAGACAAAGTGAAACCCTAAATAAACCAGCTACAAATGCTGCCTCAGAGAAAACCAAAAGGCCTGTTTGTCCAAAACCAGCCATCCCGCCTAAACCTGAACATTTGAAGATGAAACAAAGAGATAATCAATCAGCCAACAAAGAGAATAATCAAACTAATGCTATGAGATCTGATATGAAAGATAAAACTCCGCAAACACTGACAACATCTCTGTCACATCAGGTTGAACATAAGCAAGAAGACCAGTCCAAAATACACTCTGGTGCAGACTCAGGACCAGATTTAGAGGATCATGAAAAACCTACAAGAAATCAATTTTTTGGTGAAGCGTTACAGATGTCCCAGGAAATCCAAGTAAGCCATCAAGTCCAAGGTTCAGTCGTCACCTTGGAAAGTGACAACACAGATAAAAATATCATCAATCAACAAGAGAAGATAAATAACACGGCAGAGGAGAAAAGCCCCCAGAACATCCCAGTCAATGATAATATGAATGAAACAGATGAAAGCCCTGTAGATTTCAACAAAGCATGCCAAAAATTTGGAGGTAAAAAGGTACTTTCCGCAAAAAAGGCCCCTGTAAAGCCAAAAAGAGTAAAAATTGCCCATGCTGACAATAAAACTCCAAAGCACTCCTCTGGAGACAATAATTCAAAAATTCTTGCAAACGTAGAGGCAAAACCACAACAAACTGCAACTGATCCATCATGCAGTGACCCAAACACCTGTGGAGAAACTGCTGACAGCAAAGACAAACACGAGAGAGAAATTAAACAAGAAGGAAAAGTCGAGATGAGGGAAAAGAAAGGAAGAACCGAGACAGAGGACGAACGCCGGCAGCGGCTGTCAGTTCACATGGATGAGATCATGAGAGGTAACATAACGGCGGCCATGGAAATTTTTGACAACTTGCGAAAACAGGAGGAACTGCAGAGTATTCTCAGTCGAGTTGAAGAAATCGAAGAGGACACGAGCGAGGTTGACGTAACATCACTGAGGAGAGTGTTTGAGAACGTCCCTGACTGGGTTGTCAACTCCAACAAAAGGAAACAAAAAAAGATAAAAGTAGAACAAAAAGAGGAGAGGTTGCCGATATCAAGGGACAACACTGAAAGCAAATCTTCAATGGCGCATGTTTTTGGAGATCTTGAGAGAGCCAGTGAGGAAATTATGAATCTAAAAGAGCAGACTTTAGCCAGGCTTGTGGACATAGAGGAAGCAATAAAAAAGGCTCTTTATTCTGTCTCTACTTTGAAATCAGACTCAGATATTGCTGGTTTATCATGCTTGTTCAAAGAGTCCTTAGGGACAGTACAGGGATCACCATCCTCTGGTAACATTAGCAAAATAAGCATCGGGTCAAGCAGAAAAAAAACAGTGCTGACACAGGAAGGCCCTTCAACACAGGGAAGCACAGCTATGCCAGCTGGCCAGGGTGCAGGCCTGGAAATAGCCTCTGCAAAACAACGAGCGAGTCCTCCATCTTCACCGGCCTTCATTTCCATCCAGTCAGCCGCTCGAAAGACGGATAAAACAGAGCTGCTGCCACCAGAGACCACAACCTGCCCTACATGTCAGCAAAGCCCGAAGATGGAAGAGAAATTCCGGACAACAAAAACCCTTCAATGCAACAGTCCAGCTCAAAACAGAAAAAATGACCCAAGAAAAGGAGGTCAAAAACAATCCACTTACAGCCCACTTAAACCTAAACGAGAGCTCAGCATGCTTGAGGTGCAGGCTGACCGCGGGGGGAACAGTATTTCAGGCAACACGACAGTCACAGAGAACTATGAGAGGACTGATAACTTTGGTAACCGGTTTTACTCCTCTAAAACCTCCACTGTTGTCAATAGTCAGCCAGAAACAATTACATCATCCACAGGTCAGGCTGTGACTAAGTACCCAGAGGTTCGGCTGCCGATCAATCAGAAACCTTAATTTAATCACAGAGAGGGTGCAGTTTCTCACCAAAAAAAATAAATGCTGGCAGTGTTTTTTTATGTACTGTATGACAAAGCTGTCATGTGCAGAATTTGATTTGCGAAGAAATTAATATGATATTTGTTATTGCTTGTTTGTTTATTTATGACTGGTTTTAGATTTTCTTATTAATTGCTGGGATCTTTTTTGTTGTTGTATTCTTTATCACACTTTTTGCATTTTAAATTAAATACAGACTCTTGGTTTCCAAATGCCTTCGTGTTTTGTTTACCAAACTAAGCCTTGTCTCACTTTTCTCATCAGTTTCAACCAGCCTGTCATGAGACGTGCTCAGCCTGTTTGAAGCCGGTGTATCCGATGGAAAAAATTACTGCAGACAAATACATTTTTCACAAAAGTTGCTTCTGCTGTAAACAGTGCAAGAAAAAGTTGAGGTGAGACATTAAAATATTCTACAAACAAATCACCTGCAATATTGATCAATGATTTTCAAAATTTGATTAATTTCTTGTCTGTTTCTTTACTTTTGCCACCTCAAAAAAAAAAAAAAAAAATCAGCATCAAAATGAATTCAGCTGTTTTGTCAAAACTTTCAGCTGAAACATAGTTCCAGTTGCTTCAGACTGGCACCTGACACAAGTTTATGTCTTTCATGTATCATTTTTAACAGCGTTAAGCATCAGTTTTCTGAGAGATAAATACCTTAACGCTTAAGTGTAGAGCTGCAACAATTAGTCGTTAAATCGATTAGTCGATCAACAGAAGATTAATTGGCAACTATTCTGATAATTGAATAACCATTTAGTCATTTTTTAAGCAAGAATGATAAACATTTGCAGGTTGCAGCTTCTCAAATGTGAAGATTTTAGGTTTTTCTGTGTCATACATGACAGTAAACTGAATATCTTTGGGTTTTGGACTGTTGGTCAGACAAAACAAGACACATGAGGACATCATCATGAGCTCTATGAAATTATAACAGGCATTTTTCACTGTCTTCTGACATTTTATAGACAAAACAGTTAAATGAGTAATCAAGAAAAAAGAAAGCATGAATCTTACCTATTAAGATGTTCCAACACTCCTCTGACAAAGCTCTTGGAAGTGATGATATTAAAAGCTCCTAACATGACTTTGTGTGACATTTCTTCTCAACTCTTGTAGCAGGTGATTCTGTTTAGTCTGTTTATAGCAGCAAATTCCTCAGGAGATGTTTTACATGTTTCACCCAGAAACAAAAATATTATAACAAAAGGAGAGAAAAACACTTAGTGTTTATATATCCAACAGGCAACTTCTGCATAATAAACTGGACACTTTTGGAGTGGGTAAACTTTAGCTGTTGCTATAGATACAGTTTGGACCATTGAAACTAGCTAACCTAGCAACATTAAGGCTACAAACAACCCACAATGCAACACTCTTTTAAAGTGACAGGCTCACTCTGTAAGCTCTGTCCTGACTCCTTTCAGAAAAAGATGGTGTTGTGAATATGTAAAATCTATTCCTCTATTATATATATATATATATATATATATATATATATATATATATATATATATATACATGTCTGTGTGTGTGTGTGTGTGTGTGTGTGTGTGTGTGTATGTATGTATGTATGTATGTATGTATGTATGTATGTATGAATGTGTATGTGTATGTATATGTGTGTGTGTGTGTGTGTGTGTGTGTGTGTGTGTGTGTGTGTGTGTGTGTGTTTGTGTGCACATATATATTCACCCAGCACATCCAAAATCAATGTGCTGGATTGCTTAATTTGCTGATTGATTAAATATAAATCTCTTCACCAACAATTAAAAAAGTAACTGTGAGAAACTTTACAGCATAACTAATGTTAGAGGAGTGGGATAGCCATTGGGGGCACACTTGACCAGTGGTAAAAATGTGGGGTGAACAGTGTTGGAATGTAAATATGTACATTTACTCAAGTATTGTACTTAAGTACAGTTATGAGATACATTTACTTTACTTGAGTATTTCCATTTTATGCTACTTAATACTTCTACTCCACTACATTTTGGAAGCAAATATAGTACTTTTTACCCCACTGCATTTATCACATTTTTATTTGTCAAATACAGGTGTACCTAATAACATTGTTAATTGCTGCATTGCATTGTAATACTGTAACGTGGGAACAGAGCCATTGTTAATGTCATTAGTTCCACCTGTGCTTTTCCTACAATGACAGTCAAAACCATGACAGAAAACATGAACCACTAGCCAAGAGATTTAGAGATATTGTTTAACTGTTTAAAAAATGCAAAATTAAATGTACATGCTTAATTTTTTAACTGTTTTAAGTTTTAAATGAGACTGACAAACTGTGCTTATTTGTAGCATGCAAAATTATGCGCCCTTATATGGAGAATTCTACTGCATATCTCACTACCAACAACTGTTCAAAAGAAAAGGGAATTACGACGAGGGCTTTGGATACACTCAGCACAAGACCCGATGGCTTCTAAGGAATACTCCTGACATGACGTCCAATGAATCTGAGGTATAGATAAACCTCCTGTGACAGTGTGAGTACCAGCAAAAAAAAGGCAACATTATGTTATTATTCTTTCCTGTCATTTTCATGATACAGTAATTTATCATAGTGGCTTCCCTTCATTAAAGCTGTGTTCTCTTTCTGTTCTCAGCTGATGTGACGGTGACTGTGACAACGCAGAAAATCTTGAAGCTGTGTTTGAGGCACCATAAAATGGTCAAAATTTTACAGTGTGTTCATCTTTTGATTGCTAATGAAGTGTGTTGACACAAAACTGATGTCTTAATTACTGTAAGAAACTATTAAGTATGACAAATGCTGACATATGTAATTGTCTTCTTGTCAATGATTGTTTTGTTAAATGACTTTTTACATTTTTTTAGTTCACAATCACTCCAACAAATTACAGTAACATATCTATGTCTCTTGCTTTCTCATTGACACAAAGTGATATAGAAAAAAGAGTTTATAAATTTTATTTGAACTGGGATAACAAAGAAGAATCAAGTTGTAGTAGTTTTGCAGAAACATCCTGTTGTTGATTGATTATTTTGAAAAATGCAAAGTTGTTCAATAATGCTAAAATGGAAAACTCCTAATTTAGCGATACTAACTCAAACGCTCATTCACTGATTCATTGATTCATTGATTTATGGCCATTAGGAGGCACTGCTGTTTGTGTTTGACACTAATGTAACTGGCCTTCCATGATGATGATATATAGGCCTATGTGTGGTATATATTGTATGTTGGAAAAGGAACACTTGGATTGATCAAATTGTAAAACACCATCACTTTGATTCCTGCATCCTAAACTGTAATAAAAACTACAAACTGTAGTTTACAGCTTTTATACCTGATAATAAGTAAGGAAAAGGAGAAATTATAAACTTGTGATGAGGATTTCAGCACAAATTAAAGCTTCTGCTCTTCATTCATTTGTTTGGCGGAGCATCAGTTTCCTGAAGGCCCATTTACTGATTTTCTGAAATTAAAAACAGATTTTATACAGATATTATAAAGAATTAGTTATACTTAACAGTTACCGAATTTTGTCCTTAAAATCATATGACACTTAAGTTTTATATATTTTTTCAGTGCTATACAGACTATTTTATACTCATAGCTCACTTGAATTCAACATGGTCCTGAAGTTCAACACTGAGGGTTTCAGGCGGTAGCAAACAGCAGCTATAGAGACAAGGCTGCATATCAGCATAGGGATGTTGTAATGATAGAACCTGATCAGTGGTGCAAGGACGCCCGTCACACAAGCGTGTGGAGTTTAGATCTACACCATTCTGCTTGTCAAAGTGTGATATGGCACTTGTAATAGTGTTTTATTAGGGAACAATAGTTGTCACAGCTCCAACAATTATAAAAGTTGACATAGGCAACAAAATAATAAATGATTAATAACAGATAATGACAGTATATGTGACTCTACTCACCTTGACTGTACTAATGTAGCAATAAAATTTAACACCCACATACATAATATACTAAAAATAAATCAGACAGCAAAAATATGTTTTAGGCTGAATCTTGAATCTCAAAAGGGGATTCCTTAAATGTAAGCCAACCATAGAGAAAAGTCCAAAATCTACAGAACACAAGGGTTTCGGTCAGAAGATCTGAAGGTTTCTGACAGAAAAGTTCAGAAATGGATTCAGAAGCAAAATCCAGACATGGAGAAAAAGCCTGTCGTATATACCAACATATAAAGAGTTACAGCACAGAGTGCAGTCATGTGGATATGTACAGTAGTCAAAAGAGGAAACCTGCACTGTTCACTGAAACCTTAAAGCATATGCAATAAAATTCCCTCATTAACTTTCAAAATATATATGTCAGCATATAACGTGACATAAATTTGTCTGCTAAGGAGATTCATATAGAGATCCCTTACAGTTTTGGTAATGAATACACTGGAAAAGGAATGCTGTAATATTAACAGACCACCTGCACCTCATTTTGCAAAAGTGGTGTCAGTGTTTTTGAGTGTGCCTACATTATCATATGGAAGACCTACATTTTCAGTATAGAGGGGAATAATTGCAATATGGTTCAGATTTATTTCACAGGTTTTAACACTGTCAAAAAGACAGTTTGAGTCCATGTTCCACATCTGCTAAATATAATGTTTGGCTGGATAGTTATATGGGGTATATCAGATTTTCTTTTTTCAAAATAACTTTTAAAACTGCCGTTGTAAGTGTATTTTGGCATATAAGACTGAGACCTGTATAGATGGCACTGGCACTGTCATCGGAAAACAGATTCTTCAATGAGTACTGCTCTAATTGGGGTACTCAATTCTATGAAAACAAGTGAGGGGTACGTCATAGCAGGAGACAGATAAACATGGAATGTACGTCACGTTTGCTCTCAGTCACATGAAAATGGCACTCTGCCAGTGGTGGACAAAGTGCACAACTCCATTACTTGAGTCAAAGTATAGATACTCCTGGTCAAATGTTACTCCAATACAAGTGAAAGTAACTGTCTTCAAAAGTACATTTTCTTTTTAATGTCAACACATTGTTGTATTGTTGCCACAACGCATTTACAGAACCTAATGACTCTGGAACAACTTACTGAATGCATTGACTTGCCTGTAGAGCCTATAGAATAAAAAGCTTGTAGAATATCCTGCAAAGCCTGAAGAAATGCCTGAAACACAGTTGAATCGACAAAAGGAGAGCCATTGTCATTTTCATTTTTTATTTAACACACTCCACTCCACCTCCACAAAAAAGCATGGCAGTGCTCTGACACAGCTCTGGCAGTGTGTGTGTGTGTGTGTGCATCAGGCAGACAGTGGGATTGCTGAAGATGCAGCTTCCTCAGAAAATAAAGAATAAATAAAACAACTAACCTACCTTAAAATCCCAGTTACACACCTCTAGCTTTGTAACTGCCCAACAGCAACACTGCTTTAGGTGAGACAAAAACAAAAAACAAAAACGATATGAATCTCTCTTCTTTTCAAGAATCTGAAACATGGATTTCAGATATGGCCATGGGTGAACTGGCAAGGAATCGTTATCTTTATCTGCCGTAGTCATCATTACCACCGACAGGTTCAAATTGAACGGTTCAGAAAGCACTTAGAAATTGACTGAAAACATAAGAGTAGTTTACTGTGATAGTTTTTTCTCCTGTGACTAACACAGCATATGGCTTATTACATTTTACAAAAGAAAAGAAAATGAATTCGCTGACTTCAAAGCTATGATTCAAAGTAATGAGTATCGGGAACCTTCATAGAAATGTAGTCAAAAGTACAATATTTGTCTTTCAAATGTAGTGGAGTAAAAGTCATAAGTTTCAAAAAAGAAATGTATACTCAAGTAAAGTACAGATACTCCAAAAATGTACTTAAGTACAGTATTCAAGTAAAGGTGCTTCATGACTGTCCACCCCTGCACTCTGCACCCCTAAAAAAGTTGCAGTTGCAGTTTGTAGAACAGTAACTTCTCCATTTTCAAACACAAGATGAAAGATGACTCTGCTTAAAGCAGCTTTAATCAGTTTTGATAAATAAAGTTGACTTCAAAACATCACAAGGTACAGGAACATAACACAAAAGAGACTGAATGCACTCGTACAAGGAACATAGACTCCAAAATGAAATATTCACATACAATCAAAAACACAGACAAGATGCATCAATATCTCCTTCCAGGGAGTCACATTTGAGCATTCATTTGGACTCGTGTTCATATATCGGTCTGTAGGTGCTTTACGCTCCACTATGTTCACCTGCTCGTCGCTGACTTTGTCTGTCTGCTGTTTGGTGCCAGGCAGGGAGTGTAAAGTGGATTTCGCTGAAGAAGCGGTGAAAAGGAACTAAAACTGCAAAGTTGCAAACTGCAAAAACCAAAACAATGAGCCAAAAGATGCTGAAATGCTCCATAGAGCGGAGTGGAAGTGCAGAGTCAGGTGTTATTTCTCTGTGGGTTCATCACTATGAATGACACCTTTCATATTACACACAATCAGTTGACCCATTGTTCATATAAAAATATTGATTAGTGCAGTGTTAAGACATTTGAGAGACATTGTAGATGTGCAAATTTTTAGCTCAAAGGTGAACTTTGACTAGATATGATCTGTTAGGCCTGTGCCTACTCCAACATGTCAAAGTGCCTATTTCTGTTTCACATTATATCAGTTGACTCATTACAATCAAAACTCATTCTTATTCATCCATGAGAGAAGAATAAGACATAATAATACTGTACATCATTCAGCAATTACATTTAGACTAGAAAAAGAAACAAATGAGTGCAGAGCAAATATACATATACATTCAAACAGATTTTAACAGCAAAAATTAAAATATTTATGTAATAATTTATAAGTAAAATGTGATTCAGTTGAAGCTTTCCATTTTAGGTAACTGCACACTGACAAGTTATTGCTGTATCAGTTGAGAGCAAGCACACTGTTATAAACTAGAATTTTGTGTTTTTCCCTGATTTTTCGTCTTTCTTAACAGATCCCATGTCAACAGTTCCACTTTCAGGTTCCCTGCAATTAAAAAGAAGAAGATTATTATGTAGAATTGATTTTATTTTCTTTTAAGCAAAGTAAGTAAGCGCTCATCAACTCACGTGGGTTCAGCGTGGTCCTGAAGTTCAACATTGAGGGTCTCAGGCAGAAGCAAACAGACACCCCCGGCAACAATGGGGATAGTGCCATATATCAGCATGGGGATGGTGTAATGGTAAACATCCAGGAGCCTGATCAACGGAGCGAGGATGCCCGCCACACGAGCAAACATGGAGTTCAGACCTACACCATTCTGCCTGTAAGGACCATTCAGTAAAGTCATAACATGTAATACTAGCAAACAAGACAACAGCTTTTTTATTTTCTGCAATCAGTTATTTATAATAAGTTTTACCGCTGGGACATTACCTACCTTACCTTAGAGTGGTAGGGTACAGTTCAGCTGTATAAACATAGACTATGGAGAAACTGGCAGTGGCGGCAAATTTCCCCAGTACAGCTATGACCGTTACCACTATAGGAAGATCTGACGGGAAAAGTGACACACATATTGAAGTTATTTGTGCAAAATGTGTCTGTTAGAGAGGATACATTTTAATATAAAAGGGTAAATTACCAGTTGGAACAGCAAGGATCCCAAGGCAAGCAGCACCTCCAAACAATAGCGCCCCTGTTTGACATATTCTCCTCCCGAAGTGCTGTATAAAAGGCAAACAACCCAGGCGTGCAGGAAGTTCTACCATGCCAAAGATGAACTGTGTGAGGTAGATATCCAGACCAAAATTGCCAACATTCAGGCTCAGTCCATAGTACATCAGACTGGTTGCAAACCTGTCAATAGATTGGAAGAGATAACCTCAGTGCCACCACAAAAGTATTGCTGTAGTTGTGGAAGCAGGTTGTGGTTGAAATAAATACTCACCAGAGATAGCTCAGTACAAAAGCACGTTTTCTCAGATATGATATCCTGAAGATGTCCAACATGGTTCCTCTTTTAGATGTACCATCAACGACCAGCTAAACAATGTAGGTGCATTTTTTAGTTGGTGTGTATTGATTTTAGGGTTTTTTCTGTTTAATTTTAGAGAAAAATGTGTTTTTGTTGCTGCTCACCTTGTCTAACAGATCTTCAGGTACCTTCCTCCCATTCACCCTTGCTGCCCTCCGGACCTCCTTTATGGCCTCCTCCTTCCTGCCCTGAGTAATAAGCCAGCGAGCTGATTCTGGGAGAATCCTAGTCAGAACACAAATGTAAATGTGCACTAAGTTTAATTTTTTAATGCTAAAATGTTGTACATGCGCATCTAAAGTGGCTCGAGAGGCTGCTGACCAGTAAAATAATCCTAAGACGAGGACAACGGGGCTGAAGAGCACCATCTGCAGGATCCTCCAGTTCCGGATCAAATAGGCAATGCCAGACAACATCATCAATCCAACAGGGAAAAAAGAGTGACAGATAATGGTGCAGAAAGCAAACCTGGAGGAATCACTCCATTCTCCACCTAAGAAGCAATAAGATAGACAGAAATGGCATCATTACTACTATTCTATGATATGTTCTGTAACTATAGCAAGTGTATGTAATTCAATATGTATTACTATTATTTATAAGTAATTTAATCCAGTTATGTTTTTGTATGCTTCTGTAAGGTAAAAATGAGATAAATGTAATACATTCAGTGCTTGAATTACAATATAACACATCTGCAATCTAACTCAAGGCAGTGCTAAGACTCTTAATAAAATGCAATCAGATCAATAAGCTGAACAAAGAGCCAGACGTGTTCCCACAGGTTTATTGTCAATGTATGAGTTGACATTTGGGGCTGAAATTAATTGCAAGACAAAGCATCAACCATTAGTAACTTTCATTTAAATTTTACAAACAACACCCTCAGCATGCAGCTTTGCCTTGTGAAGCTCAGGCACTTTATGTTGCTGTAGGACTGCAGCAAGATGACAAAATGTCATGTTATTAGTAAAATTAAAATAAGGGTCAATTGACCTGTAGTTTGTAATGTGTTTCAGCTGCAGATGTCGACATATATGATCGGCCCTCGATGCTTCTTGTTTTGATTTGAAGGTGCTTGTATTATTTTTAATTTAGGAGAACGATGCCTATTCCAAAACTGTAAAAAAAAAAAATTGATTATGTAATGCATTATGTATCAGGGCACAGTTAGGGCAAACACTGCTATTTGCACACTGGCACAATAACGCTCTCGCCCATTCTTAAAGTTTGTGTTTTGTGGTTAAAGGACCAGTGTGTAAGATTTAGTGGCATTTAGTGGTGAGTTTGTAGATTGTAACCCTCCTCTTCTAAATATGTAGGAGAACCTGCAGTTGCTGCGAAACTCGCAAAAAATGCGAAAGGACCTCTCTAGAGCCAGTGTTTGGTTTTGTTTGTTATGGGCTACTGTAGAAACATGGTGGTGGACCCACTCCCTGTGTAGATATAAAGGGCTCATTCTAAGGTAACGAAAACACAACAATTCTTATTTTCATGGAATTATACACTAATTAAAACATATCTATGAAAATTATATTCCATTTCTGCCAAATCCGTCCCCCTAGATGTAACTAAATTCTACACATTGCATCTTTAAAGCCACTATTTAAACCACAATTTAAAATTTTATTTTGACGTTTTTATCCAAAGCAATGTACATCTGAGAGCTGATACAACACAAGCACGCATCTAGTCAGGAGAAAACAACACGAGTAAATGCCATAAAGCTGAGTTTGAGTCCAATAGTACATAGGTGCCAAGGGCCATGTTGTGGTGGTGGTACCAGGTGCCTTTCATTGGCAGAGCATATGATTAGAATATAAAAATGCCTGACTTTGGTGCCCTGCAGGGGTTGTATCAAAAAGGACACTGAGGCAGACAGCAATGATGCCACCTGCAAATACGACAGACCATCATAGTAGTGTAGCATTGAGTTTTAGTTGTGAACATTGTACTTACCAATCACAAATGAATTAGCAACAATGCCTGAATTTGAGATGCCACCTAAAAATTTGAGAACCATATAAACATAGATGTTGGGTGAGAAACCAGCGCCGACACCAAACAACATCAGGAGAAGGAGTGAAAGCAGGACCACAAAGCGACGCCCAAACCTACAAAGAGAAGAGAAAAACTGTTACATTGGTACTTGAGTTTTGTATGAGTATAAGATGTACCGTATATCGCTTTTCCCTCCTAAAGGTTCAGCACAGTGTAGATACTATATGTACAGCCAAATGAATTTTGGCCACAATCTATCTTTCTTTAAAAAATCTGTATAATATTTTTAGAATTAAACAAAATAAAAAAAAATCTTGTGTAATATTACCAACAGGAGATTACACACAGTTACAGGAGGATATTTTCTGGACAATGCAACCAATAATGGATGAGATGTGGGGAAGTTACAGTATGTGCAGAGCTTTTAGATGAATTCAGGAGGAAAATGTGAATAAATTCCAACGTAATTTCTCATTTTCAAGTTTGCAGAACCCTGGGCTGGCTCCACACTTTATCCTCTGTACTTGTCATTATTTAAGTACATTCAAATCCATTTCTAATTAGGCTTCGTGCTGTAAAAGTCCACAAAAATTCTCAAAGAACATAAAATACTGAGTATGTTGATGTGTTGTAAGTTCATACCTGTCAGCCATCTGGCCCAACACCAAGGCTCCAACCAGGAGACCGGCCATGTAGATGGACTGAGATGCCTCGATCAAACTGCTCCTGTCACACACCAAGTCGAACTGATAGTGGAAAGGAAGAGGATTTTCAGATTTCAGAATCTGTTTGTGGCTGCTAGAAAGCAGACCAACAGTTTTCTTATAAGAGGATGTAACTCAGTTTAATATTTTTCATTATCCTATCATAACAATTAAATGTAATTGGTGTACATTAAATGAAATAGATGTAGGAACAATTAAAGTATGAACAGCAGCCTGTACAGCTAGTATACAAGCCATTACTGAGCATTGTCACAACAGTATAATAGCTCAGAAGGTACAAGAAGTCAAAGTGAACAACTGCTACACAACACAGAAGAGCTGCCACACTTCATTTTTTAAATGAATCAGTACTAAAAGACTAATTTTGTCATTTTTGCTCAGCACTACATTTTATTGGCTTGGTAGAACAGTTAAATGTGCTCCTCAATGGATATATATATATATCTCTTACCTCTGTCACAATGCTGAAGGAACCTTTGGGCACCTCAAAAATAGATCCATTAGTGCAGTCTGTTGTAGTGTTAATCCCATAGGCTTCAATGGTCTCCAAATCCAAATCCACAGGTGTGAACATTTTACAGCTTTCAAACTTTCCATCCTTGTTCACTGGGATTGTGAGATTTCTTTGTTTCTCATATGTCAGGTTTGGCCCATGTTCCAAGATCCAGTCAGTGTTACAGTAATTTGGGAAGTTCATGCCAGTAAACACCTGGCTAATCACATCAAAGGCAGTAAATATGCTGGTGAGGCATAATGCAGCCACCAAGCGTTTCTGAAAGAAACCAAACTCCCCAATCTCCTTCAGGATTTGCCCAAAGTTGCTCATGTTGGTATGTGAATGTTCTCAGAGTGCAGCGTGGGACAGAGAAATGTCTAGCTTTCAGCAACGTCGACCGACAGTCAACTTGACCGTCCTCTTGTAAGTTAATGTTTAAACTGACAATCACTGTGCTTTTATGACCTCCCAAGTTGCTAACAAACAGACTACCCAAGTATTAAAATGCAACATGTAAGCATCCTTCAGGCTGAAGTCCAGCTGTTGTGCAGCTGCCAAGATCTTGGAGCCCAATGTCGACTCTTAAGACCTGAACCTTCAGATTTAACATTATCTGTGTGCTCAGCAAAAGATGTGTAAGCACAGGAGTGTGGAAGGGCTCAAAATGCTTTAGGGGGAACAAAACAGCAAATTATGGAATCATGTTACTCGATCAGATGGCTTTCTGTTGACAGTTAAGTCTGATGCTCATATAATAATAAAACTAACTATTGTTCATTTTGTGAATATAATAACAAGCTAGTGGTAATGTTTGGAATGATCAGATGAAAATGAATTGGCTGAGGCCTTGACATAGTACTTTGTGATACAGCGTGTGCATACAAAGTGTTTCCTTTTTTTAATAAGATTTTGGACTTTACACGTATATCACATTACAGGTAATAGGTCATAGGTCTTAGCAGAAACTAAGTAAGTCTCTAGAGGGAGTGAGGAAGTGCAGCTTGATGGAAAAATGAAGAAAAACAAACACACCTTACTCTACCTTCCCCCCCCTTTTTTTAGCCTACCTAAGAGGGGCTGAGATGTGATGATTTTCCCTCCATTGTGTCAGTTTCAAAAATTTGCACTTCAGGGCCACCATATCAACTGTCAGAAAACACTCATTAGTTGATAAATAACAAGCTTACATGAAATACAACATACCTGCTGACCACGGAGGCCAAAGACCACCTGGGGTCATGAGGTCCCACGTGGACAGCACTTATAAGATAAGTGATCCATCCATGTAATCCTCCACTACAACAACAAGACCAACATACAGTTGGGTCTCTATTTTTTTGGGCAATATTGTGCTAAGTTAGAAAGAGATGTATCTTGGTGTAATTAGTAGATTTGAACATTACAACTAAGTCTGTAAAAAACAGTTGTACAGGTGCTTTGACTCTGAACTCTGAAGAAACAACCTTGGTTACAGTATGTCAACACTACGTCAGACTAACTGTACGAAACAAAGAGCAAACAGTCAGTGTCATGGTCATTTCAGTTTGGGCTCGGAGACCACAATTAAGAAAAAACCTGTATTACAAAATAGGGGCACAGATTTTGAAAGACAATGAGTTGCATTATGTGTTGATTCTGTATCTTGTAGGATCCTGAGTTTTTATGGACTAAAAGTCAGGATATCTTGGCCTATGCTGCCCAGATTGTGATGATTATTTTAAATCTCTCTCTTGCACCTTAGTTTAGAAACAGAAACTTGACATAGGCTAAGGAGTTTCTGGGTGACAGGACTGTAAATAATAATAATACAGCTTTTAAATAAGAATTACTATTGGTGAAAAAAGTGCAAAGAGGAGGCTGATATGCTCATTCTTTATTGATTAAAAATAATCAAGAGAAACATGCTTTGAACTCCAAAACGATCAAAAATAGAGCAAATGAAAGAAATGAAAAACTGAAAACAGGAGGAAAATTCAAATATATTACAGCCTTGATGATTTATTGCCTGGGCAAAAGTGGTTTTGCCGGTCATCTGTTCAGTTGCTACAGCTCTGTTTAACTACATGTAAGCAGGACAGAAGAAGTTGAGAAAGGATGAGAACAAAGCCATTAGATCTTCAACTCTGTTAGAAGCAGGGCTCAATCTACACACACACACACACACACGCACGCACACATTTCTCTCAGCGTTCATACACACCTATCCTGTCCTTGTCTGCTGTCAGCTGCAGACTATGCCAGGAGAATGGCACCAAATACTGCAGTTTAAAAACTTCGAGTAACATGGGGTCGCTGACTTTGTCGCTCCCCCCTTTGAGGAGAACACAGGGTCGACACACCTGTATATCTTTATTTCAGGTACAGTATCTTCACATGTAACAAGAACTACATTTCAAAGACACTGAAAATCTGAATCTAAACCTTGACATTATGTCAAAAAAGAAAAAAAAAAAAGAAAAAGAAAACAGTTGGTCATTTTCAATTTAAGGCTAGCGTAAAATTTAACATGTTTAAAGTCAAAATACAAAGATTTCCTCTTTAACATTTTATCTGCAAGCACAAAAATGCATTTCATTCAATATGGCATCTGGAGGGTTATGACATTATCACATCACCAAATTAAACAGTAAAACCTGCTGGCGCTTCAGATCTACACATTAAAGCAGAGTGTTAAATGAACCTCCCACTGCGAGATGCACATTCATCATCAAACCATGTCAATAATGCACATAAACATCCAGAACGTGGCTGAAAGGATGTGACATCTGCGCTGATGACGGCTTTTATCCCCATCTGAACCAAGATACATTTCTAAATCTTTTCAAAATGTCTACAATCACAGCTGAGCTTTCCAACAGTGAAGGATGTAAAAATCCTCATTTCAGCTGTTTAAAAAAAAAATGTTCTTGCAAGTGACAAAACAGATGTATAACTTCAGATGTGGGTTTAAATAACTTCTGTAAACAGCCTCCGCTTGTTATTATTAAGAGCGGGAGACAAATTTGCTGTTACTAATTTGAGGAAATTTAAGGTGGACAGGCGTTAAGCAGTGCATCAGGACAGCTGTGGCTCCTCATGAAAAACATATTCTCAAAGGCAAAAAGTGAAAAGCTGAATTCTTTTTTTTTTATGAGGAAAGGTAAATGACATACAGTAAAGTGACAGTATGTCCTGCAAAACGAGAGAATTCAAAGCCAAATTTGCAGTGTTGTCTTCCTTCACGCAGCGCTACAACCCACAATCGTGTCATAGGACAGAAAAAAGGCCAAGAGTGAAACACCCAGTATAAAAACAAATCAAAGCCAAATGTAATTATTTACATACTAGAAGTTAAATCAAGTACTTATGTTTCATCCACATAAAACAAATATGCACTTAAGTCTTTTTTTTTTTTTTTTTTTTTTTTAAGAATTTGAGAAACTGATTCCAAATAGACACAAACTAATAACAGACACATCTGCTCATAAAACACACGTGGTTTCAGCTGTTCTAAAACTTTTTACAACTATTTCATATTTAATAGGACAATTTGAAAGTCAATAGTATCTTGCACTCCTCTTCCTTAATCATGTCTCTTTTATAACACAGCCGATAAGTTGAATTTTAAATCACTTTAAGTATTGGTCAATCTACATACATGTGTAATGTTTCAGAACCAGCCTCTCATTTACAGTATCTCTATCATAAGGAGACTTTCCTCTCTAACGTTGCTGCTGGTATCGACACTTAAAAAGGATAAGTCTGGTAATATTCTATTTTTTTTTTTATTATTGTCAACATCTGTGTTATAGGGCTTCATTGTTGTCCAAAAACTTTTAAAACCGCATCAGTGAGTTACACAGTTGTACTGACTGTTCCTTCATTACAATAATATTGGCACTATAGCGTCACAGTGTCGAAGATACTCACCAAATTGGTATTAATCTGCAGCTAAAAGTAGTCCCCCAGTAAATTTCACACCTGTTTGCTAAAAAAACAGGAACAAATGGGCCTGGAGCTGAGGGAGAGATTTGTTGAAACTAGCAAAAAATGCATACTAACAATAGCCCTATCCTTTAGAGGTTGTTATTGTTGGGAGAGTTCACATCATTCTGGAAAATTAATTTGTATTTGGCCACCTGAGAGGTGTATCACATCACATCAGCACGTATCTGTGTGAAAACGGTTTAGCTCAAGTAAAGAAGTGCATCTTGCAAGTTCTGATTCTAGTTGGCTTCGTAAGCTCCTTCAGAGTAGAGTAAAAAGTTTGACATTAGCAACTGAAACCACATTTGTACATTTCAGACAACATAATGCTCCATACTGTAACTGGGGACCTCCCCAAAACGTGCATTCAGTAGTTCTGATGAATATAAGGCATTGTTATACTTATCAGGATTCAAGGGCGTTAGTTCAGATTGTGCAAATGCATCATATATTAGAGAGAAAAAAAAAAAAGAACAGAATGAGGGAGACCAGGATGTTCAATGAAAACTGTTTGTTGTAGATACTTGCATCCTTCTACATATACACTGTAAACTTTTTTTGAGTGATCCTTACATTGTACGTTCTGATACTTCAGCCGACCACCTAATTCATTCAAGGTGGCGTTGTATGATCCTATGGTTGACCAAACGGTACTGTTTTCTTTGGCAGTAGTGGTTTCTTTACAGCCATAGAAAGAAAAAAAAATGCATTAAACTATTTTTTTTTTATTATTTTCACATTTTTTAGGCAAGTCACGGTCCCAGGTAGAACAACAGTTTAACTAATGCTGAGCTGAGCAAAGCCCATCAATTTGACGTCATCTGGTATTTCAGATCCCTCAATTCCAGAAGCCTGCAAACACAATAATATCCAGTGAGCAAAACTAGTTGGTATAACAGAAAAAAAAGTTCATGTACAGCGACCACACACTGTCACAATCTACAGATGAGCTGTTTGAAGACTTTATAAATGTGAAACTATCCTTTAAGGTACTGCATCACTTCCCTCAACTACAAAATATGACTAGTGGGTTGAGAGATTTTACAGTTCAATTAGATTAACCTATGTGCTAGCAGTATTACAAAGATTATAGCTGTATATTTGGTTCTTGCCTGAGACTGCAAATATTGTCAGCAGTTTTACATGCTGACAAAATCTGATTATTTATGACAAGACAAAAACATATGAGCAAGGGAGGTGGGGAAGGATCTGCACCAGTAACAGATTAATTCGGATACATTTTAGTGAGTTTAACTTCAGAGAAATGTCTAAAAATATCTGCAGTAGTTCTGTAAGTTGGACAGTTGATCATAAATAGAGGATATTTCTCCTTTAGCTGAGGGTTCTGGTATAGACAAAGATATACTACTCAGAAGATTAAGGAAGGATGATACATTTAGATTTAACAAGCATGAATCTGAAGACATCTATATCAGTGCTTTCTTATAAAAATACTGGAGTTTATACAGATGAAGGTGTAGCACTCACCAGTTTGAAAGTGACATTTTTATTGGCTTGAGGCTCATCAACTATTTTCTGCAAATTTGCAGCAACTGAAAAGAAAAAAGATGTTTCAGTCCGATGAAAACAACAATGTGTGTGTGTGCATGTGTGTGTGTGTATGTGTGTGTGTGTGTATGTTCAGAAAGAAAAATGTTGGGCTTTTTAAGCACATGATCAACAATTTTTAACCCTCAGGTGAGGAAAAGAAGAATACAGTGGAGTGATTTTATCACTGACCTATTACTAAGTCCCTCCCATCCACTAGGCCTGCTGACACCAGCTCCTGGGACACACCATCTGCTGTGTCTGAAAAGACGGCATGAGAGACAGACTGTGACAGGTGCACCAAAACTGTTTATTTTCTAAAAAGGAAATATTAACAGGGTTTATATTAATGGTGTTTACTGAACGGTGTGCTCAGCACATACCGTTCTTAAAACAGATATTTAACCTAATTTCTCTGGGTTTTCAAGAATGCAGGACTCAGTGTGCTTTTTCATTTGGGTTGAAGCATTGAAGGAAGTTTAAAAAAACATGAGATATAAATTGTCGGCTTCTTTTACTGATCACCCAAAATGTGACATCCTCAGCAAGAAGCCTTAAGCTCAGGACATTTTTTAAAGAAATTGGTGACACCAGCATACAGAGGTTGGATTGTGACTGATGAAACAGTTTTTCTACTTACCTCTCCCTGGCATGAATTCAAAGCGGATGTCGTTTAGCTCCTTCTTTGAATTTCTGAAACGATGAAGGAAAGAGAAACTACATCAGAGGCATAAAACTGAAATGGCAGTATATATAACACAACAAAGATCAAAACAGTGGAACATAGTCAGAAAAATCACCTCTTGGTTAACTGATTTTTAAGTGGTGATGAGGAAACATACCTTAACCTTAATACCAAACTAATGGGAGCCTTAACATCGCCTGAGGCAGCTGGAACCTGTTGAAACACAAATAAAGACATTTATTTTAAGTAGAATGAAAGCTTTAAAAATAACTAGTAAGGCGTCCTGGTGGCCTAATGGTTAAGGCACATACCATATAACCGCAACATCCACAGTTCCCACGGCCCCTTGTTGCATGTCACACTCCTCTCTGTCTTCCCCTGTTTCCTGTCTCACTACACTGACTCTCAAATAAAGGCATAACGCCAAAAAATGATCTTTCCAGCAATAAAAGAATAATTAGCATATCTACAGGAGTAGAAGCACAGATATGAGACAGAGCTAGGTGTGACTGACCTGTGTGAGAACAGCAGCAGCGGCACCAGCAGCAGCAGCAGGTACGCCTGGTGTGGGAGATGCAGCCTGGGATGCGGATTGAGTGTTGACTGGTGTGGGCTGCAGTGGAACCTGGCCTGCAGCCTGAGGTAGTTCTGCCTGACCTGCGACAGGAGGCTGGAGTTGACTACTTAAAGGCTCAGGAGTCTGGAAAACCTGAAGGAGAAATTTCATAAAAAACCCTGCTCATCCTCTCATATCAGTGTTCAACTGGCTTGTGTAGCTTATGAAAGACTTACTAAGTGAACAAACTGACAGTGTTGTACAGATCTGATACACAGCTCAACAAAAATCAGTTTGTAGTTTGACAAAATAATCTTAAATCAAGGTCCCCTTACTACATTAACTCCAGTCAGACTTTGAAGGCTAAAACCATAAAGTATGTTTGATAAATTACATAAAAATAGCTATTTTAGATTAGAAGAAGAGGAAGAAAAAAGCTGTTAAACTCACCTCTGAATTCTGTGATCCCTCCTTCACTCTTGGTGACTGTTAACAGATAAAAACAAGATAACGCTCAGAGGATTTCCTGTAAGTGCCTTCAGCAAAGCAAAAAAAACCAAACAAACAAAAAAAAACAAAACACCACCACGTATAGATGCAAAGAACACATAGAAAGCGAGAGAGGGGAAACGGATTAAAAGGGCTCACTCGTTTACTTTTCTCATTCAGCTGATTTATCATCATCTCCTTTCAGGTGGTTAAAGTATTACCATTACAGTGGGAACAAATATGTCACATGCTAATAATACTGAACTTATTGATATTCAGTGAGATGATGCTAGAGATTTGAGATTTTGCTGCACTGTGTCTACAGAAGTATCTATGTGGTTGTATTTTAAGCAATATTGCAAAAATTTAGCATTAACTGTTTTATAGCAATATTGGATTTACAGGATTTTTGAATCAATGAGATGAATGCCGTCATTTGTCGGGTGTTTAATTCGCTTGATTAGCTAAAAAAACAGACATTCTCATCTGGTTACTTTATCCATTAACAGTTTTGCACTTATCAGAAAATGTACTATGTCACTATACTGTATATGTAATGATATAAAGTTACATACACTGTGATAGAACTTTTTAACTATATCGCCCACTTTGGTAATTGAGTTGTATGTAAACGAGTGAAAATATGCATTTGGTAACGCTTTATTTTACACGTCCCTTAATTTTATACTGATTTCCTGGAAATTTACAGAGTAAATTGCAGGTATTTCAACGTTCATTTTTAGAACATTTTACAGAGAGGGTGATGCAATTTGGTACAAATTATAAGAAAAAACAGAAAAAGTGTGAAGTTGGTTGAGTTGGTCAGTGCCCGTTCATTATATCTGGGTTCCAAAATTCTTTTTACTGTGTAATTTTGTGTGTCAAATGATATATTTCCATATTAGGTTTCTTCAATAACTTCCTAAAACTAGTTATGTCATTTGGTATTATAAGGGAAATGTGCTCATTATAGTTTTTAAGAAACTAATATGGTAATATGGAGTTTGACACATAAATACTACACACTGAGAACTAAATATTTTCTGTAGAATTGTTAAGGATGTAATTTAATAAGAATTTTTGCAAATTAGCAATTATGTATGCATCCGTATATAATGAATTGGCAGTTTCCAACTAAACTAACTTAAAACTTTTTTGATTTTTCTTATAATTTATACTAAATTGCACGACCCTCTCTGTAAAATGTCCTAAAAATGAACCGCTAAATACCTGCAAATTACTCTGAATATTTCTAGGAAATTAGTATAAAATTAAAGGACATTGTAAAATAAAACGTTACCACACATTATAGAGTCTGATTTCTCCTTTTAGTTTTAGCTCTGAAAGGCTTAGAAGCAGCGTAGGTCAGAAGGAAGTCACACTGTTATATGGTTAAAAACTGCTTGGCTGTGAAAGGAAAAACAAACAAGCAAAAAAAGTCCAAACCGACTCCCAGAAACGTAGAATCAGACAAAAACCTTGCAGGGCCCAAATGAAGCCAAACTGACTCGACTGAGAGGACAGTGATGTGGCGTCTGGACAGATGTCAGAAATCTCATCAACTCAGGAGTCTGTTATCTGATTCAGACAAAGTGACTGTTCAGGCTGTTACTGAGGAGACTATATTAATCCTTACAGCACAGACAGATATGACACAGTTACAGTATGTGGAAAAAAGACTTAGCCGGACCCCAATGTATAAAATTATTGATCTTTAGCATAAAAAACATGCATTGTTTAATCTACTGAGAATCATTTCACCCATAGAGTCAGTGTGAGCATTTAAAGTTCGGTTTGCCGACATGTCGCCAATAACAAAGCAGCATAAAAGCAACTGAGATCAAATTTGAATTTCTTGATGATCATTAGTGCTCTCATTGAAGATCATTTACAGGGTTGATAAGTAATTTGCCCTGTATTGATTAAATGTGATTTGATTGGTCAGTATAAATAAAAAGTAATTTAGAAAGAGAAACGGAAATACAGATGGCTTCCAGGAAAGGTAACTCTCACTCCTTTGAATAAATAATGCTCTCTTTTACTTGGTAACAAAGAGCCAATGTCCCCTATATTCATTTTAAATTATGAACTTTTAAACAGCCACCAGGAATTGGGTGGTACAGTATCTGCCACTTCCCCATTGTCTAAATTTTATAAAACAAATATATTGCTGAAAATTTGCTTATGCGTGTAATGGAAATATCTTAATCATATAAATCTTAACTGGCACAAACTACCCTAAAATCGCTGCAATACTTTGGAGAAAACAACTGATTTGGTTCCTTCATGACACAAAGTATCTCCTTGTTTAAGAAGACACTCAAAGTAACTCACTGACTAATGGGTTCTGACGAGGTTAACTTGTGGGTCAAATTCCACTCACATTCTGTGGCATGCTCAGACCTCAGCTTAGAGATGATGATGTGAACTTTTCCTCTAAACAAGCCTGTTGTATAACTTTGTCTGGTAATTACTAGTTGTCGTCTGATAGGTTAGTGTAAAGTTATATAACGGCAGAACAGTCGCTACTATCTGGAGGATAAGAGCTTATCTGTGCACCGATTTACTATGGCAAAATTAAGTTCCGACAAAGACCATAAAATGGGTATTTAACCATCTGTCAAGATAGGCCTGATATACTTTTGTATCTGAGTGCTTGTACCCTGTATCCACAGGCTTTTCCTAACACATGTGCACAACCCTCACTCTCACGACCAAGGTTATCTGCTCTTTTCTCCACCTTCTCGTCACCCTACAAGGCCTTTCCTGCCCTCTCTGGCTGTCACGTGCTCCCTGGCTAACATGTGCAGCGAGAGTCCTTCCTTGTTAGGGGAATGCCATCTGTATTGTGGAGGCAAGTGAACAACCCTGGACGCAGGCAGCTCGAGTGGGAGGGAGAAGCGCACTTGTCGCCTGGGGGCGCCAACAGGCTTCACCTGCTGCTCCTTGGCCATCAGACAGAACATACACACATACGGGAGACTCAGTGGAGAGACAGTGGACAAACATGCTACTGCACAGACATGAGAGTGACAATTTAAACAGTGTACAGAGATTAAAAGACAAAGACAACTGGAGCATAACTTCAGTGTTAATGTGTATATGAAAGATAAACAACTTGTGGATTCATCTCACCCTTAAGGCAGCAACAGCTGCTTTGCCTTCTTCACTTTCTTCATCCAGCTCATCATCACTCCACTCCCATTCGCCGTCCTCCGTTTTATGCAGCCGACCACTGGAACCTGGCACTCGACGTACCTGACGTGCACAAAGCAGAGCTCATCTTGTTATTTATTTATTTTTTTTAGATATAACCAAAACTACAGTATTTGATTATATATACAGTGAGTCTTTGTTGACCTACCCTTTTCGACCTCTCTGTTATTGTGGGCGCTCTCTGAAGTAACTTCTCATGTAAATATTCATGGGTCTGTCAGAAGAGGAAAGAAATGAAGGGTGTCACTCAAAAAATTCTACAAAGTGTCTACAAAGTCTGTTCAGGTTAATTTCTTGTACTCAAGGATGTCTTATATGATTCTAAAATTGAAATGGAACATATAATATACTTTACTTTACACACAGTAATCCTACTGTAAATATGATTTTTTTTCTTCAAATGGCAGATACTCCATTTAAGCTCTTGTTCCCAGTACATTTTTGAAGATTTAACATATAGCTATTTAAATCCCCCCTGCAGACTCACACACACAAAGTTCTGATATATGTTCTAAAAAAAATAACGAAGCCTGCCCTCTGCTGATAACACAGAGTATTGCGGTTCTTGTCCCAGGGTCATGTCCAGCAAACCAACCAGGTTGTATTGGGCCTGTGTAACATGCTGAGCCAGCACTCTCGTTGTTCCAGTTGCTAGGGCACTGGGCAGCCGGAGGCTGGAGTTAGACTGCTTATCCCTGCCTTTGTTAGAAACAGCTCTGCATGGCCAATAACGTGAGGAATGCTGCAATGACCTCAGCTTGGGTCGGACACACGGACAAGTCGAGCCAAGTAAGAAGTAGCCTGACTCACGCAAACACCTCAGGGAGAGAGACATTATTGGTTTATTCTTATTTCTTGATGCATTATTTTTTCGTCTTCTCTCTTCCATAAACCCTTCTTCGGTCAATTCAAAACCTCTAGAGCTAAAAAAACCAATCTATGCTCATAAAGTGCAGCTTAATTTTAGACAGAAGCCAAAGTAAGGCCATTCAGACACAATCACTGCTGCAGGCGCAGACCTTTACTCATCAATAAGCTCAACCAATGTCTGAAACAGGGATGCTGATGACTCATGGTGTGACTGATTAAGTCTCAGGCCCAGAGGGAGCTCAAACACCTACCTTTGCTTTCTGAAAGAATTTATGCTTCAACAACTCTGAGGATGTTGGCCTGAAAAACAGCAGAATGACGATGAATTAGTTCTGTTCATCTGACTGTAACAGCTGTGATACTCCCAATGATGTTTACAAATTATTGTAGTCAGGGCAATAAAAGTAGTTACATGCTGAGTTGCTTAACATGTTCTAGGCAGTGTAAATCAGTTCCACTAAGTGTAAATTGACTGTCTACAGCTGCACACATCACATGCTTTTTAAATTTAATTAGCACATAATTAGCACAGTGCAGATGTGTTTAATTAAATATACCTACTGGAAGCCACTGTGTGGCATTATGTGTGGTATGAAACTTTATGTAAAGGCTTTACTATAAACACCTTTTCTCTGGGTCCTTCTGTAGACACAGGGAGATCATCTTCCTGAAGGATTTTCCATATTTCTTTACCATCTCCTTGTCTGTGATTCCAGTCTCCAGGGTCGGAGGGTCATTCTGCAGCGTCAGCATCAAGACCTGAACACACCAGAAACACTTTGACTCAAATATCATAAGGGCACAAAACCTCAGAAGTTGTACTTAGAGCGAATCAGACGACCTGATTTTGCATTTGTTCTATGTCATTAACTTAACATTTCTAGGTAACTCAGATTGTTCCTCAGTGTTCTCACCTTCATTGGCGGGTACTTGTGATAAGGTGCGGCCCCTGTAGCGAGCTCAATGGCTGTGATCCCAAAACTCCAAATATCTGCTTTGAAATCATAACCCCTCACCTGTGGAAGCAGAAATCATATTCAGCTTTTACCGAAAGTTAAAGTGATGCAGTCACTTATCTAAAACATGAAGTGTGTTCACAGAAACATGAGGCTCACTATTGCAGTAAAAAAGCCAGAAAGTTCTTAGGATGTGAAAGGGGCTCATTTGCAATTTCCCACAGTGTATTTCTAATGCAGATGCAAGAGCCTTTTCATCGTTTTAAATCACACATAATCAGCTAGTTCAAGCCCCAGCCATGTGTTTACTGATATCAGAGATGACAAGTTGTAGCTGCAGGTGTAGGATTTATTAAAAAAGTGCCAGTATTCAGTAAAATAAACCTAATGCATATGAAAAATCTGCTCTGAATGTGTGTTTTTGCCTGCTGTGAGCTGATGAGATTAATAATTTGTGTTTGGAGAGTTTTCTGTTGCTATGGTTACCACCTGGCATCATGCCAAAGAGGACAGACCTGCTCCATGACCTCTGGGGCCATCCAGCACGGTGTTCCCACAAACGTCTTGCGCACTTTATTTCGAGTCATGTCACCACCTGTGGCTAGAAAGGCACTGACACCAAAGTCTGACAGAAGGGAAAGGAGAGAAAAAAAAAAGATACAATGAGACCCGAAGCAGTAAGTCAATAATGGTAATGTCAAGAAAGTTAATTTTCTTCTGCCTAACAGGCCTCCTGCAGTTTAATACACTAAGATGTTGGAACAGAGTCAGCTGTCTAACAGGGGCAAATGAGGTGGCAGTAGAGGTGAGGGAAGTTTTAAACATCTTCACACCTAATCTGGGTCACTAGTGACAAGCGCTGTAAGGAGGTAGCAAGTTGCCTTCTGGCCAAATACCTGCAATTTGCACTGAACCGTCATCCCCGAGAAGAATGTTGCCAGCCTTGAGATCTCTGTAAGAAATCGAGAGAGAAGAATTTGCGCGTTAAACAAATACCTTTCACAAGGAGCTGTCAAAGAAAAGGTGACTGAAATAGCTCAGGCAGATTGAACGGTGAACACATTAAAAGACATTGTAAAACAGGTAGGAATTAATTTAATAATTATTGCTGTAAAAGTATATACAGTTATTGTGGTGACAACCTGAAGGCTCCATACACTTTTTGAGACAGATAACAAATTGGATAAGGTTTTAAAATTAAAAGCTATACATGGCTGTTGATGATCACCCAATTTAATTATATCACTGATTTAATGTCAGCTTAGAGTCTCTTCTATACTCGACTCCTGACTTGTATCTCAATAAAACTTGGGATTTTATACATCTCGGTACACCAAATAGCCTCAAAACTTTAATCTTTCCGGCACCTCTGTGTTTTTTAAGGCGTTAACAGAGACACACACAGTCTGTAGTTAATTTGTTCATCCTTGTTCGGCCTCCCCTGGTGGTGATAAGAGGATTCAGCAGGGACAGCTGTCTGGCTGCCTGTCTGCCTCCGTGCTCGTGCGTGCGCTCGTGTGCACTCGCACACAACTGCACGGACTGCCACACAGAATGAATACCGTCATCTCACCAGCCAGACAGAGTTGTCATAGCAACAGACTTTCAGAGATAAAGTCGAAGGGTCGAGTGAAAAGGCGAAGAAATAAATTTTAAAAGTAAGGATGGCAACAGTGTCACAGAGGACAACAGTCAGCTCTTTCTGCTGTCCAGCCTTTTAGAAAGGGAATGTACATTTTAAAGAGAATGATGGCTGAAGAGGCTTTGATGGGACAAAGAACACCAAAGTGGTCCAACCCCAGAACATCTTCAGCCTTTAACCACTTCCAACAGATTTGGTTAACACAAATGACCCCGAGACACCTCCTAAAACGATAATCATAGGCAGACAAATGATTCAGATGAGACAGTCTCAAAACCTGAGCAGTTCCCTCTGCTACCAGATGGGGGCACTGGAGTAAAATGCTTGCAGCTTTTGCTGAGAGATACTGTACATGCTGTTGGATCATTCCAGCAAACTAGTCTCAATGAATGTGAAAATAGACCGGTCTTTGGAGTATTGGTGTGAGTAGATGAGTCATGATACAGCGTCCAAGGAACAAAGACTCACTTGGGAATATTATACAGTCCTTATAGGCTATAAACACATGTGCAGGGATGCTGCAGGGATAATTGTGGTGTTTTAAAAGATTCTGGTGCTTACAACATGCTTACAACTTGAAATTCACGCTGCAACTTTCACTGGATCGCTAAAAATCTCTTCCTCTAGACCGACTGTCAAACCCTTCCTCCTGAGGCAGACCCTACTCCTCTGCTACTGAATCTGTATGCACAATCTTTACAAGCAACCTACTCAAAACACACAATGAGGTAGAAGCACTCAAGAGTTTACAGGTCACAGTTTAAATCCTTGAGTGTAGAGGCCTCTTTCTCTAAGAGCGCTCTGGTAAAATACCACACAGGCAATAGATCTCATAGCGACAGGGGCAAGGGAGTGGCGAACAGTGAGCCAAGGAGGGAGGAATGCAGCATATGTGACATATTAGGACCATAGGTTGAAAATGACTGCCGGGATAATAAAACTATCCAGAACCAGACAGGGATAGTCCACAGCAGGGTATTAGCTCACTGTATCAATGCCATCTCTAAACCATGTGTTTTCAGTAATCAGCTCAGACAGAAAGAGCTGTCTGCGTACTACATGTAGCAAACATTGATGTGCTTATGCACTCAGACGAGTTCAATTACGTAACCGCCACGCTGGGGAAGATGCAGACGATGGGAAAAGGGTGGATGGAGAGCAGAGATGACAGCCTTCGCTAGTGGCTTTAAAAAAGAAAAAAAAAAACGAAAAAATGCCTGCTGCCGTACAGACGTCTGTGCTCAGCGGCTCTCTGGCTTGTCCCGCTGTCACTTTTGCTGCCCTGACATAACAGCTAGGTGATATCAGGTCACAGTATCTTACCGTTTCTTGCGCTCACTACTCCTGCGTAATCAAGCGCATGCTCGTACAACAGGGATGATTTACGGCCGGTAATTTGAGATGTTGCTTTTTAAGGATTGGAGAGGAGGTGAAGAGTGGACCACCTGAGGTTGAAAAGGCTAGTCAGGGAGTATCCCAAAATACTTTTTCTTCGTTTACAAGACTACTGTCCCTCTCTGAGTGGGTCCAATATCATCTTCTACCACTTGTGATTCAGGGTTTAGCCTAAGCTAATGATGTACATTATTACGGGTTCAGTCTAAGCCAATAAAACCAATCTGACTATGTCATAAGACTTCCAAGTTTATTATCTCACTTCACGACCAGGAAAATTGAGTCACAATAGAAGATTATGCTTCTTTTACATCTAGAAATGTGCCGGAAAGTTGACGCATGCCTTTCTTTATTTGTACTTTTTGTTAAAGGGACAAATTAATTGGCCCAAATGCATAATTAAAACAGAACTATTCCAATACTTTTAGACAGTACAAATCAATATTAATTAACAAACAACCGTCTCCCTAATCTGTAAATCAAAGCATCCTGACTTGAACTGATAATTTGATTTTCAGATTAGGGAAATCAGAAGACCTTTTTTTCCCCGCTGATTAGTGAGTGACTTTATTTGACATTCTACATCAAAATGAAGGTTATCTGAAAATAAGGCTTAAAGCTTTGAAAGAGAAAATGAGCCCAATGCTTAATTGTCTATGTTTGTCTCTATACGACATCATCATCTCTACGGTCATGACCCGCTGCTGTTCAGCTTGTTGAACTTCACAAATTCAAACTTAGCTGTGACAAATAACGTGAATATTATTGTAATGCGCATTTTGAATTGAATACACTCCACCCCTGATAAAAAAAAAGGCCACCCGTGACGCTGCATCATTCACAAAGAGTGATCAGTCTGATTGTGTCCCCTCCCTGCACTCATTCAAGAACCATGGAGGCTATGGTTCACTGCAGCAGATTGTAATGCTCCGAGAAGAAAAAAGGCTGCAGAGTGCAGACAGTCATTAACATTCACGGGAGAGGAAGAGGAGGAGGGAGGGAGGAGGTGGTGACACAATGCACCATGCAAGTTCAAAGAAATACTGTGGTGGAGAGGAAAAAAGCCAACCTGCAGTTTAAGTCCCAACTCCTACCAGTCATCTAGCCATGTAACACAAAGATGTAATAATAGGTGGGCCTGGTTTTCAAGAAGATTGAAACCCCAAACTTCCACATCTTTTGCTTATTTCCACATCTTAAAGCACTTTACAGCTCATCAGGAATGTTTCTATAGGCTAACAGTTATTATGTAACCACAAAATACTGAAAAATGAAAAGGACTCTTCACATTTATGACCTGTTGAAATGTTAACCAGGCAGTAGCTAGGCGGGAACAGCCACGGTATGAAACTGTCAACAAGATTTATCCTTCTCATCTGGCAGCCCTCGCACCTTGCAGCTCCACCGGGTCACCTCCTCTGACATCACATCCTGGTGCCAGGCTCACAGTGCCCCTGACAAGGCTGTAAAAGAGGGTTTATGAGACGCCCTGTGGGTTTCCTATTGAGATGAAATACCTACTCTATCCTCTCTCTTTTAATTGTGCCCCTTTTTGACCACAACGATATCTTGTCTCTGCTTCTGTATTTTGATTGCTTTCTCCATATTGCTCAATCTCATACTCATCAGTTTTTCCAAATCAAATTTTTAATGTTACATCTTGTCGGTTTAGCTTTAATCCATTACAAGAGCCTCACTGCTCCCAGAGGCGGCATAACTACAACCATTACCTGAACATTAATAAACCACACACAGAGTAATATACTGGACAAAGCCTTCAAGTGTTCCCTCAGAAGACGTGAGGTCTCAGAGATGAATGAGGTATGACATGCAGACAAAGAGCTCACCACAAGAGTAAGATCACTGCTGTCAAGGGTGCTTTCAACAGATTCAACATACAAAATGAAGAATAACTGGCATTCCTCTCATGTCATGTGCGTGGAGTCTACCTGTTGCTCAAGTTGGATAACAAGCGTCACCTTTGCATCGCTGACTTTCCGAGCTGCTGTGAACGGGGAGGTGGAGCAGTTCACCGTCTTGTGGTAAATGTCTCCAGTTGAGCCTACAGCCCAGGCCGCAAGACTCTAATTGCTTTTTGGCCGTCCGGGGCTGGATGGAACGTATCATGTGACGCTTTCTCTCTTTCTCTCCCTCTTCCTCAAAGCCTCACCCCCTTGACTCTCTCCATCACCCCTGCCCTGGGGCTCCGACTCATATGATCCAGCTTACACCGGGAGAGCTCGCACAGCCATGCGTGCACGTTTACATCCCTTGACACCGATCAACTGACTCAGGACTCTCTCTCAGGATGTCGATGATTTTCAGTGCTGAGAGATTACCTCACGTTTTCTTTTTCACGTCACACCTCAGGGAATGGGGTTGGACAGAAGTGATTAATGAATGATCTATAAGTGATCCCCTAATGTCTCCTTAGACAGGGCACAGAGTTTAAGGCAGGTTTTACTAAGGTAAAACAATTCCGTCTCTCTGGCACTGACCGATAACCCTATCACATTTTGCTGAAAGCGGATACTTAAATGCTGCCGCAGCGGCATACTGCAGTGGAATTTCCTCTTAATTAACAAAGTAATTTAAACAATGTTTGCTCTAATTCCTTAAATCTCTACCTATAGTTTCTATAGGCACAATAAAGCACTTTTCTAATTGCAAGGCTAATGACCCGATGATATCATTGCCTGTTAGCTTCATCTACACGTCTACACACAATGCATCCTTCATCCAACCCTCCAGTCATAGTCTTCAATCAAGCTCCTCTCTCTGTTTCAGCTTCTCATTGGCATGCTACTCTGAAAGCTGCCGAGCACTTAACCAAGCCTAAAAGCTATGCATTATTTACACATGTAGCCTGTCCCGGGCTATGCGTTTGCCAGCGGGAGGTGACGTATGAAAAAGTGAGTGATGAATATTAAATACAGAGGAGGTAGTGTGATGGTTTCTACAGCCGGTGTGTCGACTGAGTTTATTGTAACAGCTTGAGTGCAGGGACTTAGCCGGGTCTTGAACTGGCTTAGAGCAGAGCTTTCGGGATCACATTTCTTGTGGCATGCAAATCTGCCATTGACACATTCCACTGATGCATATTCATACAGTAACTCTTTAAAGATTATCAGCCTGGAAGTGGTAGTCTACTGACAGATTTCTTGCAACAGTTTTTTTGTGTTTAAGTTGTTGGAGCCTTATTAAAAACACGCTGTCGAGGCTTGTATCGTACAGGTGTGGCTAAGTGCTTCTCACTTTAAAACTGGATGCAAGATTGGTAGAAAGTGAGCAGACTGATTCTTTAGTGGTAAGCCATAAAAGCATAATTCATAATTCTCCTCCCCAACATCTTTTTCCCCCCAACGCATTTTTAGGCCTTCTAATCACGGTGGGTGTGCATCCTTAATATACTTATAAAATATTGAGGCACTCCCCTTTTTATACCATGTTGTATGGAATAACTCCTGAATCCCAATTTGTTGATTTAGTTTAGATTTTACAATATTCAGTGTCTTATTTGTAAGAATCTCCAAAATTCTGGTTTGTCATTTTAGTCCAGTTCTCTTACATAGCTTGAATATTTTGAATGATGGGAAATATATTGGATTCCATAATCTTATTCAGACCCGGTGTTAGTTTAATCCTCAGATATGTCAGGCCATATGGCTTCCATCTAAACAGCCATATGTCTCTAATTAATGGAGGGCATAATTTAGATAGTGGCATGGCTTCTGATTCTGTCCAATTGATTGTAAAGTATATCCCGATATCTCAGAAAAAGATTCTATTACTAAATTAATCTCTGATGCTGCTGTTTCAGGGTTACTATAAACCAACAAAATGTCATCAGCATACAAGAAAAGTTTATGTTCTTCCTGACCTGCTTGTATTCCAACTATATTCTTATTCTTTCGTAAGGCGAGTGCTATTTCGTATTGCTGCTTGTTCAATGTGAAGGTCATTATATCCGGGTATTGCGGAGCATATTCAATCTTGTGTTTCTGCAGCATCCGCCTCACCTCATCATACTTCCTGCATTTCTCCTGTATATCCTGGGTGTAGTCTTGGAAAAAGAAGATCCTAGCATTTCTCTATATCACCTGCTTTTTTTTTCCTTGCTGTTGCCAGCACCGCAGATTTTACCTTATTTCGCAGAAACCGAAGGATGATGTGTCTCAGTCTAGATCTGTCATTCTGTCAGCTTCGTACCAGTCCACTGCTTTTATTTCCAGGCTCCTATGTGATAGTGTTTTGAGAAAGGCATCCAAATCTTGCCCCTTGACCCTCTAGTTCACTGATTTTGAGACAGGTTAAGAGACTTTTTTGGAGAGACAAATGAAATTAAACAATCATATCATATTTTTCTGAGAGTTTTTAGGAAGTGTCTCGGTCCCTCTTCTCCTATGCGACCATCCCGGGTGGGCATACCACGTGACCCTCTGATTTCTGCCTCTTCTTCTCGAACACTTGTCGCTGTCCCATTGGGTAAGTATACTGCCTCATCACTATACAGATTCCAGTGGACTTTAAGAGTGAAAATGGCTGTCTGCAAAATGCCATTTCCATGGTACAGTCATGCATCTGATCTGATGAGGAATACAATCACTCCCACGTATTGCACTTTGCAATAAACCATAGATTAATACCATGAATTAAGTTGCAGAGGATGCCAGAGATTTCACTGAATGTTTTGACTATGACGGAAAATCACTGAAGAATGAAAGAGTACAATAATGATAGGGGGTGTATAATGATACAATTCTATGATGATATATATACAATTTATGCTAATAAGTACATTAATAAAACTATGTATGTTAAGGCATCTTATTGATTAATAGACTATTCATATTGGGTATTAGTGTATTTTAATGCATTAAATTATGGTTGACTCAAGCAAATGTTTTATTCATTAAAATGAAAATGTAATCTGAAATTCATCTTACACACAGTAATCTGTTTTATTGTGGGAGGCTGTGGTCAAGTTAATCAGTATTAAATTTGCGTAACGTTTTGTATTTGAATGACTGTGTTCACACAAATGCAGAGGAGGGCGACATAGTATTAGTATGACATCTATGACAAAATGAACAGAAAGGAGGAAGTCGGGTGGGGGGAGGTAAAATATTTCTGCACCATAAACCCTCAAGGTGAAGTCCAATAAAGCCTCTGTATTTAGTAGTGAAGAAAAGTCATGTGTCAGTTTTATTACAGTATCAGTGTGGAGGGGCATGATTCTTGTTACCTGTGGATCTGTCCGTTCTTGTGGAGGTACTCCAGGCCCTCAAGCACATCTTTCAACACGGTGGCTATGCTGGCTTCATCCAGGACGCCTGTCTTGTGCTCGCCTCGCGAGATGATATGCTTGATGACGTCCAGCACTGAGCCTGACAACCAAACACAGGACAGCGGTTGATAAAAAGGCTAGATCTACAATTTCATGCTTCAGTTCTCTTTGCTGAAAACTATATTTGTTATTGTCAACCACAATGTCTAAGGATAAAAAAAAAACTGTCCAGCAGCTGACCTCTTTGGAAATCACTGGGTGCAAAAAAAGTCTTGTTTCTGGTCTTGATAGATAATCAAGCTCCTGCATCTATGAGAAAGTCACCTCAGGCTAGCCTTTATCATTTGCTAAGCCTGCTCTAAACCGAAACTTATTTATGAAAACACATACTTCCTGGTGGATTGGCAGACAATCAGTCAAGATAATTTGTGTATAATCTTAAAATGTTTGGACAAATTAAATTATGGGTACACAAACACATTTTCTTCAGTTCTGGTATTGAAAGAAAAAACACATGATTTAGCTGCATTAAGACAAAGCCCTTAAAACATAAACATCTCCATGACATCATACCATTTTTGTTTGAGGTTTTCCATCCAAATAACTTTGATTTGAATGCAGAGCTCACAGCTGGTAATCAGAAAATGTGTTCAGTTAAAATCACCATGGCTACTGTCAGAGTCATTTAATTATTTGCTGTCTACAGAGCAGCACCAGGATTTGACTCTTGATGACATCATCATCACAGTCTCTGCAGTTAATTTGTTAATTTGAACTGAGCACTTCGGTATTAGAAATAAGAATGAAATTTTAGAGTGCATCTCCCTTTAATTACTTTGGAAGAGTGGGGAGAGACTGCAGGTTATGGACATTTGAGGTTATAAGTCAAGCTGTTGTCTGTCTTTATGCGCCTCGGTTGAATGGAGAGCCAGTGTCGCTCTGCTCACTGACCTGGCCCAGTTAAGACCAAAAAGACAGGTCATCATGCCTCTCTCAGCCTGGCTCCTGCTGCATAAAAGGAGCCCTCTGGATGAAAAGTCAGACTGCTGTGAGTGTACGATTTCCTTTGTGCGACTTTCCACAGAATAAAGAGCATCTCTCTGAAAAGAGGTTGCAAAAGTATTTGTATTCGGTATGACAGAAAATTGGGCGACACTGGTGAACGGGGACAAAGCAGAGAAGCAAAAAGAATGCCACTTGCCTGACAAGCTGTATTGTGCTGCAGTGATACACAAACACAAACATCACACTGACACACTGTCTATCTATCCCTCCCTCTCCACACACACACACACACACACTGAGCAGCACTTGCAAACAAAAGCTGGAAATGGCCTTTTCAAGGTCCCGAAACACTGTCCATGACACAATTCCAGGACCAAACTGATTGTGTTTTTCGCAACTGTGCCCAGCTAGGGGTGCAAAGATATTTATTTGCTCAATCACTCCATGATGTTCTCGACTGCAGCACTCACTCGAGCTCTCACTGCATTACCCAGAGGAGCCAGAGATGACGGGCCACCTGAGACTAGACAGTGTTGTTGCAGAGAGTCTTAGACACAGCGAGACAGCGAGAGGCAGAGTAAGAAGAGAGAGGGAGGGAGAGAGTTCAACGGGTTCCTCGTGCGGTGACAGTGCGTGGCAGAAAATGTGATTCAGCAGTGAGGAAAAGAGACAAACCCATTCAAAGAGAGGACAGATGAGGAAGGCAGGAAGAGCAACCTAGATGTGTGTCAGAGTGTACGAGATAGCGGATGTATATGTGAGCATGTGAGCGAGCGAAAATGGCAAGAAGCAAGAGGAGAGTGTAAGAAGAGTGCAGCCTCGCTTCTGTGATGTGACAACTCTTTGAAGCTCAGCGAGAAAAGGCAGACTGATTTTTTCTTTCTCCTCTGTTCTCCACACACGGTTCCCCTCCACTCTCAATGCGTTTGCGCTCGGTCTGATGTTCATCTTCTTGTCTGAAACGACTGGAGGGAGGAGAGGAAGTGACAAGAAGTGACAGGTGACAATGAGGAAGGTGCATAGGGAAGGAGGGCATAAACAGGAGCCACATTCAAGTGAGGCAAGGTCCTCAAGAGCCAACAAATGAAGGTGTGATTACATGAGAAAATGACCTACAAGTTAATGTGTTAGACAAGGTCTTTGCTCATTCAGGTTACTTAGTTACAGCTCTGCTTTAGCTAAACAGAATTAAAGGAACAGAAAAAGTTGGCAAAGATAAATTAAGGAAGCAAGACAAACAAATAGTGTGTAGTTAACGCTTTTCCAGAGAATACTGCAGATTGACAGGCTTACTTTAAGCTGAGGTGGCACTTTTTTGAAGGGGATTTTTAAGTGCACACACACAGCATGAATGTAGGCTTTGGAGGATCACTAAATGCCAGCCTTGTCAGCTGCTTTCAAATTCAACTGATTGAACTCTTCGTGCCTCATTAGTCTGTTTTAACACGCTGACTTACAAGTGAACAATCTGAAGGTTCATTTTGCATGAGAGAGGCTGTGGCTTCCAAGACAAATGACACCTGTTGGCATGTCCAAGCCCTCGGAGGAAGATTTTATACAAATGACAGGGAATATATTAAGTCTTGACAGTGGAGTGAAGTGCACTGTAGAGCTTGCAAAAGCAAAGGAAATTTTTAAATCATCATTTCAGTTACATGCTGGATTAGCTAAATCTCTCCCCTTCTTCGGATTGCACACAAAAACTGTGAAGGTCTAAAAGCTGGCACTTTAAGATAACTCCACTTAACTCTACTTCACCAAGCAACATCATCCCCTCCATTCTCTTGGTCAGAGCATGAGGTTTGAGACTGAGGGAGAGGATGAGAGAGTAGGGAGAGAGAAGGGGGGTGAACCGAGGGGATGAGAGCGGGTGCCAACTGTGCTAAAGGCCGATGGGGAATGCCAAGCGAAGTTGCAGGAGGAGGAGGAGAGGGAGGGTGGGTGGGGCACGGGAGGGGCTGTGGTAGAGGCGTGGGTGGTGTAGAAATAAGGTGTAGGAGAGAGGATCGTTGGCTCAGTCTGAGGGAAGCCTCCATCAAAGCATTTATAGGTTCCACATTTTTACAGGGAGAAGAGTATGAAACAGAAGTAAACTAAGGAGATTTTTAAAGGGGATGTATTATGCTCATTTCCAGCTCTATATTTTTATTCCGGCACTCCACTAGAGTAGCTTTGCATGATTCACAGTTCAAAAAACTATTTATCTTATACTGGCCCTTTATGCAGCCCCTCAGTTCAGCCTCTGTCTGTTAACAGGCAGTTTTAGTCTCTTTAAGGCCCCCTTCCCAATGAGCCCACACTGTTCTGATTGGCCAGCTTTCTGGAAAGCCTGCTGAGGGGCAGCCGTATCAGAATCGCGTTAAGTTACCGCTGATGCAAACCTAACATTTCCTGCTTTACTGCTTCATATTTAAAGTGTATTAAAAATGTATTAAAGATGACTAAATAACAAGAGAAATTTTATTGTGAGGAATTTACAGGAAATGAAATGTTTTTCTCACCAAATTAGGAGAATTTTGATAGCTGTGCTAAAAACCGGTCGACACAACAACCTACGGAGATATTTGGAGCTCTTTGTTCAGCAGATCAGTTAGAAATAATGCAGGGAGGAAGAGTACAAGCAGAAACAGCCACAGTGATGATGATGTTTGATGAAGAGCTGCAGATGACCAGCACATCTCTAACAGGCAAACAACTTATTTTACTTTGCCGTGCTGTGTGACGGAAAAACACTCACGGAGTGCCAGGTCGACTTGAGTCATGGCTCAGTGTGACTACCCCCAAAATCATGGAAAAATGCCATAATGTTAGTGGAGCGGAGGAGTGAACTTGTGCGCTGTCTGTGGAGCAGATGACCATATATACAGAAACATATACAAGAAATCTGTCATGAGCCGACATCGGCTTGGGCTGAAAGTAGAAAAAACATTGGAAACCAAGTGTTCAGAGCAGTCTGAAGCCGGTGCTTTTTGCTCAGAGGGATAATTTCAACATACGTTTACGTCATTGACACTTTGGCCACGTTTAATATGAACATCCGACATTGTAACATTATATATATGACTGAAAAAAGGAAAAGCATAATAGGTCCCCTTTAATGACATAAACCAGCATGGAGTCCTAATCAAATCTATGTCTGCATTTTGTTGACAGTTGAGGGCCACATTGTGGCCCCCAAACTTGAAAAAGTCAAACAGATTCAAACAGTCAATGACAATCCTCTTTTAGCTGGTTTCCACTCTGAATGGCATCCAATTGAGCTCTGCAGCAGTGATTGTAGGTCAGTAAAAGGCTTCACATTAATCTCCTGGGAACACATTCCTCTGCTTGCTTTAGCATGACTCATATTCTGTCCCTGTGGGTTTTCAGTTGATGTCTCTCCAATGTGAATTCGGTAAGTGACAGGTTATGCGGCACCGCAACGAAACAGTTGTTCACATGTCACATTCCGGACAGTAATTTCCTGAAAAGCCCTGTGCCTTCAGCGTACCTACCTCAGAGCTCAGGTCTACTGGTTTGACCTTGAATGGCTTTGCCAGAGAGGAGGGCAGTCTCTGCAAAGATAAGGCCTTTTGGAGTTTTGCTTTTCTGGGTAAAAAAAAATACAACATGGTCTAAAATGCTGTACTGGGATCTGGAATACACCTAAAAACCATTACTTTACAATTTTGAAAAAGTAGTTAAAGAGTTTAATAATGTCTAATTGACACCACTTGTCATGTTCCAAATGTGTGTATTTGATTCAGTTTTAATATAGATGTCCTTTCACACCATCAATTATATAAAAAATGGATATCTGCTACAATAATTTTCTTATACAAGACATAGTGATCCTTGAATTGTCGAAGGCTAGTGTTCCCATTTTCTTTTTCAGTGGGTTTGGTCAAGTTGGCATTCAAACTTCTACTATTTGGGAGTGTCAGAAGCCGGATGTTTCAACCAATATATCCATTACTTTTACCTTCCTATTTTGACGCATCTGCTCGCTTGCTAGCTAGTTTTCACAAACTCTAAATCGAATCATGTGGTGTTACAGTTGAAGAGGGCAGCGGGACGTGTGTCCTGTGCAGTCGGCCTGTTGTAGCTGGTAGTTTATTGATTACAGTGACAATAAATACATTAAATATTAGCCAACAAGTCACACCAATTTGTAATCCTATTTATTTATCTCCTAAAGACAAATATGTGGATGAATTTAATTTCTACCAAATCATAATTCATATATATATCTATATCTATATATAGATATAGATATATATATTAAAATTAGCTTAGCAACTCCACAATCTTTCCACATACCCCTTGGCAACTGCTGAAGTACGCCCTGGGGAACAGGGTGTACTTTACTCTGCTAGTGTGTGAACAGTGGTGTCTGCCAATGTAACATATGACATACCATCTATAAGTGCACTGGCATACCAATAGCCGACAGTGACATACCACTAAGAATTGGAAAACGGTCAAGCTGTTGTCAGTCTTTCAACAGCAGAAGCCAGAAGACAGGGGAAAGTCGGAGGGGGGTTTCTTACGCTCCATCAAGCCAGAGGAGCAGACAGGAGTTGGCTTTCCTTGGGGCTGGTATGCTCTGCCCTGTGGAGTGATGGTCTATAAACCCGACCTCATTTGAGCTCCGTCTCCATGGCAGACATCACTATGGCCATCATTTAATTACTCTGCACAATAAAACTCCACATCAAGGGCCTCTGTTCAACCGGGATAAGGGGAACGCGAGAGGCCATCTTAAGTGGTGTCTGCTCCTGCTGTGAGGCTGGCCGTCTGCTCAGGCGTCGCTTGGCGGGCACTGTGCCTCGGGCCCAGCTGCGAGTCGGCTGCCAAGCGGCTCATGACTCGAGTGTATCCGAGGGAGCCAGGCATGCCACCTGGGCACTATCCATTACAGTGGGACCTTGTATACTGGGGGCCAGAGGGGAACAAGGGTAGAGACAGAGTGTAAATGTTTAGTGTGCACATGTATCTGTGTACACTTGTACTTGTATAATTGAGTGTGTGAGACTGAAAGCAGGATTAATAGAGAGACGAGTGGCAATTTCTTGCCTCTTTGTAAATAGATGACTCTCATCATGCTGTCGTCACCTCTGAGTTAGAGGAGCCCTCTGTTTCTTGCTTGACAAATATTTGCTCCCACATGTCTGCTGTAAAAGCACTTCTTCCTGTAGAGCTCACAGGTTCATCCAGAGCCACAAATACTCCGATAGTTACTATTAGTAACTTCAGTAAGATGCTAATTGATTTTATATGTTCCTGGGGAAACTAAAAGCAACAATGTAATCAGATGCAGATGCAATTGTTGCATTTTGAGGACTTTTTCTCCATGGTGGCCTCCTCCTCGTGCTCCTCTCACTAGTTAATTGCGGCTCTGCCACATGGATGCCATGACGCCGGCCTGCGGGCTGTTATTACCTCTGCTCTGTCATTAGCTTCTGCACGGTGCTGAGTTAAAACCGGAAAGAGCTGCAGCTCATGGGGGACACAATGAGGATCAGTGCTGTCACATTCCCTACAATCACAGTTAACATCACCAGCAGCAACTAGCCCTACTCTTCATACTGTCCCTCTCTCATCATCACGAGGGCACTGCCAGAAATTTCTGGGCCTCCTTGATATGACTTAAGACCAGCCGTATACTTCCAGTTTATTTATATGAACGAGATCTAAACATTCAGATTAAAAGGTAGGAGTTGAGTGTAATAAGAGACTGGACAGATGATGGAGGAAGAAATGTACTTACCGCCACTGAGCAGCTTCATGACCAGCCACAGCTCGTCCTTCACCACGAATGAGGTGTAGTAAGACACGATGTTTGGGTGGTGGCATTGGCTCATGGCCTGAATCTCTTTCTGTTGGAGGAAAACACGAAATGAGACTTAAATGCTTGACTAGAGAGAGGGCAGTTTTCACGACTCATTTGCCATTAACACAATGAAGCTGATGTAATCTGTAAACACTCCACATCATCATTTGGTTGGAGATTGGTTGAGTTTTCATATCAGAGCCAATGTGATGTTGTTAATTATTATTGTTATTCATTAATCCTATTGCTGAGGCATCAAATAACCATGGTGCTGAAATAAACAAGCTAACAGACATCTTCTTTATATTTTCATCCCAGACACACATAGTACCTACTAGTTTATTTTTCTTATTTGCCCCCCACTAAAGGTGTGGAACAGCCGGGAGGAAATCAACTGAATGTGGTCACAATAAATGCCTATGCCTTTGATGCTGCAGCTATTTTTGAAATTTAGTGCAATACTTAATGACGTCAGTAGTCGGAAGAGAAATAGGCTAGGTTAATATAATGCATATCCATGTAGAAGTGAAAAAAACAGCCGTTGCTCAGCCCTTTATACAGCTGCAAAGCTCTCTTTCTTTGTGTTTGTGTGTGTGTGTGTGTGTTTGGAAAGCAAGCGACGCTGAGGTAATGCTGGCACAGAGGTCTAATCCATCACTTCAGCACCAGTCCCAAAGTCATTTGAGGATAGACAAGCTTCCTAAGAAAAAAGATCTAGCTGGCGTCAGAGGTGGGACCGCTGAATCACAGTGGTTTTGCTTGTTTTGTGGCACTTGAATACTTGACAAATGTCTGAACCTGTTACTGGAGTTCAGCTAAACCACAGCACCTCTGTACTTGCTGAAATCGTTAGGCATATGACTGCTAAGGAGCTACCTGAAGTGAGATTTGAGGAATATTAGGACAGCAATACAACCAGTCTTGAACTATTCAAGAATAATACTGTAAATAAGTTTTGAAATGATCAATAACAACAGAGCTACAACTATTATTTTCATTATCGACTGATATGCCAATTATTTTGTTGATTAATCATTTTGTCTGTAAATTGTCAGAAAATAGTGAAAAATGCCCGTTATAGTTTCCCAGAGTCAACTGTGACGTCTTCATATGTCTTGTTTTGTCCCCCCGACAAACAAAAACCCAAAGATAATGAGTTTACTATCACGTTTGACAAAGTAAAGCATAAAATCATCACATTTCAGAAGCTGAAAACAACTAATGTTTTGGCATTTTTGCTTTCAAAAAATGACTAAAATGATTATTTGATTGTCAAAATGGTTGAGTTGCTGACTAATTTTCTATCAACTAATGGATTGCTTGACGCTGCAGCTCTTAATAAATGTGTCATAAATTAGCTCTTTTGAAAATTAATTGAATCACCAAAAAACAGATAATTCATTGACATCAGTTTTGATAATTGAATAATCGTTAACTCATTTTTTTTTTTTTAGGTGAAAATGCAAAAAAAAAATCATTGTTTCCAACTTTTCAAATGTGAATATTTGCTATTTTTTGGTTGTTTGGTTGTATGTCACTGTGGGCTTTAGGGAAACTGTGAACAATTAACCAATTAATCCCAAAAATAATCAGCAGATTAACTGACATTAGTTGCAGCCGTGATCTAATCATGAATGACATGAGAGTATATTTCATGATAGCAATGTTTCATGGGAATATTATTTTTTATTTTAAAGGAATACTTTGGCAAACAGAAGCTTATTATTTTTTTCTTTTCTTTACTTTTGATGGAGCAAAGCCAGCCATCCCCCCTTTTCTTGATACTAAGCATATCTGTGGTGGTTGCACAGAGGTGAAATCGATATTGGCTATCTCATCTGATTGCAGGTTTCCCCACAAACAAGCCTATTCCCCAATATTTAAACATTATTTAATACAGCTATTGAGTGTCGTACCATGACTGGTGAACCACAAGCCTGTCAACTGAGAAACCTTAAAACTCAACCTGAAAACATTTGATAAAAGTGATCAATCAATAGACGCTTCTGGGTCAGACAGCAAGCAATCAAAGCCTAATGTTCCATTAGCATAAATGCTTAGCTAACACAATGTGCATTACCAGCAGCAGAGTCATCACTATTGAGCCTGTGGCCTTCAGTGAGCGCCTCCGCCAAGAGAGGCTAGGGCAGGCAGGTGACATCATGATGCCATTAGAAAGCACTTGACAAAAAGGGAAGAAGGACGTGAACTGAGTCATAATAAGGGTGGATACAGATTGTGCATGAAACAAACCCACTGGCCCGTGACAGGTATAGACATGTTTAAATACACACAAATCCACAGAGGACAGTTGTCCTGTGGATTGTCAGAGAGAACCTGAGAAATCTTCAGTGCACAAGGTTCAGCTTGACCAACGACAGTCTTTTGACCAACAGGTGAGCCCACATACCAGTCTGCTTTTGAACCAAAGCTGTTTTTCATTATCAAGCAGTCTAATAACTTCCAGTCTGTCGGGCCAGATGACAAGCTCTGTCAGTTGCCTCAGCTATCATTCTTTCTCTAGATACTACAGGCTGAGAGAGAACAATAAATGATATAGCCTGTTGGCTGTTAACTGGCTTCAGTTGAGCAGAACACCCCCCCTCTGTTCTCAGCACAGTGGAAGAGGCAGGTCACCACAGCTCTGCGGGCCAGGGTAACCCCAGAGAAGAAAAACAATGGGATAACAGGGAGGATATCGTGGTCTGGCAGCTGGCAGGTTTTCCCATCTTTTCCAGCAGACAATGTGAGAATCAGAGAGACTCTTTGTTGTGGGGATTAGGTCACTGTAAACCTATGCTGCAGCAACGATACTGGAGATGTTCTCATGGCTCAAAACCTTTTACACTACTTCTATCTGTGCAGCCTCCAACGTGTAACCTTTGACATTTGAGGAAATTTTCCTCTGTGAAAATATTTTGCAGACGTCTCAATGCTGACTGGAAAGTAAACACATTTTTAAGTATTCATGCATGATGACACCGGCAACTGCTGCGCAGCATCTGTCACACTCATTCCTGTAAAGGTACATCATGCATGTAGTTTATGTAACGTCTCTTGTGTGAACTTATTAGTCACTGATGCAAGCATGTGGAACAGATGGGTAAAATACTTCCTCAGTCCTAACATAAGCTACATGGAGATCTTTATTAAGAGATAAAGCTCGTCCAACCAGTCAGGGAAACCACTGTGAAAACACTTTAATCAGGACATCAGCATATACCAATCTTAAAACACAGTGTCATCTCTTCAATGAAACATTTCTCATTTAATTTCCTAGTTTCCTGATCCTAATGTGATGTCTTCAAATCATCAAATATTTGGTGGTTCTACTTAATAAATGACTTTACATACAATTAATAATTATCAAAATTGTATTCGATTAATATCCTGTTTACTAATCATTTTAGAAAGAGAACTATGAACTGATAAAGGGAATTAGTTCAGACATTCTTTCTTGTGGTCTTTGTGTACGGTTGTGGGTGTTGCAATGATCTCATCCTAAACCGAAGCAGATTTATTCAATTAATCCGACCTGCAAATCACCACAGACACCTCACAAAACCACCTGCAACACAAATGGTTTTATTTTCCAAGGCCACAGTATGATCCAAGGCACACAGCACCAATACTTTGCTCATCAAATTTGAATTTCAAATATACATAAGAAGAAGTGCATATGCTGACCTGTGTAGGACATCATTGTCAAGTGAATTGTGATAATGACCATCTGTGTTACATTTATAAGTTGCATACCATTACCATAATATCCTCTACATTTGCATGAGTTAGTTTGGCATTTATTAAACTTAAGATTTACATATTAATCATGTCCATATCTCAAACTTATGTCCAGGATAAAAAGCACAGATTAACAGGAGGATCAGCAAGCAGACCATAGGTTAAAAACTCAAATCAATAACATCATCAGACCACACCTTTCAAACTTTCCCTTATAGCATTGGTTCATACAGTCAGTAGCTTGTGACTGATATCTCCTTGACATTACACGCTATCCCGTAGTCACATGTTCACCAGAAATTGGTAAAACAGGGGAAGCTAGATACTCCTCAAATGCAATTTCTTTGGAACATGAGTGATGTAACATTTGCTCATCTAATAAATAGAACTGAAACTGACCTATTCCATCTTGTGATGGGTCTATAAATGTACGTTGACCTCATGCAGAATCTGAGCCAAAGTTCTTTTGAGTAGGTGTAGCCAACAAATGATCTGTCAACATAGATTCTCCAGGAAATAACACTCATCTGTGACATTTTGTATTTTTCTACATTAGGTCTGATCCTTTCAGCATTTTGGCGTGTCTAAGAACCTTGAAACTGAGCAAAAAAAAAAAAATAAATGACCTATTGTTACAATTTGAATACAGTGCTGGGTCACAAACTGGTGCCACAGAATCACACTGATGGCAGACACACAGAGAAGCCACTATAGAAGCAATGTTGCGTCACTATCGGTTGCTCAGAGCCTAACACACACTCACTGTGACCCAATCACTCAACAGCGCGCACCCAAATGCAAAGCTATTGAGGAATGGAGAAGCTGCCAACCTGCAATTGATGGGCCTTCATTGTTAAAAGGTAAACTTAATGCCAAGGATACAAATATGTCTCTGAATCACTCCATTGAGCTCAATTCAAACCTGCTATCCCAGAAATAACTATTTTAACCTCCAAACTCAATATGTTTCTCAGGTCACCCTGAGAAAACTCAATGTATTTTAAGGTATTTCAAAGCCAAAAATGGATTTTTTGCTATATAGTAAACCATCCATTGCCACAGAAACACTTTATAGACAATATAGTTGATCATGATTTTTAATAAACAAGTAAAAGCAATAGCTGTAATTATGCAAGAGGATATTCCAACTGCACCATGCTCAAATTGTAAACAAACTGCCTCTTCATCTGATCCAGCTTTCCAGTACCTCAAAAGCGCCTGTCCATCAAATCACTGTGCCAGGAATAACTACAACATACCGCAGCATATGGAGACACGTAGACATGACAGATTATTGCTTTTCTGACATTCAAGTATTTCACAGTAAAAAGGTTAAAGACCTGCAGGCTTCTTTAAAAACTTGTGGCAACCTCTTTCAAAGCTGCTTCTTTAAAAAAAAAAAAAAAGAAGAAAAAAAAAAAAAAAGGCAATCTGGGTTCAATTTAATGCTTCCTCGCCATTTAACCGGGCACCCAGCAGGCTTGGGGGGAGGTTGGGTGGGGAGGGAAACCACAGGCAGGAAATCTGACCTCGCTGTATTCCATGTGACCGCCTGCTCTGAGAATCCGGGAGCAACATTCCCCTGATTCATCCTCCAGAAGTTGGGGGGTTGGGTGGGGAAGGGTTCCTCCTCAGTTTGCCAGCGAGTAATGAGAATGAGAAACCTGCCAGTGATCGCTAGCCATAATCTTTCATGGACACATATAAGTTTACACAATATTTATTGCCTACAGGTTACTTTCACAGACTTTTGGATGGAACTACGAGAGAAGACTGGAAAAATCCATCAATCACGCCTCTGGGCTAAGTTAATAACAGTTCATTTAACAGTGTCAGACCAAAAACTGAGGTCTAGTATCTGTGGATGCTCTGGATCATAAGGCTAACTGACAGTTAACACACAAATTTTGCCCTTGAATGTGCCTAAACATAGTGTGACATCTTCTAATCTTTTCATTCAAAATATAATTCTAATTCTCATACTTCTGTGAAGTAACCCACAAATTAAATAGATGGTTTGACAAATACATATTTTGTGTGAGAAACTTTGCCGTCTTCAAAGACCACTAACCACAAATGAACACATAATCATCTCTACGTACAGGGATATAATCCTTCCACCTCTTCAGCTAAATTGTAAACCACATTTCGTACAGTAAATGATGTGCTGAGCAGCAGAGCAAGATTGCATTGGGGGTATGAAGACACAATACAGCCTTCAGGAAGATGTCCCACGGTGGTCTAATAGTTTCCTGGCAGTGAGTGGAGTTTCCTTCGGAGAACAACCAGAATAGTGTTTGAAGTGACAGGGATGATTGGAAGAGGGCTGGGAGAAAACCAGTAATGAAAAGCAGAGGTGGAACTAACTCTATCCACACGTACAGACCACAGAGACAAAGCCCTAAATGCAATCTCGTGCTGGAAGGGAGTAGTTCCCTTTGATCACACATGAAAAGTAACAAGGTTACAAAAATGTTCAATTTAACGTGCATTTAATGAGCAGTTTGTGTGTTTTTGTGTGTGTGTGTGTGTCTTACCAAGAGTTCGTCCATACTAGTCTGGCACTTCTCTAGGTTGATGCGTTTGATGGCCACCTTCTCCTTGCGTGGTATACAGTAGGCTGCTTGAACCACTGCGGTGGCTCCACTCCCTAAAACAGAGAGAAACAACCCAGCTTTGGCACATAAAACACACACAATCCAGGTTATGGTCACATCTTTAGGATGTGCAGACTGTCTACATTCAGAAACTACTCGACTGTAGGATAATAAACCTAACTTTTATCCATTACTATAAAGTTCTCCCGAGTTCAAGAAGGTTTAACAGAGTTCTGCTTCGACGGTTCATCCGATTTCTTTTCGGTACAGCTTAACTGTCATCAATTATGAATGAGCTTTTCCAAATCCTGCCTGATGAAGCAGGTCTGATTGAGGCTGGTGACTCTGCTAAACCAAGCACATCTCTGGGGACTCATCTCAGACAGGACCAAGGTATGCAGTTTGGAAATGTCTCTTTTATTTCTGGACTTTATATCCTTGGCACAATTTAAAGATTTTGTTCACAGCTGACTCAAACAATACGGTTTCCCATGCTTTTACGACTTTTGCAGAACACTGCAGTGCAACAGTGGGAAATCTATGCTATGTTATACTACCACAACTACTATTTGATGCAATAGCAAACAACACATAGATTACAATCTGATTGAAGCTCAAATCCTACAACAGTGGGCTAATCTTTCTTTTGAATAACATGTAATCGTCTCAGTAAAAGCCTCCCCAGGAGAGGTGCGCCTGTTGTTCCTGTATCGTGTGAGGTTATTTCACGGCCCCCTCAATGTTCTTATTTAATGTCATGCACAAACATACACGCGGCTGTTTCCACAAGAACTCCGGTGTATACGTGACGCTGAGCGATGCTAGGAGCACTTTCTCCTCTGGCAAGATGCTTTGGTGGGTGGAAGAGTGTGTTAGTCCACCCTCCAGTAAGCTTTTCCTAACCTCCTTTACCCTCATCTTAGCCATGCCCAAATATTAACAAAGTGCTCATTGTTTAGAGTTTTCATTGAGCCAGCACTGTATGGAGGTTTTAAAAAAAGGTGGGAGGCCGTATTAAAGAAAAAAAAAAAAAACAGTTCCCTGATTTTAATTAAAAAGTAAAGCTGTCCCTCAAGACGTGACCACTTTTTATTTAACTGTTTTCATTCTAGATAATTATGACTTCAGGGTATATGAGAAAAGCAGAGAATAATACAGGATGAAGCCATTCAACGCGACATTAAGCAGAAACGCTTGCTCTCCAATAATCCACTGACATTGACAATGACAGATTGACAGTTAGGTTCGCTTTAATCATCGCAAATATATCTGAACGTCTTCGAACAGCTGCGGTGGGTGCCATCTATCGACAAGTAATCGCGGATTGCTCTGCCATTGCTCAAAACCAAGGGGCTGAACATGCTGTAAATATATCCTCCAGCCCCCCCCACCACCACCACCGTCACCACCACCTCCACCTCCACCAATACCAAACAAACCCCTGGAGGTGAGCCAGTGATGGGGAGCTCACTCAGCCTGGGCTGGACCACAGGGAGCCAGTTGCCCTGTACACAGTGGAGTGTAAATTCCTCCACACAAACAAACAGCCAGTCGTCAGGGGTGGCTGGACAAGATGGAGAGCATGTGTGCTTGGTGTGTAGAGAGGATGGAAAAAGGAGGAGATTGTTGGGTTTGCAGCAGGGAAGGTCAAAGGGCACCGAGGCTCTCTGAGCCATTTAGACCAACAGAAGCCCAATCTAGCTGCCAGTTGGGACTTTGAGTTAATATAGACCTGATACTCTTTTTGATATTTGCCACTTCCAAGCTGAGCACAAGGTTATCCAGCTGAGCATTCACGTCTCGTACCGTTTATATCCAGTTACATGTTTATTCAATATTTCATGAGGCCTTTGAGGTTCTAAGCAAAGCTGCATATCAGGTAATTACTCTATGATGTACACAGAGTAATAAAACAGACTTTACTATAAGGCATTACAGACACAAGTCGTACAAAATGGTACAAAATAAAATACACCGCACATGTCACGTCTCCTCACAGCGACTCTCACTGACATCATCACTATCCTTACCATCAGAATGTGAGGAAGCACACAAAAGAGCAAATGAGAGGCACTGCAGTAGTGCCAGGGCTTTCAGAAACTCAGGCCAACATCTAATCTAATAAACCGTCTGGCACAGACATAAAGGCTGCATATCAAGCAGTAGGTGGTTTTTTTTCCTTCTTTCTTTTGTAAATTAATTAATGAACGAACAGATTATGGATAAAATAGGACTCGGCTTTTTTACAAATACAAATTAAAAAACTACTTCCAAAGTTCTTGTGTCTATATCGTTTATTTCCAGTTGCACAGAAAAAAAAAATTGATTTAGCTTGTTTTGAAAGTGGATGGCTAAATTAAATCTATATATTAAGTTACCACATTAGGCAAAATCAAATGAAGATGATCCAGCTGCCAGCTGAAGATGTGGCGCGTTGACGTGGCCGACAGAGTTATGTAAGCTTTTTGGTTTGGTGATTTCCATTTTGTTTCCATGTGTAATTTCTTTTTGTGTTTTATTTCATTTTTCATAGTGTTGTTAACATTTTGAGATGACTGTAATTACAAAAAGCCTGGATATAAATATCACTTAAGTAAGTGCAGTTTATGGAGATGTTCTTTTTTCCTTGTTTTTTTTTTCCTTCTGATATAAACTCAGACATCTAAAGAAAACATCTACAAACCTAAGAAAGCTTTTTCTCAGTAGATATACCACAGATCATTCCTTTCTGTTTCCAGTAATTAACATCTATAATTATCCCGCTAATTAGTCAAAAACTAGTACTGACCCCTAATTCTTTTTTCCCTAATGTGGCTGAGTTTAACACATACCAAGGTCTCCAGTTACTGTCTCAATTTAAATTTCATTCTTTAAGTTAAGCTTCACTCCATAATTTCAGTTTAGATAATTAGGTTTTTGTTAGAATGTAAAATCCTTCTTCATATTTAGTTTTAATTAAACGTGCAGCAATCTGTTAAATCGCTAGATGTAAAAGGATACGTCCTCTCTAGACAATGAAAAAAAGTTGCAGGCAGTGTGAAAAAAAAAAACCTTTCTGAGGGAGAAAACATTGACAAAACAATGATGATCTTTGGAAAAGCAGCCAATGTTTTCTGTAAGCATGTTTCCTCAAAACAAATCAGCTGACATTGAACGCTTTATGGCCATCATACTACAACTTGCAATGTGTGAACGCGACATGCAAGAGTAGAGCTTTATCGTCATGACGGACTTAACTGTTTAAGCCTCCATACTCTTGTGAGGGCTTGCCATTATTCATTAGGCTACCATGTTTGCTCTTTTGGGAGTCGACATCCGAGCGCAGAATGTTTGCATTCCTCCTATTCTAGTGCATCTCTCTGAAGTCTAATAAATAAGCATGATAGCAAAACATTGAGGAGTATAATAAACAGAATAATAGGCTCCCTTCAGACAAAGCAGCCACATTATGCTTATTAAAGCTGTTTAAAGACCATGAAAATACCAAGAGGCCATTTTAATATCAAGGTTTCATTAAAGAGTCATTATGGACTGTTACTCATGAGATACAGACTCTGAATAAAATGATACCTCACATTATGGGGCCATCATTTCCCTGATGAAAAGGTGAAAATATTGGTCAAAAAGGGCTCAGTAAGGTCGAGACAGAACATTCATTGTTCTAGTTCATTAAGCGCAAAAGGTACATTGTGCCTGTACAATAATATCTTATCAGATTAGCTTGGCCTTGAATTAGCTTCTTAATGGTCAGTACATGGGGGCTGTGTCAATGCCCCTCTTCATTAGTCGTGACCAGCGGTGTGGCAGCAGCTTGTCTTTCCTGCCCTCGCCAGGACAGTTTTCTGCCTGACGTCAGCCATTTTTTTAATTACATTTCCTCCGCATACCTGGCTGACATTCCACACATTATTCAAAAGGTACAATGAGAGATGTCACACATGACTTGCAATCGCATGAGCGGACACGGCCTCCCCTGTGTGCACTCACTCCTCCAATATCTGGAGATGAATTAACGTGGCTGAAACCTTGAAGTGAACATTAATTGAGAGAAATGTGAGGCAGAGGGTTGCGTGCTGTTGTGGTAAGTTCCCTTGAACCCAATCATTAGTTTTCGAAAAACCATCGGAGGGACAGGACATGCAACAGGGAGGAAACATGGTTGCCGGTGGATACAAACAGTGGGAGCAGAAAGTTTCCGATACAGTTTTGCCAACACGAATGACCCAAAGTCTGATCCGGAGTGAGAGTGCAAGCTGTACTTTTTTTTCCTGTGGGTTTAAGTATGATCCAGTGCTCACTGAGGTGAAAAGAGTGGATATGAACCATGTAATAACAAGTCATTTTTCCATGGAGAGGGTACCAAAACAATAGCTCTGCTGGGCATGCTGGGTGTGCAGGGCCATCCTCAGAACACCCATTTCCAGCTGAGCAGCAGAGCTGTAGGCAGCCTTGCTCAGCCATTATACAGTACCCCTTCCTGCCTGCATTATTGACTGGTGGCTACCTGTTGATGCCTCACGTAATGATCAAGAGACACACAACTGACCTGGCACTGTAATCAGCAAAATATCTAAATTAAAACATCTATTTATATAAACTTTCAAATACACACTGCAGCCTGTAATACTTTGGTACTTGTATTTACACGCCCTCTCCTCAAATACACACCCCAAAACACCACAAGAGCCCACTCCTAACTGATGGTGCCCACACTACAAACTTTAAAACTTAAGCCATTTGTTTGGGAATTCAAAATACTGAGGCTTCTATCTCGTACCTTTTGTCACGTTAAATTCCTACAGTGTTAAGAGTGGCGGCATGTTGAAGGAAACCCTGAGGGAAAATGTCAAGATGGTAACTTGAGTAAAAGAGGGGTTTCAATTCAATGTAATCCCCCAGTCTCCACAACAAGAACAGGAAGAGTTCATCAGTGTGCTTGTGTATAGTTTTTCCTTATCTTGACCTTAACAAGATCCTTAATAAGACATGGAAAGCTGACATTGATTTTAACAAACCACTGATCTAATAGTAGACCTAAAAGAGGAAATTGTGCCAACTGAGACCATTTGACTTTTAAAAAGCTGTGTTGGTAGTAGAGTAATCAAGCAATGACTGTCTGAGCGGAGAGAGAGAGAGAGAGCTCAACGGGACTGTTGGCAAGGTTTAATATGAACAGAAACAGATGCCAAACAGGAGGAGTCTCCTTGTTTAACTTGTGTTCACAGGGAAACCGAGGACACAGATTCACACAAAGGGTTCTGCTAATTTAGATGATGTACAATGTCGACCAACTCTTTCACACTCAAGGACCACAAATAATTTATAAAACAAGGAGGAGAAACTAGGCTAACTGCACAATTCATTTCCGAAGATAAGTCGATAATCATCATCAATCACTTGTCTCAACTCTAAGTTAAGTAAGTACGCATACATGCTGCGGTCCGACCCTGAAATAGCCATACCAGTTTCAAACCGATGTTGACAATTTGAGTGACACATAACGTAGGAAAATGCCACAGAACTGGTTTCTATACAAGAGGGGCTTTATCTCAGTGAGCTAAAATTGTAGGGCGTTATCTTGTGTGGTGCCCCAGTTCAAATTTTCCAAGAAATTTAAGGGGAAATGTAGAAATGGGTTAAATTCAACTCTTTGAAAAATATACAAAAAGGTTAATTTAGGGCCTGCAGAATGGGCCCTCTATAAACACACAGATTCCCCCTACAGGAAGCATGCAGCGCTTGGGTAAAGTAAACCAGAGGCACAAACTAAGTGATTTAGGAGGACAATACTTTGCTTATATGTTACACACTCCTTCTTATTCTCCTTCTGCCTCTTCACAAAGTCAGCCAAAGGTAGGACAGGGTCAGCTATTTGTGGGGTGGGGCATTTCATAACTTCACAAGTAAAAGCTGCCATTCCTCAGGCCGGCCAACCTGCAAAGCCATTCTCAGGACTCCTCGAGGCTTGACACTGCAGAGAAAAGGTGTCACACTGGAGTGGAAAGAGAAAATTGGGCATACATACAAAGCAACTACTTTATGAAATGGTTAAATCCCAGACTAGGTAAAACAAAGTATTACTGGTGATGTTACCCAGCAAATTGTTACATGACTTTTCCAGTTTTCTGTGAGTGACATGCTTTGATACCCCATAATACTGATTACTCCTCTACAAAGAGTTCTGCATAACTGGATTAATTCAGGCAGTAAACTGTTCAAAACAATACCCTACTCTGGGAAGGACCGTGAAGTACAATCTCTGCTCTCTGCATTGGCAACAAGAGTGTTTTCGGAAAAAGTCCTATGCTGAAGTATATGCTAATTGGAAATGGGCGTGAACACATTCAATATAAATTTAAGATGTTTTATGTACGATTACGTTATGAGGCTGACATTTTTCTTTGAGGTTAACAACGCAATAATGTGTCTTTCCTATATAAAAAGGGATGAATTTGTGAATATGTTATTTATAATGTCAATTCTACTGTGTAGGATGGATTCTGTCTTAACTACACACACTGATATACTACATATTAACGATGTAGTTCATATTTATGTAAAATTATACATAGCATTCCCTCTAGTTAGAGCATATTAATGCAATTATTGAACTAGCTGGTCACACGGATAACCAACCGGTCAATAAAAGCGGTTCATTTCCAGCAAATAGTCTGTAACGTTATAACGCTCGGTTACTACTTCGGCATAGCCCCGGCGGACGGAGTAGTCGCTCTCCCTTGAAACATTCCACTGACTCCAAGTCACAACACCGCCCGGCTAGGATAGCCTGGTTACCACACGCGATGAACTCAACCCTTGCTCAAAAAAAAGAAGATGCCTTCTGCTCATTTTTATACTTCAAAGCCGTTAGGGCTTATGCTAGCGGTATTAAACCCCCCCTTTTAGTGAGCAAACGGCCAGCAATTCACAGACTGTCGGTTAACAAATACGTTAAGCTAACAAGCTACGGATCACATACCAATCACCTCGTGTAGCTCATAATCATCTTTGTTGATGGACCACGGTTGGGAGCTCAGGTCCTCCGACATGGCTGAGGAGTCTGTTGAGGCCGTACTATCTGTAAAAAAGGTGGTGAATCCAAGGACTGTGCGTAAAAAGATGTCAAAGTAGTCCAAACAGCACCAACAAGGGCGACACTTCCCCTTCTTTGCGAATCCTGCAGCACTCCTGTCATTCCCAAAGTTTGACACTAGCCTAGCAGCCCCGCCCACCGCATTCCTACTGAGCAAATGTGGACCTTCCCAGCGGACATGTTGGGTGTGACACGTTAGACCGCACTGCTCTGTTGTCAGTAACGACGGAAATACACTGGTTGGTTTACAGCTACCGTTTAAAGGCAATGCGAGACATAGACCGAGACAGAAGCTAAACCGTTAGTCTCCAAACACTTTTACCTATAGCTCAAGGTATTTATACATAATGTCGACATATTTTAAATACTACAAAGATTGTTTAAATGTTGAAAAGGACATGCACAAATTAGCTTATGTTCCGCCACACTTTTCATGGCCGGCTGTGGTTGTGTATATGTCTCTTTACCCTTTACCAAGTCTTTCAGGTATTACATTCCTGTCATGCAGAGGAAAAAACATGTTTCTTTCGCTAAGATTAGCATGTCCTACTCTAATAACTCCCAAGTCTTTCCTAACCTAAACAATTTGATTGATAGAGCACGTGAAGGCGTTAAACAGCCTTTGAAGTGCTACCTGCGAGGCTGAAATCAGGGCATAAAAACAGTACGAATCAAGCCGTATGAAAAGGGGGCGTAATTCTCCAGGAACATCCTGTCCTGTGATTGGACAGCACCACGTTCTCTGATTTGTGATTGGGTGCTAACATGTTAACTGCAAAATGTAAATGTTCCCTCTTCACAGCATTCAGTAACGCCACCACTGGTGGTGAACGGAATAACATGTGGGATTTGCACAATCACGACACTTGCTGGAGAATTACTGCGCTTTCATGACTACATACGCTTTTTAAATAAAAGAAAGCTGCCAGTAAATGCTGCATTAAACTTATTTATAGCATATTTCACTCAGACCATTTAATAAAAGGAAGAATAAATTCACGTTTTATTAAACAGGCATAAAAAAAGAGCACATACAAAAATAGAGAATCAAATGTGAGGATATCATAGTAACAGAGAAAGTGAGAGAGGCAGATGTCAACAATCAGTAAAACTGAGCTTTCGAAAGTATCACAATATCTCTTCCTCTTAAACTTTTATCTCATCTAGAAGTTGTTTCAAAAGAGGAAGTGGCCCGTGCAAAAGCTTTTTACAGAGCATTTAATACATGCTGAATCACAAGATACCAATGTCGTTCAATAAATACAATACAACATAGGGTATTCTTGAAATTTGATTGGCATAATAACAGCTGTGTGCAGTGTTTGCAATTTGAGTTTCATGATGATAATATTCAGAAATCACTGTCATTTTCAAAGGAAATTCATACAGTATAGTAGCACTCAAACACTGCTTGCTTCTACTAACAAATACACAGAGTGAATGAGAACTACATTCAGAAACCAGTAGGATGAAGATCACGAAGAAATAGCACAAAGTTGAACCTGTGATGTTTGGGCATTGCCTGACACATTTTGATGGAATAATAAGGCAACTTTTAACTCCATGATTTTAAGGAGGTCCATGATTATGGCAGTGAAAGAGCTTTGGCCAGCCGTGCCCAGAACCAGGCCTGCGTGCAAGGCCGGGTGTAGTCGCATTTGGTGAGGAAGCGTAAGATGCTGGGGAACGGTTTTGTCATTGACTTGTACACCACTGGGATAAGCCGTTTACTTCGAGCTCCTGTAATGGCAAAAAGGGATGACAGGTTAGTTACAAACTAGGAAACATGTACACGCAAACATATGTCAGAAAAAGAAAGATAGAGCTGTTTATCGTAAGAATGATTTAACTTACCAGGACAGAGGCTGAGAGCAAACTTGGTCTGAAAGTCACAGGCATCACTGTCAAGGTATTCATCTGAGATCACAACCACCATCCTCTTGCACCTGCACAGAGGGTCACATATGGTATATTGAATTGTGGTAAAGTGAGGGAGATTTTCACAGAAAACTTGCTCTGTGGTTTCTTGCTCTGTGTAAAATGAAACTAATAAGGTGGGTATAGCTTCCTGCAATTACTTCTTTTTATCAGTGAACTTTCCATTAAGACATCCACTAAGACTAATGATACACCCACAGACATTAAAATATATTTGGGTGTGATATTAAAAAGAACTGGTCCACGTCAGACTTGATGACTGTGCAAGCAGAAGTCTATGTTGCATCAGAAATATGTCAAAATGCAAAGTTGTATTGCATGCAATCAATACTTAAAAAGCACAGAAATCAAACATTTTACATATGATATACTGGCTCCATATCATTGCTTTGGCTGCCATGTTGTGTTGAGTTTAAGCATCAGACTTGGCTAGATGTTATCAGTGTCTTCTTAGAAAAATTGTCTGTATAAAGTAAAGAACAAATCAACATAACATAGCAACATTGTTATCATATGTTTGTTTCCCACCTCCTCTCAATGAGTTCACTTGTGATGGTCCAAACACAGGAGCCTGGGAGGACATTTCTGTCAAACACACACAGTTTCAGCTTGTACTCCGTCTGTTCCAACTCCTTGATCATCTCATGGACAAACTCAATGTCGCTCTCGCAGTAGCAGATGAAGGCATCAAACAGTTCAGGAGCACCTGGATCCAATTCAGTTCCAGTTAAATTCAATAATAGAACTTTGTTTAGTCTTACAAGGACAGTACTGCACAACAGCTTGCAAGTCGGGACAAGTACATATAATAAACTAGGAAAAAATAGTATTCCACTGAAATGAAATGTATTCCACAGAAGTACAACATAAGCATAATAAGGAAACCAAAAGACTGTGCAGGTTGCTGCAAACACGAGTGAGAAAAACTTGAGATGACCTGTCAGATTAGTGGACAAGTTGGGCTTTTACTGTGCGATACTTTACCACAGATAAATAGATATCTCCAGTTTGACTTGTGCAAACATACTGGCTTTTAAACTGCATTACAAAGTCACACTTTCATTTTTTTTAAAATACCAAACTAGTGTTATTATTATTATTTTTACTATTTTTAATTAACATGCATTTATGCATACTCATAATCTGCTCTCTTGGTGTTGAATAGACAACAGCTGTGCACACACACACACACATATAAATCATGCAGAACAAGCTGGAAGCAACTTTTAGCTATATAATAATTAATATAAATAATTTGTAACATTCACATTATTTTATCCTATTTATTCCATTTCAACAGCTCAAAGTGTCGTCTGACGTTGCTACAAAGTTTAATTTCATATTAATTCTGACCAAAATTACAGAATATATTCTGGATTTGGAAGGACTGGGTAACCTGCAAGCAGTACCCCTCTTTCTTTCGTAACAATGTCGTAAACCTTGTTAAAAGAAGCAAAGGGCATTTTTAACAGCAGACATTTTGACTTGTCATAGTAGGAATAGTACAGGTGCAGCTAGTAACATTAGCAATGGCTCTGTTCTAATCAAGTGTCCCAGAAAGCTGTGACAGTGTGACAGAGAGCAAGCACGTACAACACGAGGACCCTGAAACCGAAGCAGCTAAATGGAACTCAGCCGTAATTAATGTGATTATCTGCACCTGTGAAGTGTCTTCAGTTAAAGAGGCCTATGATGAATTGACTTGGGCTGACCCATGTGCTTCTGCTGTGATGTAATTATACCAGCATTACCTTGTATTTCTTATTCAGTATCTTTAAAAAAAAACAAAAAAACTACTAGTGTTGTCTAGCATACTGACCTTCAGGGTCATCCTCCAGGGTGATACCGGTGGGACGAGAGACACAGCTGTCCACCTCATGAACCTGAACTGGGGGCTCAGCCTTCCTCTTCTTCTGTTGCTCCCAATACCTCCTGACATCTTCATCTGATGCAACAAAAAATATTACATACACATCACACAAGGATAAGTAAGTCTGCACACAATGAGCTTGTGGACAAGTTATAGCATGTGGATGATGAAAATGATAGGAGACAAAATCCACAGCATGTCACAATCATTTTGTGCAAAAATGCATTTGAAAGTTGATCTGAAGCTGATATGAGGCTTCAGCAGTCTGAGTTAGTCATATCAAGCGGATATCTGACACATTTACAGTATTTTTAGCATCAGATTCCCTCTTTGTGTTTCCCTGTTGAGCACGTTGAAAGATATCTACTTGAATTGGCTCATTTGAACGACTGATGCTTCAGATTAGCTTCAGATAAACTTTTAAATACATTTTTGCACAGATGGAGGACTCCCCCATCATTTACATTGTAAGTACATTATGAAGGGATCTAATGGTCAGTATGCACAGGAGGAATGATTGCAGCAATAAAAACCTGTTTCCATGTTCATTTGGGCACCTGACTGTTGTTTTCAGACAGATTTAAAAAAAACTTTGAACCTATGCTTTAATAATACATCAATAATGACTTAACTTCCGTTATCTGTGAATCATTTCCTGATGCACATGAACAGGATGGGCGACGAAAACAAGCCTCGTTTCGTAACTGGTCGGTGTTCATTATTTATATACCCAAACAAACTCCAAACTACTTGAACGCACCTATCAAAGGACGGAGATCTTCCACGATGTCCTTTCTCTCCACCTCCTTTAGGATTGACAACAACTTTCCCACCGTCGCATCTGAAGACCGAGCCTTCCAGTCCTCCAGAACCTTCATGGTGGCGTTATTTGAAGATTCGTAGTTTTTGATCTCCAAATAAGAGAAGCCCATGACCTCTGCAACAGCCATCCAGTCCGCGGCCACTGTGTTTCTGGGGTTCAGATAAAGTCCCAACTTTTTCCTAAAACTCACATTGAGCGCAATGAGAGGAGTCGACCACATGTCACCTTCTGAATCGGCGTCAGACATTTTCGAAAGTTTCCAGAAACTTCCTTGGAGCGATCAGGCTTTTTTTTTTAGTTAAATCACAAAAAAAGGAGACATAGTAACAGACGACGTCGTTTAAAATAGCAAGTTACAATAGTGTCCACAGTCTACCTGAGAACACGGAAGTGATGTCAAATGATGTTTACTGCCCACAGCGTCACCCGTGGGAGGAGAAGTTTACAGGTCCACCTCCTGAAAACACTGGACAGAAAGTTCTCCAATTACATGACTTCCTCTTAATATTCTGTCTGTCTGTCGTCATGGCATTGGTGACCAGAAACGAAACAACACCTTTTCATAGCCTAGTGATTTAGCAAATGTGGGCAGCAGTAGGAAAATGTTGGTAAAAAGGTAGAGATGGTTGTTGAGCTGTTTCTGTTGCCTTTTCTCTTCTGCATTCATAACTGCTCCATGTGGCATTTCTCTCCCGCCCCTCCTTTGATAATATAGAATAAACAGCAAAAAAAATAAATAAACAGCAGTCAAGATTCAAATTTACACTGAGAAAATGTAATTTACTGCATTTCGTAACAAAATCAATGAGCAAAAACTCTCCCATTTTGCAATTTTATTTCGTAACTGCCGCAGTTAGGCAAACCTTGAAATTGAATCAAGTAAAAACAGCTGTATATCCAAACAGACATAAGAAAATTGCAAGAAAAACAAATCTGCACAAAAAAATCTTCACAAGAAAGATCATTCTAACTAATTTGCTGGTGTGGAAACAAACCCACAGTGTGGCTTCCACAATTGCAGCAATATAACAGGAAATGTAGTGGCGCATTCAGGAAAGGAGCTTTATGAGACCTAATTTCTAGAGAAACGATGGCATAATCTAGAGACGTCTCATGAAGTTCAACTGTTGATGCAAAAGTAGGAACATGCCAACCACTCCTCAAACCATCGTCTGACAACTTTCCCCAATCAACACATTTCTGTCCAGGTTTGTATCATTGGAGCTTCCATCCTCGGTGTTATATCCATGTGTTAGTTTTGTTTTGAGGTAGATCACAGATTTTTGCTTCTAGAGAAATAGAAATCTATGCCTCTGTCACGATGCTGTTTGGGAGTGTGAGATGGGCCTTTTTTTCCTCTCGGGGAAGGTCCTGTACCACTCTGTGAAAAAAAATAAAAAATCCTGACATTAACCTTCAATTCATCTCATGAACAAAAGAAAAACATTTGTTAGCTCTGACTGTGGTGGTATAAAAGAAGACTGTGAGGTTTCATACAGTGCAGAATTACAATTGGAGTTCCTGTGTGGGATAAAAGCACACCATCATACTATCCACTTCCCTTTTCTCTGAAAACCCACCGGTTTCTTGTTCCCGTGTCTGCTCCATTCAGGCGCTATGATGATAGGGGTGGGGTATGTTTCGCCGAGGGACACTTGAGCATGTGACAGCGCGGCAGAGCTGAGGGTCCAGGGTGTGTGAACATCAGATCCCCTGATTTTCTGCAGCTCTGGAAGCCACTGTCGCACATAGTCACCCTATGGCAGACAGCAATAACAAATAACTCAATGAACAAAATTGAAACTTTCTATTTATAACGGTTTCATCACTCATGTGACAGCAAAGCCCTCACCTGCACAGACTGTGACTCAGATATTTCATGTTGTAGTACAAACAATGGCATGCTCCACACTAATTTCAAAGAGAAGTGAAACTAACAATTCACGCTGCACAAACTTACATTGTTATCATAATCAAGGCCTTGCTTAATCATGTTGAACTTCCTGTTCTCTCTGGGGTCATTTCCTATACCAGCGCTGTAGAGCCAGTTGCCATAGTTGCTGCACACATCATGATCAACCTTTGGAAGAAAATTTAAAAAAAAAATGGTAGAAAGACAAACTTGTGAGTATCATCATTTATAGATAAAATAGGGCTGATGTGCTAAGTTCAGGACTTTAAAAACATGTTATTCTGCAATTTCAGTGATGAAACAGCATCTTAAAATATATATATAAATACATATAATATAAATATATATATCACTTTTCAAAACTTCCAGACTGACTTAAAACCTTGACAACTCACTAGAAGGTACTCAAACCACTCAGCTCCCATCCTCCAGTCCAGGCCCAGGTCCTTTGTGAGGAAGCTGGCGACATTTTGCCGCCCCCTGTTGGACATGAAGCCTGTCATTGCCAACTCTCTCATGTTGGCATCCACGAAGGGCACTCCTGTGCGTCCCTCTGTGATCACAAATGATATACATACATTCAGCAACATACACATATAGTGCACATTCACTTTTAATGCACATCTTAAAAGACACAGATTGATTTTTAATAAAGAATATCTGTGAACAAAATGGTGCAAACCTTTCCATGCATCGAAAAGCTTCATGTCCGTTTTCCATGGCACAGATTTGTCTTGAAGTCCTGATGTAGAAACACCATGATATAAGCTTTACATTCATTTATTGTGTGTAAAGAAAATAAGTTGAAAACTTCAGCTCATTCTTACCTTCGATCTGAAACAGTCTGTCCCCATACTTGACAGCCACAAATTTGAAATAATCCCTCCACAAGAGTTCAAAAATAACCCTGCAAGAAAGCAGTGAAGATCTTCAGAAAATAAAGACAAATTTACATATATCTGTGACTGAATAGCTTCATATTATCAACTACACAGACAGCACCAGAACCTGGTGAGCTTTCAGTTCAGATTTTTATTGTCCCACAAGAGAATTTTTTTTGGCAGCAAGGCAGCGTAAAAACACAAAAACATGAAACCTAATGCAATAAAAATACAATTAAACAATTGAAGACCTTAATAGTTGGATGAAAGTTTGTGCTTTTGTACCTACCTCACTGATATGGTACTATTTTACAGAATCTATTGTTTTGTATCTCTTTTCTGTGTTCAGACTCACCAATATGTGCTTTGATTAGCTGTCCGCTCCCTCTCGTACTGCTGGATCTGATGATAAATATACCTGGGTGAAATGCAACCCATGGCCAGCCTGCAGAATGCCAGAGCAGCATCATTAGACATGTATTCAGAGATACAACTTACAGAGAACATGATTCACTGATAAGCATTCAGCAGTAGAGGAAATGATACAATAACACTCACCAAGGTGCAAATTTAGTGGAATAGTCTACACCGATCAAGCCGTTACGTGTTTCCTTGTAAGTTGCAACTGCATCCTATGGAAAACAGAAAACATATCTTAAGTACACCGACATAGTAGACGGTATGTGAGATTTTTGCTTCTTTATGAACAGCAACTAGTGTCCATGTGAAAGGGAAGTTGTACTCACAGTGTCCCAGAAGTAGTGTTTCACTCTGCCTAAAGCCTGACTTTCCCCACCAGCACAGGGAAAAGCTGAGCGAGGATCAGCCACAGGCTCTATGAGAATATAACAGGAAAAGTATTTTAGCATCAGACTCTTTAATACATGTTACACAACCCCTGATGTACATTAAGACACACATAAACATAGAAGCTTAATCATGTTCATGGATATAAAACCAGTCTGCTGGCTCAGTGGCACTTAATAAGGAAGTCTGTGCTCAGCAGTTTGCCTATTGAATTCTGAAAACAGCAGCAGAATGGATTAACTTAATAGAGGCATGCTACTGCATAAAATGAGCAATTATATGCCAGCAATATGTAAAGCCATTTACACAAAAGTCAATTAAATAAGCTCATAAAACAAATTTACACAGATTTGTGCTGGTGATAGAAATGCAGACAAAGTTTGATCATTTTTGCAATTTCACAGAAAAAGAAAGAGAACGTGCACAAGATACTATATGAATCAAACCGTTCAGATTGAGCAGATAAGACATTCAGGCATTCACCTGTCTGTTGCAGGTCCTCTGCGGTAGGAATGGCTCCTTCCTCCAGTCCTGAGGGGAGAGGTTTTAGCTGCTCGGGGGTTGGGAACACAGGCCGCACCCTGCTCTGAGTCTCCACTGCCTTCCTGAACTGAGTGTACACATCAGGCAGCCTAACAAGCATAATGAAAGGTTTCAAATCATTTCTAGCACTTCTTAACCAATATCGCTCATAAAACCTTTGTCTGTGGCGTTGTCCTCTCACCTGGATATGTGGTGAAACGGGAGATCATCTCTGTGGTACAGTGTCGTCCCCCAGCAGCTGTGAACTTTGACCTTCATCTGTGCACAGACATCCTTTACTTTTTTCTCCACATTCAGTTCCTCTGAAGTTACCTGGAACATGATCACATGATGGATCAGCTGTGTCAAAATCACTGGAAAGTGTAAAAAAAAAGTGGTCATAATTAACGCTATAAAGAGAAGAGACTAAAAGTACCTCTTCCTGGAAAGCCACAGTGCTGACAGAGCCCAGTTGCTTGATGAGGTCGGCTACTACGTCCTCTGGCTTACCCCGTCTCACTACAAGGTTACTGTGACACACACAAACATACAAAGTAAGCTCCAGTTAACACCATGCCAGGCAAGCTGCATCCTGGGTAGAGGGATAGCTACTTCCCCCTGGCTGACCAGACTTAGTTATGGGAACAGTGTGTGCAGCAGACATGCTAATGTAAACATGACATCCTATAAGCCCAGGTGTGTCCTGGTCCTGTTACATCTGCATCAATAAAACCTCAGAGAGCTGAGGAAAAAGGTCTGCATCAACATTATACATAAGTTCATGGTCATCTTTATACCTGCTACGACAACGACAGACCTGAAGAGCAAATGTAAAAGTAAAGCAGTAGAGGATACATGAATTACGAGCATGTACAGGAGGATCAGTCAGTGAACAACAGTTAATTTACCTGCCCTTGTTGCGCAGTGTGTTTCTGAGATCTCTGATACTGTCCAGTAAGAAGCGCAGGCGGAAAGGTCCCGTCTTTGGCAGGTTGTAGTTGTAAGTTCCTACATAATGTCTGGGGTCGAAGCAGTACAGCGGGACTATGTGCTCTGCATTTCTTTGAGCCCAGTAGAAAAGCTGTGTGTGAACAGACCAGTGAGTATATGGTTCATGCTGAATTGAATCTCTTGGACAAACACATTCGTGTAAAATAGTACTTTTAATTATGGAACTGCAAATATGGTATTGATTAAACAAAACTAATTAATGACAACAGAAATTTATCACAAAGGGACACTGAAAACATTTTCCTTTAACACAGAATCTCCTAAAAAATATGTTGCGATTGTCCAAGTGTGTCCAGCTGAAAACACATTATAACAAATGTCAATTTTATTTGGAAAAATTCGGTCTTGTAGTCTAACCAGAAGTTGTACATGTTGACAAGTTTGATGTCACTATCATACAGGATGACTAAATGCATGTAACACTCAACTACTTATCATTTTTTTTGGCAAATTCCATATACATAAAAACTTTCTAGTAAAGTTTAAAGTCTCCCTCCACTCAAAGATATGTTTTTCTTCTTGTTGTTTCAACAGTTGGATGTTTGAGCTTCACTGTGCAGAATGATGTGTGTGCAGAGTTTGACACTAGAAGGCTGTTTTCACATTAATCTGTAGAAAGTGGAAAGTTTCTCTTTGCTCACTGAAAATCCAATTTTAAGAGGTGATAGAGGGGCCCACAAGCAGGATTTGTGACTTCACAAACAGTTTGGAAGCCGGTCCAGTATTCAATTTACACAAGTGTGATGTGGAAACTTGACACAGTGCACAAACACTGAGTGAAGTAGGAGACATCTTGTGTCCAACAGTTAAACTTCAGATATGAAATATATTTACATATTCATATATCCTGGAAGTTTTAATGAGGGAGAAGGATTAGATGCCATTTTAAGCATTTTAACAAGATAATTGAACTTTTTTTTAATGGAAAAACCACATCAGACTCAAATTATGATTCAAAGACGGATATTTTGTATATATCTTAAAACATGTCTGGAGGGAATCTTTAAAAAAAAACAACTTAAAATTAATAATTTGACTAATATTACTTGAATATTAATCTGTACCCTTTTATTTACTTTTTCTCCTCCTGTGTATTGTTTTGTTTGTATTGAATGTAAAAAGCTTCTTACACAATCCTTTAACTGAATGTTTTTATTTTATTATTATTATTATTATTATTATTATTATATCATAATTGAATTCCCTTGCACTTTGTTTATTTGACAGTTTTCAATAAAGTTGGGTTAAAAAAGGAATGTAACAGTAAATTTTAATTTAATTTAAATCGAATTAAATGACAGAGTGGGGATAGAGTGCAAGTCAAGAAAAGTATTTTGACACATGATGTGTGATGTTTTTGCGGTGAAATTAAATATTTAAATTAAAATTTATGAAATGAAATTAAACTATTATAAAATTAAAAACCAGGCTTGTATTATCGAGGTTTGGGCCGGAAGTGTTGTTGGTCATGCCGCTGGTGGAACAAAAGCAGCTTGATATCGGTGGTCGTGTCTAGATGGTTACCCTAAATTTGCGAAAATCTCGCGAGACTTGTACGCGTTGTTTCTTCATTGTGCACGTTGTACAAAATAATTATGTTTTATGGTGTGACAACGCTGTGGTTAAGGTCTGGTTAGGTTTCGGCACAAAAAGCACTGAGTTACGTTTATGAAAAGATCGTGGCTTGGGTTGAAATGATAATTCTCGCGAGATCTTTTGCGGCGAATCGCGGGTCTGGGGTTACCATGTACACACTACCGGGTAAACATACATAACATGTTCAAAACGTTCTCGTAATGACTTTATTACAGCTAATGCAAAACTTAAGCGTATAACTTCAGTGAACGTATTTACTTTTAAGTAAATTATGTGCTCTAAAGTTTAAAGTTAGCGTCAAATAGCAGGTTTGACGCTAGGTTTTATAAGATCACTGGACTCGCGATACATTCTTATCTTACCTCATTGTCGTGGATTCGCAGGTCGTTTCTCAGCAAACATATGATCGTACGGGGGGTAGACATACTTGTCGTTTCCCAAAAAGCAGCAGCAGTTGTATCAGAAACAGATAAAACACCTCTCCGTCTCAGAGAGCTTGGTCCCCGGTCTGTCTGTCTGCTCTGCTCTGTGTTGACTGTCAGTCACGTTTTCACACACGCTGTTACAAAACATCAGGTTTTATAAGGTGGTTTTCTAACAGCCTGAAGCTTACCTAAAGTCACTTCCACCGTGTTTTTAATCACGGGCCCATAAATAAATGTATTTCAAAAATTACTTACAAAAAAGTCAAATAAAGTTCGAATTCAATATAATTAAATGAGTTAATTAAATCATTAATTATTTTTATTTTATTTGATTATAATTGTTCACAGGGATTAGCATACAAATAATTGAGATGAAGCAAAAACAAGAAGGAAAAGTTACCTTACGCATACCGACTGGGGAATGGTCATATCTCACAGGTGATTTATTCTATCATTCCAATTTTTCATGACTTGTCAAACAATTTGTTCCTAATGACTTCCTATCATTGTTTTCTGTTTCTGTCTTAATTAGTGCTTAAAAAAAAAAAAAAAAAAACTAATGTACTGGGGTCTTGGGGGACCCTGATCGAAAGCATCCAATTCCACCTATGCAGTCTTAATAGATGGAACTATTTATTGAGTACATGTTTGTCATGGGTCCCAATTTAATGTATCACACACTATCAGGGGATTAAGGCACTTTGTCAGTCATTTTGAAGGCTTTTTGGAAAGACTGTCTTGGGGTAAAAGCTGCAATTTGTATTGAAGAAAAGTATATATTTATGTTTTACACAATATGTAAATTAACTAACTCCTAAAATAATAATAATAATCTGTTTTGTTTTTCAGATGACATTAATTACATAACTAATGTTTTGACAAGAAAGAAGTTAACATTTTGCTATGTTTGTTTCTTACAGTGGTTTATTCTTGGAGTTCCCAGGAAGCCCAGTCAATAGTTCCTGTGTGTTAAATATATCGGTGGGATGACGGTTAAAGTTTCATAATGATGTAAAAATTATAAATAGCAACCCTAAATATTTTCTTGAAAGAAGAAGCATAAATGTTGATTTTAAAGAAGTTTTGTTTGGGGCAGGAAATTCAAAGACTGTGATATTGTGTACATTGTAAACCTGCTCTTGATATTTGGGAACTATAATATTCACACCAGCTGGTTCTCAAATCAAAAACCAAACTCCAATGTATTCATTCAATTTAGAAACCCTGAAACTTGCATTTTTTTATTGCCTTGCAGTCTGATCTGCAAGGCAATAAAATCTGTAACTATATGTGAAAAATTGTCTCTCATATGAGCTAAACCCTGGAGCAACACTTTCTTTTATTTCTACCTTTTGTAACATTTCCATCACACAGCTGTTATCCTGTTTTCTCTGTATCCTTGTTGTAAATTCAGATTTGTCAATAAATTAACTGAAAATATCTGTAGGCTATTTTTTCCCCCACATTTTTCCTTTTTTTTTTAAAGTGACAATCATATTAAATGCATGTTTTCCCCAATTAGCATTACTTGACAGTATCAGGGTTTTTAAAACAAAAATCTATCATATAAATAAACAAAATCAACTTAAATGAAACGGCACCAACTCATCATGGCATAGTCCAGGACAATTTCATCACACAATAACACAATGAAATCACACAGGAAAATAGTCTTAGACCTTTGATTTATTAAGTTAAATATACAAAAGATCGATGACTTGATACATTTCATGTTTCAAGGCTTTGTCATTAAGACAAAACAAATTCTGTCCCACTCGAAAGCCTTCCAGCCTTTTCATACTGCCTATCAGCTCTCAAAGAGACAATCATACATACTTCTGTCTAAATCACAGTACAATCTACTGTATAACGTAGCTATTTCATCAAATAGATTTGTATATAATGTAAAGAAATTTCATACAAAAAGTGCAGAACAATATGTATTTACAGTATAATCTTTTTTTTTCCATATAAAAAGAACTTCAGCAAATCCTGCGCGTGCTCGCTACAGAACAGCTGCTCACCTCATTAAGAAGCCTTCCGCTTTGGCAGTGAACATTTGTGTTAACAAGCAGATTCAGGTAAGGCACTGACAAGGGTCAAAAAAAAAAACAGATTTGATCATTCCTGTTCCAAGTGCCAATGTCTTACAGCACCTCCGTTCATCAATCTCCCCAGGTTTCCCCACACGTATCATCTCCACTTTAGCATGAATGAATGAAGCATTTTGGCTCCATCTTTCCAACTTGACCGTGTTTTTTTTTTTTGGCGTCTGACATTTTCATCTCACGTGACGTTACACAGAGCGAGGTGTGCTGTCGAGTGGTCATCGAGTGAACCGTTCATTTCATATAAAGTGTGGAAAGCAAAGTAAAGGCAATGGTGTGATTTAATTCATATTACAACACAAATGAATGTGTAAAGAGACGCTTCCTTCAATGTAATTTCTCGTAATGCTTCTCATAGCAACACAATGTCATGTCAATGCATCGGATTTGGTCTGTGCAGTCTACTGTGCACAAAGCTGCCATAACATAGAAAAGGCTATAGGGTTCTGAGGTGACAAAAAAAAAATCCAACATGACTAATAATACTGTACATGAACTTAGCCTGAATGTATTGAAAGTTTGTCTTGGCAGCTTTTTCATTCAGCCTCTTTTTTTTTTTTCTCTTTAAATTCTCTTTGGCCACTTCTGAATGGAACAAGGCTCACTGCATGGGAAGCTGGAATGGATGTCACAGACTCCAACAGTAGTGTTGGTATTGCTTAATAGACATTAACATTGCACACTATAATGCAAAAGTTTGGTTCTTTTTTTTCTTGACATTGGAACAAACTAAACAATTCTCCTTATCAAATCATATAAAAGGCATCAAATAGAAAAATATCTCCTCAGTTGATTATCTTGCATGTTGGAAATGTCTCAATGCATGATATCAAAAGTGCAACGTTGACAATCCTTCTAAATGGGGTTGTGAGTGCTATGAAAGTAGGGTAACCCTCTAAGATGCTAAAAAAAAAGACATTCTTGCTTACAAACTCTTATTGTAAGGCGTTGACGAAAATACATTTAAGTGACGGTAGAAAGTCATCTTCTAAGACGATGATCTTTGTATGTGTTATTGTCTGTCATATAAAAATAGTCTACCATCTTGATTTCACTCATCGCTAACTTAGGCTGATGAGTGACTTACAGTACTATCAGGATGTGATCGATGTCACCACTCAATCACGATTACGCAGTGTCCGGCCAATCCTAGACACTATTCTGCGGCAGTAGATGAGTGTAAAGTGAGACCCAGAAAGCTTGAAACATCACTGCTCTCTCTAACTCGGGCCTTTTTTTTTTTTTTCCTCCGCTTGGGAAAGGACAGCAGTCTCTAGCGTGTGAGACTGCTAAGTGCTTTCTTGTCAGTCCCCTCCTGAGGGAGCACACTGCGATGCCTTGGAGGACTCTGGAGGTCTGACAGCAGTCAACCTGGCCTCTCAGTGAATAATCCGGGTTGAGCTAGTTGGTGAGCGATGCAGGGGTTGCTTCGGTCCTGACAAGGCAGACACTGGTGATAGATGACAGGGCAGGAAGTCGGAGTGGTGCTGAGCCCTGGAGCCTGGTGACTTGGGGGGCCCTGGGGACGGGGCGGGCCGGAGAGGAGGGGAGGCGCCGGGGCCAGAGGAGGCCTCGCAGGCAGGGAAGGGGAGGGGGATCCGCAGGCCTCAGAAGCTGCCCTGGACGAACGGGTGGCTGAGCAGAAAGTCCGCAGTGGGCCGCCACTTCTCCTCCACGAACACCTGCCGCAGGAAGTCCCTGCACGTGTCAGACACGCCGTCGGGAAGCAAGGGCTTTGTAGGCTGGGTAGCGATCTTGAAAATGGCTGCCATGGCTTCGTACTCAGCCCAAGGAGGTTTCTGGGTCAGCATCTCCACAACAGTACAGGCAACACTCCTGAAGACAAACGACATACAGTCAAGTTGATTGATTGTCAGAACACAGAGATTCATCATATTGGCATCAAATATTAGTTTACACATAGTTTAATGGGTTGTCATGTTCATGTGTATTCATGTTTATATTATTTATAGAACTTAGTGGTGCTTGAAACTTTAACACCTTATATAGTGCGATCAATGGCCACAAAAATGAAAGTTAATCCTTTACCAGACCTTTTTTGGAAGTTTTATCACATTGTCATTGTCAAAATATTTTTAAGGTTTTTGGGGTTTTACAACAGGGTATTTTTTGCTGAAGATGATCACGATGACATTAAAGGCGAGACTCTAATCTATTCATGTACCTTTACATAGTACTAGATGTCCGTACATCTTGCCAATGTCCAAAGTGTGAAAGTGTGGGTGGTAAAAGGTCACACTTATTTTAAAACTGTCAAAAAAAGTGAGCAGTACACACTTCCCAAATGTATTGAAGTGTTTCTGTGTTGGATTGTATTCTATTAGAGAAGTGGTTATGTTGTTATATTCACTCCTGTATTAAAAGTATTTCTGTTTTGTTATAAAAAAAAATGTGAGTTAGTATTCATGTTACTTTCCAGAAATAAACATATAATTCACATATAATTTTATAACTCTAACTTTCTACAGAGATAACTTTATGTTTTTTTATTGCTACAGTCTAGTCTTGTGTTTGTAATCTATTTTTGTGCTGCAGCAGTCTCATACCCCCTTTGGGCCTCATTACAGTTTCATCTGATCTTGTTCTTACCATACATCAGCTTTCCGGCCGTATCCCTCCCCGTTGATGACTTCAGGGCTCATCCAGTAGGGGGTGCCAGTGACAGATTTGATGCCTGTACCAGACATGCAGATGGTCTGGATACGTTTGCTGGCTCCAAAGTCTCCCAGCTTCACGTTCCCTGAGGAGTCTCTCAGGATGTTAGCACCTGGTGGAACGAAACAAAATGAGGTTCAGAATTATTCAAGAGTCTCCCGAGGACTGTCGGTATCCTTTATGGGACACTCTGACAGTTTGAGGGACACTCTGACAGTTCGGAGGTTCAGTTAATGTAGTCGGCTGCTCACAGTGTGGCTACACTTCAAACTGACTGAACAACCTGAGGGGAAAGGTAAACTTTTCCTAATGCTTGACAAGTCTGTGGTGAAGGAACACTGGCAGACTTATTATTAAAACGTCAAAGTATAACTTTTTTAGCCATTTTTATATAAATACTACACTGACTCAACTCGAGAAACACTTTTTCTTTTGTCACATTGGGAAAATGCCTCACTCACATCAGGAAATAAAACACTGAATAAACCGTCTGCTCTACACGGGTCAGATCAAAACCTTACACCCTTTCTCCTCCTTTCTTCGTAATTTTCCAACATGTAGCTGTGTCTATCCCATTTCCTTCAGGCGCACCGCTTGTTTGATCAGTGACTAATGTACACCACTCGCCACTCACCCCTCCACACCCAATGCGAGCAGAAAAAGAGATTGAGAGACTCGGAGTGTAACTTTAACCCTTAACTTCTCACTTTCTTCAGCCTGTTCCCCCTTGCCTCTCTGAGTTTCTTGCGAGGAGGTGAGACTCTCCAATAAATCACACTAACTGCATTTAAGGTTTTTGTTTGGCCCTTCGGAACATTTAATTTACAGAAACTTTACAGTCTAATGTCTTGCTGCGATGCCAAGTGCTTTCCAAAAACCGCATGTGCTGACAGCTCTTTTACTGCGTACAGAAGAAGTCTTGTGTGGTGAGATGAGCATACACTGTATATTACACATGAAGAGCATTTCTAAGTGGAAAATCCCACCCACATAAACTCTCATAGAGTCTGCCTGTGTCCTGTGAGACCTACTATCTTTTTTCCACACTAGACAGTATATTTCCCCTTCTTGGCTGTGGCTGAACGAAGCAGCGACTCCCAAAGCTGCAGACAACCAAACTAAAGCCTTTCCATCCGGTGTTGAACATTTTTAGACTGTCCGATTTCACCAGCATGAAGCCTAATATATCCCAAAGGGGAGTTCAAAATAGCCCAATTTTTTCCAGGCTCCTTCTGCAGACGATGAATAACCAAATGAGGGAATGTCAACGGGAATAAGATGAATGAAACTGTAGTTTTCTCAGCACCAGTTGCTGTAATATAGAACATAAAGAAAGTCTGATTTTCTGTTTACACACTGTCAGCTAGGTCCGCGTCTCAAGTGTGGGTGTGCTCCGGTTACAAATCCAATTAAAATCCTATCCTGACCTTTGCTTGCCGTTTCATTTACCTTTGATGTCTCGGTGTACAATCATGTTGCTGTGCAGGTAGGAGACTCCTTGGAGGATTTGTCTGGTGTATCTCCTTGTCACCTTCTCCGTCAGGGCTCCGTAGGCTTTTAGCTGGTCCTTTATTGAGCCCTGGAGACACAACATGAGCGAGAGAAAACCGAAAGCCGTTGAGGGAATGAGTGGAAAGGTTGGGAAATGCATTTTAAATGTTTATATTGGCTGTAGAATAATATCATTGTCACAGCTGTAGTGTGTGAAATTGTAGAGGTTCTGCTTTGGAGTAATGTGCACGTCGGAGATGGAGGAACATTTCCAGCTGAAGTGGATTCTGTTTTTTGTGAAAGCAAGCGTCGGAGCCAATTTTTAAGTACAAAAACCGAGTATATATAAACATACGATGTGCAGAAAGAAAATCTCCCCGATTTCAAGTCCAAACACCTTCAATGTGCTGCATTTCCTGTTTTCAGTTCCTCGTAAGGAAATCACAAGCGCAAATACCCGATCCCGTAACACCTGTGACGCACTTTTAAACTCTCAGAACGAAAACAAAAACCTTCCCCATCCCGCTTTTCCCTCCTCACTTTCAGCTGCCAACAAGACACCTCTACAGCTCTCTGGCTCTCGGAGGGACACTCGCCCCCCCCCCCCCCATCTCCCACCTCCCACCCCCACCGCGGGGTCACTGAAGTGTTATCGGTCAGCCACAGCGGCGGAGCCACAAACTTGGCTTTGTCACCTCCCCTCTCGCCTCTGCCAGCAAACTCCAGCGAAACATAAACATTTCCAAATACAAGACAATGTGTGACTAAGACACTCAATGCTACTCAGAAAAAAAAAAAAAATAGCCCAGGAAATATTAAAAACAGCCGCAGGGACAGGGTTCACAGGCGACAGCAGCTCATTAACATGCTCATTTACTGAGAAAATGATCTCATAAACGGAGTTGTTGTGCTGACATCAACCAATGAGGACATGTTTTTTGACAGCTGGTGACATTTCTGAAATGGTTTTTAGCAGATGTGGCTAGTAAAGATTTGATTTGATGTTTGTCTTAAAAATTTCTGTGTACTTTCAAAAACAACTGACATTATGACATTCTGAGACGTTATCCGTTGAGGTATTTCAAGCTTTAAGGACGTACTACGATGTGACTTTAAAGGAATAAACATATTCAAATGACATGACCCTACAGAATACGCACCCCAGGCATAAACTCCACAAAAATGGTGAGTTTCTTCTGTTCGAGGTCCCGAAGGCAACCATAGTACTGAACGATCCTCTCATGACGCAAATTCTTCAGCAGCTGAATCTCACACTCCAGAGCATTCACCTCCTGCAGAGAGAACCAGAACGTGATCCAAATATTTTATCTTCAATTATAAAATACCACAAATACCTGAGAGTCAGTGATTTATTCCAAACAGATGTGAGATTTTTCTTGCACTCACCTTGCTGGTTTCTTGACAGTCGGGATCAAAGGGCACCTGCTTGGCAGCCAGCTCGCGGCCTGTGTCGGCGTCATAGCAGAGGTAGACCTCCCCGAACGCCCCACGCCCCAGGAGCTTTCCTTGTCGCCAGTTGACTGGCGCCCGCGGTGCTGCAGAAACAAAACACCAGATGATGAAAACCCACCAGTAATTTACTTTTTGTTACTAAGCCCCCAGAGGCAGACAGATCCACTGTGATATACTGATCGGAGCAAACACTAACTCCAAAGCATGTGTCAAAATCCACCGCAAGACCCGAATATAACTCGCACAGTAACTTCACCAAGACTAGACGTCAAATCCACCGCAGGGTATTTAAATAATTTCCACCCGCAGACCCTCTCAGATGGGGGAAACCCAAGATATCTGAGTCAAACCACAATCAGCCTACAGAAAGTTGTCAAAACCTAGAAAGATCATCTCAACAACTCTCATCTACGCAGGCTCAGACTCTGAGACTTTGTTTTGGTATTAACAGAGTTCTTTGTGGCTGGGTTAGGCAGTTCAGTTGTGTGTGGGTGAGAAGGACACCGGAGACTGACACGTCAACCACAGACTGCTGAGCTGAGATTTCGCATCATGACAAAGGCAGTTTCTGGGCAACGGCGCCTGTAAACTGAATGAGGACAGATGTGATTAGTAAGCCTGTGACATGGCTCAATCTGAGACAGTGTTCAGGATGATAAGAGGGCAATTCTGTCTTCTGTGACATACAGTATCACTGTAAATTATTTCTGTTGCCTCTTCCTATCCATTATGAGGAATGAAGACTCTGTTTTGACACCCATAGAGTGTTTGCTGGAAAAGAAATAATCCGTGTTTTGTCTGTATCCACAATGGCGTAACGCATTTAAAACTCTTGAAATAACACAGTTTGACTTTTCAAAAAGGAAAATACTACCCTCACATTCTCTCACACTGTTATGTATCATCAATTTGTTGATGTAAATCCATCTTCCATATAAATTACAGTTTGTGTAAATGTTTGTCTGTTTTCATTTAGCAATAGAGGCCCAAGTTCTTACTGTAAATGTTGAATTTAGCCTAAAAACGAGCTGCTTCACAAGACCTTGACTTACATCAAGATCTGATCAAAGAAAAAGTAAACAAGATCACAAATTTAACCAGACATTAGATGCAAGTAGAGCTGAACTGAATAGTCAATCAACAGATATTTCATCAGCAGCTGTTCTGGTAGATAATTAGTCATTTCAGTCGTTTTTAAAGCAAACATGTTGAGCATTTATGGTTCTGACTTCTCATATGTGAGCTTTTGCTGCTTTTCTCTGTTTTATATCATTGCGAGTTGAATATTTTTGGGGTGTTGGTTGGCTGTTGATCGGATAAAACAAGCAATCTAAAGAGGTCATTCTTTACATTTATTCGATACTTGACACTTATCAATACTCTGTGATACAGGCAGTCAGTACCATAAACATATTGAGGCACAATTATCAACCCTACTCTTGACAAGCAGGGGAAAGTCTGAACTTTCTGAAGTTATCTATGAAATAAGGGTTTATTTGGCAGATTATCCACAGGAATCATACAGATACAACACCAATTCACAAAAATGCAGCTAATTTTAAAGTGTGTATGTTTCAGGAAGAATATTTCCTTTTCCTCTCCCTCCACTTCAAGAGTTTTGAGATTTAAGAGAAATAACTCACACTTGGCTGTACCACGCTGGCAGCTTTTGTCACTGGTGCGACCCAGTGAGCGAAGGTCGCTGTACTGCAGCGTACTGTCTCCATTATAACTGCGTGTGCGACTGGAGGGAACCAGCTGGAAGAGGTTCTCCTGCGGCATGAAGCTCCTCGGAAGTGTCCTGCGACCTAAAAACACATATATAAGAACAATGAGACATATTTGAATGACTTAACACACACAGATCACTGCATCTTTTGTTTGTACTGCAGATGAATTTTATAGTTTTCACACATTACTTTACAGGTGTCGTGCATAAAGTGAGCTCTTGGCCAAGAGGGCCAGCCAGAGCAGAGTGCCTCTTGCCACTCCGTCCCACTTCCCCTCAGACAGGAAGCAGGGCGCTGTGTTTTTATACAAGTTCAGGTTCACCACAGGGAAATGTAAATCATTGCTAGCCAAGGTTAGCCTCTGAGTAAGCAATTACTAGCAGCTGCCTGGAACAGCAAGCCAGCACTTCATGTACCAAATCTACACAGGGTGTAAAAAATGCCAAAATGGTCAACGGTGAATGTGAGTAGGAGGCACGATAAAGAATGAGATCCAATATCAGACACCTCAAGTAAAAAAAAACCCAAAACTGGTAGATGTGTGTCTGTGTGTGTTGTCCTATAACATAGCAGCAAATCTGTTTAATCTGAGCAACAATAGTGTTGTTGTTATCGCTCTAGCAAAGCCGGTTTCTTACGGTCTCCATAATCCTTGCTGCGATTGGGCAACTGGAACTGGCGAGGGAAAGTCCCTCCTTTCCCATGGCGACCTAAAGGGGGAGGAATGAGGCAGAGCTGTCAGATAGAAAGTCCAATATACTGTAATTGAAAACTCAACAACTACTCTCACATTACAACTGAATTCTCAATTTGCAGTCACAATACTTCTTCATTTACAGTTGTCTTTATTCATTCCTCAAGTTCATAAATGCAGGTTTGATTGCTCGGAAACAGTGAGAAGCACGTGTGCACAAACATATCGATGCCTAATAAGGATAACAGAATTTCACATTTCATCTCATCACATCTGAAAGACATTACATTGCTTTCGCTCATCTTGGCATGTCAAATCAAAGTCGAGCGCAAAAGCAGCGGAAAGGAAGACAGCTTTTCACACACGGAACAGAGCTGTTGTATCGCTTCACTGCAGCCAAGAGAGCTGAAAACAGCTCATGTGTGCTAGCTTAGCCTTAGCTCTGAACCCAGTGGAGCAGTAACTAAAGGCAGGTGGGGAGCACTGCTGACGCAGGCGAGCGCTGACACTCTCTCTCACACACACACACACACACACACGCACACGCGCACACACACTAAATGGAGAGCAGCGGAGCCACTTGCAATTGAAAGCAGCTGTTCTGTCAGATGACTGCCTCCCCTCGTGCTGTTTTTGTGGCCGTATCCCATGGAGACGGGAGTTATTTTTTGTGTTTGGCAGTGCGGGATGGAGAGGAAAAATCTACTCACAGGGAATGGTAAACAAATACTGTAGCCCTCAGCAGGAAGGGCCACACAGCTTTACATCTGGGAGGGGAACGTACGTTTATGTGTGTGTGTGTGTGTGCAAGCACGTGCATACATGCGTGCCCGAGTGAGTCTTCAAGTACTGCTGCAGCTATACGAAGCTCCAGTTCTCCCAGTCTGTGTACACTATGTGCCGCACTCCCTCTTTAAGTTACAGCACTGGGGTGGCGCAGGAGAAAAAGAAATGACCAGATTGGGAGAGCTGCTGTATCCTCTGTTCACGAGGATTAGTGTGGCCTTATCTATCATCCTGCTCTATTTGATCTGCGTTCTGAAGGAAAAGGGACAGACAGGGACCCCGGGGACGAGGAGTAGACGAGTAGGGGGGCATCAAGAGGAGAGGGGATGGAGTAGGGAAGTGATCATGAAAAGGCAGGAAAACAGCGATGTCTATTAGGAACTGGAGTTTGAACAAAAAAAAAAAAAAGGCAAAAAGGGGAGAGACAAAAGGGAAAAGGAGATGGACAAAGGGTACACAGAGGAGAGCGAGTGGAAGATAAAGCAGGAAGAGTTATGATACTATCACACTCCCTTCATCACCTTATGAGACACTCAGCTTCACAAGACGTACAACCAAGATATTAAATATCTTCGCAATAACCTATTCCTCATTTCAAGTATATATATATACTCCCAGATAGAACCATCAAATAATATCATCTCCCTCCTCATTAGTAATCTCTAGAGAGCATTTGCAATGAGGAAGCATTTTAAGTAATCGGGGGCTAATAGGAACAGAGCTTTAGTTCTTTTTTTTTCTGTGAAACTGATTTTGTGGCTATAATTACCACAGAACAAAAAAAAAAAGAAGCTTTTTGCACCTCTCTTTATCTTTCTGCAGTGTTTGAGTTGAGCAAAGAAAGCATTTTTAGAAGTGGAGAGACGATAACAGACGCACAGCTGCAGGTTTCTCCTCACTTACCTTTGTATTCATAGTTGAGGTTCAGGTAATTATTGTCGCGGTTGTTCTGCGAGAACGGAGGACTGAAATGACAAGAGAACAGGGGAGAGGAAAAGCTGAAAAATGATTCGCTATTTCAGTCTGTAATTCCCCCATATCTTCAAACAGAGTCTGGCTACGCTGCTGGCCTAAAACATCTGAATCGCCACAAAATGCTTCAAAATGACTTTTGCATTCAAACTACCAAGCTTTCAGTCTTGATTGATGTAAAACAACAAAGTTTTGAATTAGAAAAGATAAGCTGGGCGCTGGCTAAAACCTCACTACACTAACAATGAGAAAGTGAATGCGTGTGCTGTGCTCAGAGCTGCTCAACTGGCAGCGGAACAAATATTTTATCATTAAATATGTGTATGTACATTAAACCCCCTCCCACCTCCCACCCTCCCTGGCTGTCTGTAGCCAGCCCTGGCCTGACGACCCGACAGAGAGTGACGTCTCTGCTGACCGCAGGGCGGCGCGGGGCCACGAGACCCTGGATAAGGGGCACGCATGCCCGCTCGCAGGGAAAAGTTCCATGCACTCGTTTCCTGCCATTGTTCTGCAGCCTGGAGTCCAGATAAGCCTCGTGCAGGTAGAGCTGTTTCCGCCCTTCTCTCTCTCTCTCTCTCTCTCTCTCTCTCTCTCTCAACCTCACACTCGCTCACTTTTCTTTTCCCTTTTGTTTCAATTTCATTCTTTTTCACTCCTCAGCCCTTCCACTTCACTCTCACTCTTAAACTGCTTCTCAATTTCTGGCTCAAATTTTGCCTCTCAAGTGGCATGTTCTTGCTCACTCTTTCACATCTCCCACACAGTCTCTGTTTCTCTCTCTCTCTCTCTCGTGATAACGGTGGAATCCAGGCGTCCAGATAAGAGTTATGTTGCTATGGCAACAGCAAAGTGACCTTTCTTTGGAAAGTCTTTATCAGGAATAACCCCCTTGAGAGGTAACATCTCGTTTTCGAGGGGGTCCTAAATGACATTAATACAATATAAGCACAAGTAGAGAAAACATTTAACAGAAACTAGAAATAACTATAAGATAATGAAATGATACCAAATGTGACAGTCCATAAGACATACAAAATCAGGGGATCATACTCCAAGCAGAGCAAACGGATCATTCATTCACAAAAATGTATTAATGTCAGTAAAACATAATTATAGAGGTGTTATTATAGGCGTTATGGATAGGTATGACTGATTCCATATTAAGAAGACAGGGCATTTTTGAATGAGTGGAAAGATATATTTACAGGTAGATTATTCCAATCAGATGGAGCTTTAAACATAAAGGCTTTCTTACTATAGCTATAGCGACTACAGGAACAGAAAAAAGAGCTGGATAGAGTTTCTCAATTGATAATTGGAGGAGAAAGGAATGAACTGCTTTAAATAGTGAGGGCATAAGTGTATACATTTAAAATTAAACTGCAGCCAATGTCGCTGTCTTCTTATGATGGGAGAGGACCAATTAAGAGTTTCATACACTGTACAATGATGAGTTATGAAATCTGCATAAACCTGATGGGCAGAAGGCAGGGTCAGAGAGTCAGAGAGCTTTGCTGACCTTTAACACCATTTATTAACTTTGCTTCTGCGTGTGTGTGTGTGTCTGTGTAAAAGGCACAAACAAGATGATGCAGACCGAGACTTGCACACAACAGCCCCACAGTATGAACGTGTACATCATAAATAAAAAATCCACACGGACGACGGTCGTAAATCACACGCTGCATGATGACTCACCTGTCCAGTGCTTGATCTATTGATTGACAGCTGCTCGACAGAGAGTTGTCTGCACTCCCAAAGGGATCCAGCATCTGACAGATATAATAACACAGGGGGGATCGACGGTCACACAGCATGCAATCATGTGGGGGAGAGTATACAGCAGTATAGACAGCAGTGTGTACCACTGCAGCATGAGTACTGGACAGCTCTGTTTAAAAGCTGCATATAAATGTTATATGTTGATGTTAAATGTTATATGTTGATACCAGTTGATGGGTACATACTACAGGTACTACTATGGATACATATTTACCCAGAACCTGGTTTTATAATGATGATATTTAACTGTCTGAGTGGATAAAAGTCTTTTTTCTTTGGTGGAGGCTCTTACATTCTGGTCCTGGGTCTCCGGGATGAACTCCCCTTCACTGTGGATGCTGGTGTAGGAGCCCTGGCGTGCAATCTGCTGCTGCTCCTCAGGGACGCTACCTGGGGGCGGGGACGTCCGACCTGTGTGGAGGGAACCTGGGAAGGTGATAGGTAGTGAGGAAAAGAAAGAGAACGGATGAGTTAAGTTGCACAGAAGGGAGAATAGATGTTAATCCGGAGAACAAAAGGAGAAATTGAAAGGTGAAGGCGAGAGGGAACAGAGGGAAAGATGATGAAGAGATGAAAAACAGGGGGGAGAAAACGGCATCACGGTGTTATTCATGGGTACAAGTTCAACTGTGCCAGGACAACGAGAGATGATTTACTAAACCACACCGCTGCCACCTATAACCTCAATTACTGTGACAAACGCTCCCCCGGCTGAGCTGCAGCGGAGACTGAGAACTCGTCCTTGACACAGTAAGAAGACTCACTGAAAGTCTGACTGTCACTGGCTGTGCTGACAGGGATACCGAAGAAGTATAAAGGAGTAGAGATGTATAGGAAAATATCAGAATCAACAGTCTAGTTTTTAACTGAAAGCCAAATTTTCAGCTCCTTTTTCTTCATGATTTAATTTCTTTCCTCTCCTCCTTTCTCCCCCGCCTCCCCCCCCCTCCCTCCTTTCCTTCTCCTCCCTCCTGCTGCTGTACATCATTGAGGTACCGGGGCTCACATCACATCTTCACTCAACCATCCACTGTCACCGCTCTCCTGTCACCTCTCATCTGCCACCACTCCCTCCGCTTCTATCTCTCAGCCTCTCCCTCCCTTCTCTGACTTGTAGCTGACGGGGGAATTGATAGAGAGCGAGGTAATTCTATACAATTTATACGAGTCGGGATGGTGACAGCTCTGATGTTATTGGAGCTACGTGAGAAAGATTGGCGTTGACAGCGATCATAAAGTGTTTACAACTGCTATGCGAAAATGCAAATGCAGAGAGAGAGAGAGCTGGTAGTTTCTGAGGGTTGAGATATGACTGAAATGTTGACCTTTCTGGGGAGACCTGATATAAAGGGAATGAAAAAAAGATTCAGACATGAGAGGCAGGGAGAAAGCTCAGTATTGCACAGAGCAAAATAAACCTTCACGCTGTGTTACCAAACAAGCCAGGAGGGACAACAGAACTGTGAGTGTAGCGCGTTATCTAGCCGTGGAGTGTAACATGACAAGAAAAAGGACTTTAGTCCGTCTTAACACAAGCTGCATTTATGTCACGTACGCTCGCTTTAACATCCGAGGATCAACACTTTTAACACAACAACTTTCGAATCAAACAAATCAAGGTGATGATGCACGCCGCAGACAGCTGTTTGGCAAGAGAGCAGGAACTCGTCCTTGCTTTGACAATGTCTCTCTCTAGCTGTTAACAGTTGTCACTTTCACCTTCAATTTGCATTTTCCATTCAGACAAAGCATGTCCCTCATCTCGCTATTAACATTCCTATGACTATGGCATCACCGTGTTGTAAATTGACACTGACAAGTCACCCTCGAGGCTTTAGCAGGTGGACAAGAAGCCCTGACATCAGCAGGATTTGGCTGTGCTTGCTGTTTTTCTGCCTCCTCCCTTTTTCCTTGCACTGTGTTCAATCAGGCATGAGCAGACATGAAGATCTGTAGGAATTACTGTACATCTAAAAAAAAAGTCTTCATAGAGCTGTAATGGCATTCTGATCTCCCCGGTCCTTACATTCCTGCATGTGTTCCCACGAGCTGACTCACCTGTCGAGTGTTTGCGCACCCTCTCCGAGCCCTTGAGCAGGGAGCCCTTCAGATCTCCCAGCGACCGCGACGACCTCATCTCGCTCTGTTTGTCCCTGCTGTTCACCTGTAGGTACTGCGAGGAGAAAACACACAGGAGGGTGGGGGGGGTCAGGAGAAAGTTGAGAGCTAGTGAGAGGGAGAGCAGGAAGTAAGTATAGCATTACATCATTGTCCGATTACATCAGGTTGGTGGAGGAAGTTTGTTTCCTCTGTTGCAGGTTTCAGCAGTATCTCTGGTCCAGTTGACTCATAAGGTTTCAAAAAAAAGAATGACTTCATACAGCTGTACTATTGTCAGAAAGTGACTAACTTTCAGCTATTCCTTCTCACGGTTGCTATGGTTACAATTTACACAGTGACAAATCTAAATGACTGAAGCTCTGTAAGACATGTTTTGTGTTAGTAGAAATGCTGCTTTGTTAATGATGCACTTAGCATAGCGCATGTTGTTTGGGGGGACTCACATGATTGTTCTTGGGGGTCTTCAGCAGTATCCTGAGCAGCCCGTTGATCCCCGAGCTGCAGCCCAACGTCAGCACCGCCTGATCCAGGTCCTCCTGTGTCTTTAGGGGCAGAAGCAACTGAAAGGACAAGAAAACATACAGCGCGTGACCTTTTTGTTCCCCATTGTTCCATAATAATAGCATGTAAAAGCATCAGTGCATGCATGACGTACTATGGATGTTGCTGTCATGCCCTTTTAATCTAACTTACGTTAGATTTTACAAGAAGAGCTGCAACAAGTAGTCGATTAACCAATCAGTTGATTGACAGGAAGTTAATCAGCAACTATTCTGATTGTTTCATTATTGTTTCAGTGATTTTTTAAGTGAATATGCCAAAAAATTGCTGGTTTCAGCTTCTCAAATGTGATAATTAAATGCTTTTCTTTGTCATACATGATAATAAACTGAATATCTTTGGGTTTTTGACTGTTGCTTGGATAAAATAAGACATTTGAAGACATCATCTTTGATTCTGGGAAATTAAAACAGGCTTTTTTTTTGCATTTTATGACATTTTGTAGACAAAATGACAAATCGATTAATCAAGAAAGTAATCATCAAATTGATGACATCAGATCGATAATGAAAATAATCGTTAGTTGCAAACCTATTTACAAGGACAAACTTATGCATGAGGCTTTTTCTTCATGAGTTCTTAAGATACAGCTGAATATGTGGTTTTATGCACCTTAGAGAATATACACACATGCCACGTGGATATGAGTCACTTTCTATATCTTACGACATTCTTATTTAGATTCACAACAGAAGCGAAATATCTTAACCGCGTTTCCTCTTGTTGTTTTTGTACCTCTTTCTCCATAAAGAACATGTCCATCTGCTGTCCAAAGGCCTCTGTAACTTTCTGCAGCAGCTCCTTGATCTTGAGCGGCCTCTGGAACGGGATGATTCTGGGAAGCAGAGAACACCAGCGGGGTCAGAGGTCGCAAAAGGAAGCGAGCGTGGTGTCTAGCTGCAACATTTATGAGCACAGACTACTAAGACTCAGAAACTCTGCTCTGATGTAGGACTTTGGCAGAGTAAGTGATCGCCTGGCAGCCATGACTGTTTCCTGTTTACTAGTTAATTATCATTTAATTAATATACTCACAACACTATGACGCAGTGGAGCAGAAAAGAGGAGTAGAAATGCAGTAATAGATGTGATGGATCCAGGTTTTTTTCCTTATTTCTAACATATGTTTTTTACTAGATGTAACAGTGTTTCTATGGTAACAGGATTTTAAAAAAAAGGCACAGGTCAACGGGGTCAAGGAGAGGAGCGAGCCGAGCCAACAAGATGCTAACAGGGCATTAATCAATGCAATGAAAACAGAGCAACCCCTCTTAGATGTGTATATATGTCAGTTCTTATCTACTGTATGCCTACGTGTATGACTATGAGTGTGCTCACTTTGTCTGTCTGTCTGAGTCCGAGCTTATCAGCGAGTGTTTGTAGTGAGTGTATATATGGATGCGTGTGTGTTTGTAAAACTCTGCATGCATGAGTGTGCTTCCCAATCAGTGTGTGCATCGGCCACTGTTTCAACACCACTGGGCCTCTCAACTAAGCCAGCACAAAGGCAGATGGGAAACTTCCTGAGAGGAAAGGGGAAAAAATCTGGAGCGGCAGCAAAAGCAGCAGGATGTGTGTCTTTCCCTCCTCTTTAAATGAGTGACAGAGTGAAAGATACAGAGACGCGGAGATATTTACAGACTGCGAGAGAGAAAATAAAAGCGACAGCCTAAGAAAATAAAGGGAAAGAAAGGGAAAAAGATTCTCTCCTGCATTTACTCTCCTCTCTTTTCAATCTATCCTCACTTGCTTTTGAAGAATCAGCAGCCCACTATCTCTTTATAGTATCCTGATAAAAGGACTTGTTTTCATCCCATCATTTCCTCATCAGAGGCCAAGGCTCTGCCTATCTTAATGACTGCTCATTGGCTCCCTCATTTGAGGAGAGGATTCTGGGAAGAGGGAGGCCTGCAGATCAGAGGCGAGCAGAAGCACAGCTAAACGCTCTCCGTCTCTGTTTATACTCAGCGATGATGTGTCTGATAAAGAGCTGGAGGGATGTGGAGGAGGGGAGAGGGAGGGAGGGAGGGGGGGGGGGGGGGGGTATGAGGATGCTGCTCGAAAAGATATGGCTTTCCTTCCTCTGTGAAAGCATGTGGACACACGCTCCACAAAAAAACACACAGATTTGTGGAGTGAAAAAAAAAAAAGGCTTTCACACATCCCAGCACACTCGATCTCTTTCTCTCATCGACACAATCACAATCATATACACACAGAAAAAAAAAAAAAAAAAAAAAAAAAACTCTGGCTCGGTTCCTTCACTCTCTGGCAGGAGACCCTGAGGCAGAGCCAGGGGACGAGAGAGACACAGCTCCTATTTCCTGCCCCAAACGTTCAGTGCTTGCCAATGAAAAGAGAGACCGTCCAATTAGATTCCATTGTGGACAGACAACACGGTTCTCCTGACTCAGGGACTCCCGTGGACACTGCTAAAGTATCAAATGTAATTCACACTGGTGCTGCAACTTGGAGGGAAATCGCAATAATGATAGTTTTTCGATACGCGGCCAATAAGATATCACTTCTGAGTTTTCAAGAATGTTCTCAAGAGTGAGCGCATTGAAAATTTAATTAAACCTTCCTTTGGATTTTTGTATGACTGTTTTTGTTGCTTTATATGTGTTCTTATCGAGCTTATCGTGTATTCTTATAAAAGCTGTCGTATGTGGCTTCGGTCATTGCTATGTGCTACGTCCCTAGAAAACGAAACATTAAACCTACAATAACTGTTTTTTTTGGCCATCTTGGGGTAGCAACATCAAGCTGTAACCACATTACTGACAAGTTCTGACCTTTTAAGTCAACACGGCTAACTTTTTAGCGAACATCTGCTTTAGAGCTGCTTTAAATATTATAATACTAATGTTACGATGTGATATTATTTCATCCCATGAGGTAACAAACTCAGGATATCCTACTGATTTCCACAACAGGCCAAATTCAAAGTGAAAGTGGTCAAAACTCAGACAAGGATAACATGGAGAGAACTAGCTAACAACATGAGACGAGAAGGGAAAGTGAAAGAAAGTGTGAATTGACAGAGTGAATCAAAAAAAATGAATACAAAAAGAGATGCCTTTGACATCTATAAATGGTGTCTTCCAGAGCGAGCTTGTTGTGCGTCTGTTCCAAGAGAGCAGTGCGGTGTGAGGGGAGCTTGTGAGAAAGACAAGGCCGTGAGACGGAGAAACAGAGGGAGGCAGAAACATGAAAAACTCGAGTCTTCCTCCGCAGTAGCCAATTAGGGCTGTGAAAAAGTGGAGAGGCCCAGTGTGAAGTCCTGTTCTGCTGGAGGAGCGTGCCGTTTCTCCTTTCTTTCTCACTCTTGTGAGCCTGTGGCTTTCTAATCACAACCTCACTGAACCAATGCCTGTTCCCTTGCTCTATATTCTGATGAATCAAGGCAATTATTCTTGTAGGTTCTGGTCAGTTTCTCCCTGGTGTTTTTTTTTTTTTCCACTGTAACAGTACACTCTGTGTTTGTTATTTCCCTCACTTCAGGAGTTCCGAGTTCAGTCTCTCTGTGGGTTTGTGAAACGAGGGTTTCACTGGGACAATATCTGTCTATGAACTTGGACCTGTCCCAGGATGCAATGCTAAAGGCCAGACAAGGACCCGAGAGACTCGGTCTCACTCAGCACTGAGGACCAAATAAAGCCTCTCCCGTTCAAAAGCTGGGTTATTTATACTGGGCGCCTCGGCTTTCAAAGTGCTCCAACGTGGTAAACAAACTGTAAGGCACCTTGGTGGAAAAAACGCTTGTGACTGTCTCCAGACAGAGTTACTGTAACCACACTCTGCCTTTTGAGGGAGGACAGGCGACTGCAGGGTGAAGGATGTTGAGGACAGAAGAAAAGCAAAAGAAAACACAGAAGATGGAGTATTAATATGGGGTGTGCCTGGAAGACTGGACACTTGGCGCTCCCTCTGTCTTTTTTTTTTTTGCTCATTCCCTCTCTCGGGCCTTTTTCCTCTCTCAAAGAGCCTGTCCGAGTCTGAAACACAAGGCTTCGGCTAAATGTCAAAGAAGGAATTTTCCCTCTCTTTATGCTAGTCTGGCATGTAACTGTGATTTCCCCTAGACACAAAATCCCAGGCATGGCAAAGCATAACAAAAAAAAAAAAAAGATCCAAACTGAAGAGTTAAGGCTTGGATAGAGGAGTAGAAAAAACAATACGGAGGTTCCAACATACCGTTTTTCTCTCTCATGCTCCAGCTTGACTCTTAAATCCTGTTGAGAGGAAAAACAACAACAGAGGGGAGTTATGGAAGTGGAAAGTTAAAATGATTCATGGTTTTATGTGGGATTTGAACTGTTGAAGAAATGAAAACGATAAGCTGCACAAGGAATCTAAGTGTCAAACAGTATTATAATGATAAATGTTTTACATTTGACAATAAAGGTGCTTCAGTGTTTGCAGCGTCTCGTGCATTTTGTCAAGCTGTGCAACGCAAAGATAACACTATCCTTCAACTTGACTCCAAAGATGGCATGACACAATCTAAGATTTCTATTTATAAAGCCATTACCCAAGGGAGCAGGAATCTGGAGGAGCCTGCAAGTCTGCGTGAGGTTATGGTGATAAACTAACACTGACATTGTATCAGTGCAGGCTATTGGTTAAAAAGCAGGGGTTTACCCCAAATCACAGAGGACTGCAGCACTCTGAGCGGAAACTCTCTTTGCTCATCACTGTTTGTTTATGTCTCATCATAAACATTGGTGCTTTAAGAGGATTTGCCAATTATCATTCCACCGAGGGAACAAACGCACAAGGAAACGACTTCTGAAGAGGCACAAGGTGATTGAGAGGAATTAAATCCTGGAAGCACTGAAGCTTTTCGTGTACAAAAACCATGAAGGAGAGTGATTAGCTGTCCAAAATCTGTCATTTTATCATTCTCAACTATTTGTAGTTTGAAAACTGCGGCCATTTAATAAACAAAGGACATAAGACAACTGAAAACTACTAGTAACAGTAGTAGTAGTGGTGATATTTTTGCTAGTAAAGATGGGTGTCATATCTTTAAGTCAGATCTGGTTTGCCATTGTTACAGTAGACCAATAATGGTTCAGGCCATGTTCACCTGCAGCATGCAACTTGGTCAAATGAAGTACAAAACACCAATAAGTATCATCTCTGTTTTGTTGAGAGGAGTCTGACATTCCCATGCTCATGAATGTCACATTAGTATTTGTAATGTGCTTGAATAAAGACTCACAATTAAGCTTCTTTCATTTATATCCTTATCAAAAATAAAGCACAACCTTCACCTGACTTTGGCAGCCAGCAGCTGTCAGTCCAGCATAACACAATCGAAAAAGGAAGTGCGGTGGAGGTTTTGTGTATAAACCCAGTAAAGGTTAAAGACACCCCTGTGCTTCTCCTGTGTGTGGTTAACAAAGTGTAATTAAGCAGAATTACGTGACCATTCTAAAGTGATACTTGCCAAAAAAAGACACCTCTTCTGTTGGCATGAAAAAGTGACTGTAAAAAGTCAATTGTGTGCCCGTTCATGAGGAACTGAGAATGTGATATCAGATTACATTCATGTCAGCTACAGTAAAATCTTACACTGAGACAACATTTTCCAGCCAGAGAGAGTTTGAAAACATCCCTGCACTATCATCTACTTCTTATCTGTGCGTTGGTAAACTCAGTATGTCCCAATCCTTCATTGGTTTCTTTTGAATATGTTGCAAGGACTCCCAAGACAATTGCAATTCCAATACAAGTTGTGTATTAAGACATATTGTGGGAAAAATATGACCATTTGAAACATAAGACAGAATTTGGCCAAAAAACCTTGATAGAACGATATGAATCTATTGTAACTGACATACACTGTTGCTCTCAATTAAATGGAAACATTTAAAAGCCAACATTCAAGCCTACAAGAGGAACTAAGAGGGTTATATCAGTGCTCAAAAGATAGATTTTGGATGCAGTTCCCCTTTAAGTGAAGCAGTGTGACTGGATGCCGTACATACCTGTTTGTAGAGTAATGTCCTGTTCTTGGGCTTGTGGCTGTTGTGCTGAGTATAGCAGCGACCCAGAGCTGCCAGGTCCTTCATGATGGAGTTGAGCGCTTCCTCGTCATCTACAGACAAAAAGGTATGCATCAGTCCTGCGAAGTCAATCTCAATCTTGCTGAATTAGGGAACTGAAAGAGAGCTCTCCACTGTTTGATGACTTGTAGCTATATAAACTCCTTCACATAGTTACAGCGAAATAACGCCTGACCACAAAGTGACATTTAGAACGTCACGAATGGGTGTTGATAGTCGAAGACAGTAGGAGGGCTGATCATTTGTCATGTGGACTGTTGTCACTTGGCTTTGCTCAGACCAGGCAATGAGGCAACACCTGGTCTGCTACTTCCTGCAATGACAACATCTATGGGGTTTCCACAAATGGAAACAATCCAGACACGTCTCTTGAACATCATCACAACATTATTTAGGAAAAGAGAAAATACCAGAAAAATACCAAAGCACAAATCTGCACAACGCCTGTATGAGTCATACCTAATCTGTATCAATATTTATTTGAGGCGAGGAATTCTAATACAGATATACCTCCCAAACTATGTGCTCTGCATGCGAAGCTGTGAGAGAGCAAAAGTGTTTAATAATGCAATAGTGTGTACGAGTGGCTGTTGCAGGGGCCAATGTGGTCACGAATGTGTAGACTCAAGCTTCGTTATCAAGCACTTATATATTCCCTTATATACGAATAGAGCAATTTCAAGAGTATAAATCTTTAGTTGAATTTGCTCCTCACACAAAGATTTTGTCTTTTGTCAAACACCGACATTTAAAGTCAAAGTGGCTTCAGTCTGTGGAGCTGAACATGTACTGAGCTTATTGACTTTGATGGAGAAATCAGAGGCTGAACAAGAGCAAGTCAAGTGTGTTTCAAATTCATAATTTTCTACTTACGTGGGAAAAAGTGTCCCGACTATACTTTTCATTATAAAATCCTTAAAATTCATTTGGCAAACCCAAAAGTACAAGAGAGTGCCACTCAGCATCTAGCTGGTTCTCCATTCCTCAACTCTCTCCTCTCACGTTGTACTTTCTGCCACCCACACACACACACACACACACACACACACACACTCACCAACACACTCTTTCATGTGTAAAAAGGGCAATCGCACAGATGAGTGTGTCAGACATTATCATATCAAGAGACTTTAATAGAACCAATTATGTGAGTGCGGTGATTACAATATAAAGAAGAGGTCGTTGACCCCCACTCAAGCCTGCCTCTCAGATGAAGCCCTGGGTGAATTTATTATAAAAACACACACACACATGAGCCATTCACAGGGAAACCAGGTGTGTGCCGTGCAACACAAACAACACCTGCAAGAAAGACCACATTCTTAAAGTAAAAGCGATCTGTGTGTGTGTGTGTGAGAAAGACCAATGGGTCTGTCATTCACATAGTGAGCGGTTATGTGTTATGAGTGTGTGTTAGTAGCACAGAGAGCAGATAGGGGCTGAGATGGCATTTGATCTGGTTCCCACTGTACCGCTCTGGTGGCCAGCTGTTCACCGACTGTGGGCCAGTCCATTAGGTTCACCCAGGGGTCACAACACACACACACACACACACACACACATGGGTTTACAGATCCAAATATGGACAAGCATGTATTTACTACACGCATGTAAACACACCACTGGCATACCTATTTACATTGCCAATTGCAGATATTCAATCTGATCAACATTTAAAGGTCAATAAATCCCAGTTACAGTATCTGTTTATGTAGAGCTGCCATCAGGGCTGCAACTAACAAGTATTTTCATTGATTAAAAGTGACTTCAACAATTAATTGTTTCTCAAAATTGTTTATTTATGTTATTTTCTAAAATGCCTCAAAAAAAATTGCCCAAATTGGTTTAAATCACCTGTAATACACCTGGACAGAGACAGCAGCAAACAACAGTGACAATTAAATGTAAGGTTCATTACCAAAGCCTGGGATTTTAAAGTGTTAATTTGCTAGGACAAATTTCTCTTGTCATCTTTCAATGCTGTGAGCACCATAAACAAAATTAAACCTATCTGCGTTGCTAGATACCATTAAATGTAGGTGACTGATCCATCAAATCCTGCATTACTTGGAAGATTTCCTGGCTTAACCTTTATAAACATTCTGCTTTAGACTCTGAACTACTTTTCTCTGGAAAGCTACCAGCTTTGTTAGGGGCCACCAACTGTCACCTCTGGCCCAGCCAGCAAGCTTAGCTAACATAAAGTGGTAGCAACACATCAGTAGGTAGCCACTGAGGCTTGTTAGAAAAATCCCAATATAGCAGCAGAAGTGAAGTGACGTCTCCACTGACCGGCACACCTCCCTCCACTTACTGAGAAGCTAAATAAAGCAGAGCGATAAGAACAAGTTACACTCACAAAATCTCAGCCCAGAGCGCAAAACAGTAAAAACAGAGAGAAAGTATAGTGACATGAATGATAATAAATCAGGTGACGTGGTTTATTTGACTGAGAGTAACAGAGAAGTTAGTTTAATTGAATTGAACTGTCAGTTTCCTTTCAAATGCAGTGGTATGCTGAGAATGTGCCTCGTTAGCACATGCCTTTATACATGAACAACTTTATAACTATGTGTGGGTTGCTTGGTGGTGATAAGAACAGGTGGGTGTGAGACAGACTTAGTCGTCTTCCTCCCTTTAATTGTTTAAGAGATAAGACAGATGAAACAACAGAGAAAAGAATGAAATCAAACCTATGAATATAAACTACTCACATACCTGAAAACAGACAAAACCACAGACTTTCCTTAACTGCACAGTGATGACATTACAACTGAAATTCTCTGTTAGGACTCACAGAGGAGGCCCCACTAGTTATAATATAAGCTGTCAGCAGCAGCGGATGACTAACTGCTTGACTGTCCCCTCAGAACAGGAAGGAACTGAGTCACTGACTCTGTCCTGAACATGTAGCTGGGCTAACCACGTTATTCCACATCAGGAAATTAATGGATTTTTGATTGAATCAGTCAGAGATGGACACGAGGGACGAGTGCTTTTCTCCATGGCCACTTTGTAACCACACCAGGAAAACAAATAACATTACACTACTTAAAGTTAATCTGCCTTTTTATAAAATGTCCAAAAATAGTCCATGATGTCTGTCACAATTTACCAGAACCCTGGATGGCGTCTTTTAATTACTTGTTTTGTCCAACAAACAATCCGAAACCAAAAGATATTTAATCAAGCACAGCCAGTTATCTATAAAAATCAGGGTTGGTATTTTTGCTTAATTACATGACTCATGTCAAAATTGATGTCTATTAATCAACCAGTCAACTTCAGCATTACTTTGAAGAAAAAACAAATACTGCAAAACAAATGTGTTGGGTCACTCTTCTCCATCTTTATTTCTCACTATTGCCGCTTCTCTCTCTGGTGACAAGTGTTATTTCAGTCCTGCCTCTAACGGCTCACAGCTCCAGACTACTCTGTGCTCTCGCAGTCAAGGATACAAAACAAACAACGGAGGCTTGCATGCGTGTGTGCGTGTGTTTGAGGCCTGTAAGGCCCTATGTATAATAGCAGAGAGGGACGAGTGGGAGGGTGAGTTGGCGAAGGGGGCAGTGAGAGTGTGAGAAATGCGTGGTGGCATACAGAGCCGGCTGCAACGGCCGCCTATAAATGAAGGTATTACATCACTCTGGCCTGGTCCATGGCTGCTGCCAGGCTGAGGCCAGCCAAGGCTAACCACCAGCACAGTGGAAAGCAACCAGCTCACACACCAACCATACATCCCTGCCAGGAGCAGCCTCACAAACCGACTACAGGAACTTTAGGAACCTCATGTCAATGTGACTGAACTGGGGAGATTTTTTTCTTTTCTTATAGTATGTGGATTGTAGATCTACGATGGGATACCTGCAGTTCATTTCCTGTGCTTCTTGTATCTTGGGTAAAATGTGACCAGAATAAGAAAAGGGGGAATTCCAGGAAGCCAAGCAGAGCGAGCAACATTACACAATGGAGGCTGATTTCTGGGCATTGCATCATCACTCTGCATCTTTTTTTTCTCAGGCAAAAGCTGGAACTGTGAAAGTGGCAGTGGGTGAAATGAAGCAGGAACCTCTGTCCAAGTTAGTTCTGTAAACTGTGGCTGTGCTCGAGCTGACAGTTCTCAAGAGACCAGAACAGCCAAAAGAGTTTGGTGCTCAAGATACATAAATTTTGCTGCTGCCCCAGGAGTGTTTAAAGAATAGCACTGGCCATAAAAGAGCCGCAACTTGCAAGCTAACAAAGTGTATGCGAGGGCTAGCGAGGCAGCGACTGTGTGTGTGTGTGTGAGGCAGGCTGCCTGAATGAAGACATTGAGGGGATTTCCTGGTGCCGAGAGACACATCATGGCAAAGGCATCCGGCAGGATTAGCAGCTGGAGCCAAACGTGTCCTCACTCTGCAGCAGCAGCATGGGCCAAGCTCTGACGCACAATGCACACACACACACACACATAGATGCACTCACAGCAGCTATACTAAGTGAGGCACACTCTAAACTCTCATCCCTACACACCTTGCTGTTTGTCAAAACTGTGATGCAGCCAATTTAACTCCTAATGTGGGTAATGCTTAAACTCCTAAGTTAATCTTTCACTAGGAATAATGGCTCTGATGTAATGCAGGGTATTGTGGGTGTGTGACAATAGTTGTGCAATTAATGTTTGTACTGTACAAGGTTTCTGCTGAAAGTCTTTTCATTGGGGAATGTGCAAACATTTCCATTCAGTGTCTGAAGGCTGTGACATTCCCTCTCTCAGGCTGTGTGTATTGTATTACCACCATGCTATAATAAGAAGGTAATGAGCTCTTAAAGAGGGCTTTGTGTATATTGAATTCATGTTAAAGGAACAGTTCAACGTGTTGGGAAAGACACTGAAGATGGACACAAAGGAAAAGAGCTTTTCCTCCCTGGCCACTTTGTAACCTCAACCGAAAAAAGAAAAGTCATTCTGTTGTAAATGAAAAGAAAGTATGCAGAGGTTTTTGTTTTGTTTTGTTTTGTAGAGACAGGATTTGGCTTGGAAAGTAGGGCTCCAACTAATAATTGTGTTCATTATCAATTCATGTACTTATACTTGATCTGCTTACTTACAAAATGTCCAAAAATACATAAAAATGTCCGTTGTAATTTACCAAAGCCCGGGATGACATCTCTTAATTGCTTATTTTGTCTGGCGAACAATCCAGAACCAAAAAAGAATTTAATAAAAACAGAGCCAGTTATTCATAAAAGTCAAAAATGGTTGGTTTGAATACACTGATATTCTGTTTTGTCTAGAGTTATTTATACTCCTATCATGTCTGTTAAGTATGGAGCTAGAGCCAGCAATTAGCTTAGCTTAGCAAAAACAATGGCTGCAGGGCAAACAGCAAGTCTGGCTCGTTCACAAATACATCCACAACACCTCTAAAGCTGAGTGGCAGAGTAAAGTTTATCCAAAATAGACAGACTAGACTAGAGGGTTGTGACAAAAGGGTTACTGAGGAGGGGGAAAATCTCTTAGTGAGCCTATTTTTGAGGTTTTGACAGCGCTAGGCTAATGCTAGCTTTCCCCCACCCCTGCTTCCAGTCATCATGCTAACCTAAGCTAATCACCTCCTGGCTCTAGCTCCCCAATAAACGCACAGACATAACAGTAGAGCTGCAACAATTAAACTTACTATTACCAACTATTAAATCAATCACCAACTATTTTGATAATCGATTAATGGTTTTGAGTCATTTTTTAAGAAGAAAATTTCCAGATTCTCAGATTTCAGCTTCTCAAATGTGAATATTTTCTGGGTTCTTTAGTCTTCTATGACAATCTTTTGGGTTGGGACATTTGAAGACGTTACCTTGGGTTGTGGGAAACATTAATCGACATTTTTCACCAATTTCTGCCATTTCATAGACCAAATAACTAATTGATTAATCAAGAAAATAATCAACAGATTTATCAATAAAGAAAATAATCATTAGTTGCAGCCCTACATAAGAGTGATATCGACTTTGCATATCATATTCAGCATGAAAGCAAATAAGCGTGTTCCCCCAAATGTCAAATTATTCATTTAAAGCCAGTGTTACTCATTGCGGCTCATGGGGCTCGCCAAACTTTAATTGGCAGCTTGCGTTGCAGCTAATAATTATGATAATGCAGCCAAAACACATAATTCACAAAGTTTGCAACAACAAACTACAAATATAACATGAAGAAAGTCAAGGAAACGCATGACTGCTTCTGCTCATCGCAGTATTAAGGTAAGCCTGTTTTTAATTCAGACTTTATTGGCTGCATTACATATTGTATGTCGTGGGATGACAAAATTAGTAGGCAGATTTATTTAAGGGTTAGGGGGGGGATTTTGGTATTTCGTGATAGAACTGGCTCTACTATTAACTGTGTCCTGCGAGTTTGGCTCCCATGAAAAAAAATAGTAAAGATCACTGCTTTAAGCAATGCTGACTTTTCATTTGAAAGGATTAAAGTTTACCTTGTGAGTTCCTGTGCTGTCCGGGTCCATTTTGGAGACCGTCATCTGTGGAAAAAAAAAAAAGGCAACATGGTTTTGGATCACAGTGGAAAGAGGTCAAAAATAAATGGCCAGTGGTGAACTCTGTGCTCTAGTTATGATGCTCAGTACATCGTGTTTGGTTTTGTATGGAAGGACCAGACAAAAAGATATTGATCCGATATTTTGAGCTTTGTTTATAGAGGTCAGTTAGCAACAGGCTGAGTCTGACAGCTCTTACAGGCCTACAGGCCCTGTGCACATGCAAATATACTACAGGAGAGAGTCTATTGTTAGAGTAGCACTGTATGGAAGAACTCAGTAAGTGTGTGTGTGTGTGCGGGTGGCTGGTTTTGCATAGATGTAGGAGTGCATATGTGTGTTCACAGGCCTGGTGGGTGTGAATATAAATAAATGTGCAACACTGGAATCATGTATATTTTGAATGTCTGGGGTAGATTTGTGTTTCTGTATGTGAATAAAGTTAAAGAAAAGAGAAGGAAAACATTTTTATTAACAACAATAAAAATGTGTGTACAAAACGTGCCATCTGGAGCTGTTCACAGCCTTCTCACACTTTTCCTCTCTCTTACATGTATTATTGTTCTCTGTACTGTTCCTGCCATAGGAAGTGTGAGAGGTGTGTGTATGTGTGGTTCCCAGTGATCGTGCACGGTTTCTGTATGTATGTACTGCGCAGCAAACTGCTTTCGAATACTACTCACCCATGTTTACTGTCATCATCAGGAAGTGGCCCTGTTGAACTCGAGCACAGAGCTCAACTTCTCTCTGCAAGCGAAGACTTCACCCTGCAAACAAAAAAGTAAAAACAATCCAGTTTCAACATCCAAGAGCTGTGCCATTTTCCTTCAGCGTGATACACATAATATTTCTCTGATTGCACAAAAACTATGGCAAAACAGGACGCAGGTGGTAGTTTCAACACAAAGCTTTTTTCCCCCCAACATTGGTATCGCCGTTTCTGTTATTCATTTAATCTTTATTTAACCAGGAATGGTCTCTTGAGATTGACATATCCTTTTTTAAAAACTCCTGGCAGACAAATAACAACACGACAGCCAAGTGGTGCATTTAATGCTGGTAACTCAGTTCATCTAATTCCTGTGAATGCCCTTAAGTCTCTTTATTGCCATTCCGAGAACCACAAGCCAGCAGCTGTGGAGGAATTCCTCAGTGTTTGATGATGGAGGAGCCTCATGCCCTCCCACAGTGTAGCAACGAAGCAGGCGTGGGTGTTTGCCCAACCGGCTGCCTCAGGTAAAGACCATGAGCACTTTGAAGAAAAAGCTAGAGGCTTCTTCATGCCCTAAGTTATTGAGTGCAGTGCAGAAAAGGAGAGGTGACAGTTATGATAATAAATGAAGAGGAGGAAAAGCAGCTGTTTTGCAGAGTAACACTTCCCAAAATCCATCTTAGGTTGTTTATATAAACTAAACTCTCATTTCATACTGCAGGTCAATGAAATTTATCTTACAGATGATAGTCACATCCTGTAATAGGCTACTTGTGGATGGTTCTCTTTCTCACATGCACACTGTGGGAAACATTTTTCTTTCTTTTAATACAGGTTTAAAAAAAGGGGAACAGGAACTATTGAAGCAGCTGCAGTACAGTATGTTGTGGTATTAAAATGTGTGTGTTGGTTATAAGCTGGTGTGGTCCCCAACACAGCATCAATCACTGAGGCATGTCGAGTAAACTAGAGGGAAGCTAAAGGTTTCAGAAACCCCTCAGAAAGGTGGTACATACATTTAAATTTAAAACCTGCAAAATGTCACTGCACACATGGAAATAAGCATCAATTACCTTGGAAATATGTCATAATTGGACACACCTCTCAAGAATCAAACAAAAAAATAATGATAATAATTTAGAAGTGAATAAAAATAAATTGAAACCAAAAATCAACTGCAAAAAAGAAATCCTGATCAGTAAAAGAAAAGTGAGAATATTGTAATAAAAATATAGCCCTCTTGTATAGTTTTGCCTTTTATTAAAGACGGGTAACAGGTTGTCATGGCTGAGTGATCTGAGCACTAGCTGCTAATGGCTGCTTGTTGCAGCACACAGACAAAACAGAATCCCAGCTACTGTTGTCAGTGGCTACAGTCTCACACTGTCAGTGTTTCAGCACCATTGATAGGACTAACATTTGTTATCAACACTGCAGTTTGACTAAAATGTCTCAGTTCTACTGCCATTTTACCATTTTCTATTATTTGTTTTTGAGGAAATATACTTCTAGATGTGATTGATAGTCCAAATTAAAGGCAGCTCAGTTACAATGGGAGTGAGTATCAATATAACAAACCAAAGTTAATAACTGGGACACGCATCTATTTGAAGATTGCAGGGTAAACATATAGAAAAATATATTATATAAAGGGGAAAACATGCATTTCTATTACAAATATGTAACAGAAAAGAGAATAGATATGTTGTATTAATTAAGGAGTTAGGGTAGATAAACTTTCAGTTTTCAGTCAGATTCAGTTTGTGGGAGTAAGAGCACCGACAAATTCCAACACAAACTCTCTGGAAAAAGACTAAGGAGCCTCCAGAGAGATTAATGGCAACACTCCCTGGATGGTTTGTCTTTTTTTTCCTTTAAGCTTCATTTATTTTTTGTTTTCTCCAGCGTGCATGTTCTATGTGTTTTTTAAAGCCTCGCCACTGTGTACAGTATGTGTCTTTTACCCCAAACATTCAGCACAGACAAATGTTGCAGCCTATCTGCAGAAACACAAAGACTTTCTCTTTGTGTCAGCCTGAAAACTTTTCATAAAAGCAATAAAGACGGCCAGTAGAGCAATTTACAGCCTGAAGGGCAGATTTACAGGGTGCCAACAGAATTTGAACATGGGAACATACAGTCAGTGGCACAAATCACAAGAGCTGAAGCATTGGAAAGCTGAAACTTCAAAGCACAAATATGCAGTCCGGGCACAAATGTTTCAAGGGTGACCACCTTCTGGGAACAGGATGTTCTAAATATGTCACAGTATATGTGGGCAAACTTATATTAGGAAGAGATAATAAAGAACTACAGGACAGTGTGGCAGATACTGTGGCTTTTTTACAGCTGATACACCTTTGATTTAAGAAAGCTCTGAGTGAATTGCAGAGGGAAGGAGATGTGATATGTCACAGCAAAGCTCTACATCAGGCTGTGCTAGTATGGTGCTGCTGACCACACATGAAAGAGATGAAGAACAGCCACAAGACAGGTGGTCTCCCAATACCACGTCGCCCGGTCTGTTGATGCTACACACACACAAACACACACGTCCGCACGGGAACAGAACAGCCCCCGTCTTGTGCCAGCAAGTCACCAGATGGCCCATCTGTTTCGCCCCTCTGCCCAGCATGATGCCAGGCTAGTGGTGCCCACTGATCGCCAGCCCAATTCTCCACACACTTCTTGGCAGGCAGGCAATGTGACAGCCCCTCTTGTTGAAGATCAAATGCTAATCGCCACTCGCTCTTGTTGCTCTGCAGCCACACATCCTCCAAGAAAAGGCTGTCTCTCCACTCAATCATCTTCTGAGCTGAATCGCGAGACAAACCTACACCATGGCTTCAACACATCCAGAAGTGCTTCAACGCTGTGACGCACTTCACTGTCTGATATGGATAACATCAGCAGTCGGGCCAATGTTTCACTGGCAGAGGCCTCTCCTTTGTCACAGTATGAGGACTGTGCAGAAATGACAGAGGAAGTTAATTAAAAAGAGGACAGCAGAGGATGGGATTTCAGGCGAGGGCCAGACAAAGCAGAGCCACACTCAAACCACGCACTGCAATTTCATTTTTATTGGAATGATTGAACAGAAATCAGAGCCAAAACTATGCAGACAAGCATGTATATGTATATACACATATGCACTAACTTGTTTCAACTTGCCTCAGCTGTTACATCACTCTCTAAAACAAGTAAACAGTGCGGTGTTGGCTGTAAGTCTCCGAGGGAAACTCCCCCTCTTCAGACTAGAGAAGTGGAGGGTCTGCTCTCCAGCTGCCTGGTGGCCTGAGTATGACCTCATCTCTGACATCACTCTTGTGGAGTCCCAAAGAAAGCGCCATTTCAGAGGTCAACTTCTAAACTTTGCAACAAGCTCATTGGTTTTCCATTTTGCACACAACACAGCTTGTGTGCAACAGTCATGAAATGCCAAAATAGATAATCCATAAAGAGAACCAAAGAGTTGAGTAGGTGGAGAGGACAAGACAGCTGTGAGACAAGACAGCTGTGAAAGTTTGATCGAGGACATGATGCACTGAGGTCAAAGCAATATGATGATGGAAGACATGCACATAATCAGTACTGTGCTTCACTTAGGCGATAAGAATGTTGATTTTCATTTGAACCACTTGTGAGACTGACTTGATTTGAAAAGCGTCTCCCCTTATTGGAAAACCTGCATATTCATGGACATCAGTGGCATGGTAGTTTAAACTGCATGTCTGGCAGCAAGTTTACAGAACTATAATACTGTGTTTGGAAGTTTAAAGTATCACCTTAAAGTCCCCCCCCCACTCAAAGATGTTTTTTGCTTCTTGTTCTTTTACTTAGATGTTTGAACCTCACTGTGCAGAATGGTGTACAGTACATGCAAACTTTGACACTAGAAAGCTGCTTTTATATTCATCAATGGAAAGTGGAAAATCAGAGTTTAAGGCATGTACTTATGAGCTGATGATCTGTGACATCACAACTAGCTTGGAGCCAATCATGGTCCAGTACTGAACTTACACAAATGTGTATGGAAACCTGAAGCCTCCAGTGCACATACACTGAGAAGTGTTTGTTTTTTGCTGCATATTTAACCCCTTTTCATACAAACATTGTTAACCCAGGGTTAACCTAAGCCCCAGGCTGTACGATGCACACTGTACTTCTACTAGCTCTGGGTTAAATGTCTGTTGAAACAAATGACTGATGTTTACAGTGTAGAATGACACATGACTACTCCACTGTTTACTTTAGCCCAGTTTCACACTGGCATCTTTTAGCCCTGTGTTTAGTCAATTTTCAGGGGATAACCCCGCAAACTCGGGGCTAACCCTGCTCCGAAGCGGAGGGCCAGCAAGCCCTAGGCTAAAGTTGGGGGTCTAAAGTCTGGGCTGTGCAGCGTGAAAAGCCCCAGTATGGACTTCACAGTGAAGTAGGAGAAACTTGATTACACATCTTGTGTAATCAAGTTTCGACATGAACAAGTTTCATGAGTCTGCTGTCTTCATATTGTACAGAAATGAATGGGAACCAGTGGATGTCTGGAACACGCATTTTGAAAACACACATTGTGAAAAAGTTAGCTGTGACGTTAAGTGCAATTGCTCTGTAGGAAATGGTCCTTTTAATAACTAGAATTCATGTGCTGCTGACTTAACAATATAGCTCAATGATAATAATAATAATGACAATGTTTATTTATATAGCATCTTTCAAGAGCAGATGTCATAAAGTACTTCATAATAAAAACTAACAAAAAGCAAATTAAAAAAAGCAAACAAGAGGCAACAAACAAATTAAGACATCCAGCTAAAAACACAAAACAAAAACAGAAATAAACAAAACAAATTAAACAAAAGCAAGTATAACAAATTGGTCTTGAGCTGCTTTTTAAAGGTGTCCACAGTATCCACAGATCTTAAGTCCAATGTGAGAGACTTCCAAAGTTTAGGAGCTACAATCTCAAAAGCAAAGCCTTCTGTCTTGAGCCTGGAGCGAAGGACAACCAACAAACCCTGATCCGAGGACCTAAGATTCCTACTGGTATTATATGGCTGCAGTAGTTATTTAATGTAGGCAGGTGCCTGATCATGCAAGGCTCTGAATGTGATTACAAGGATCTTGAACTGTATTCTGAATTTGATGGGAAACCAGTGTACAGACATCAGGATTGGTGTTACTTGACACCTTTTGGGGTACTTGATCAGGAGCTTGGCAGCAGCATTTTGGACCACTTGTAAGCAGTTCAGGGATATCTTGCTAAGACAGGTGAAAAGAGAATTGCAATAATCAAGATGGGAGGAAATGAACGCATGTGTAATCATCTCCATTGCAGTTATGGACATACTGAGTTTAGCAATGTTTGTCAGCTGGTAGAAACAGGCACAAACCAAACAATTTACATGCTGGTCAAGACTCGAAGCCTGGCACATAGAAATGCCCAAATAACGGAGGGTGGGTTTAATAGAAGATTAAGAGCAAAGAATTTCCATCACCTTTGAGACGTCATCAGAGGCAGAAATGAGAACTTCTGTTTTATCAGTGTTTCGCAATAGAAAATTATCTGCCATCCAATATTTTATAGAGTTGAGGCAGTTCAGCAGAACAGACCATTTTTAAACATTTCGAGGCTTAAACGAAATGTATAATTGAATATCGTCCACATAAATATGGAAGGAGATACCTTTAAAATTACTGCCCAAGTGGAAGCAAGTATAATGCAAACAGCAACAGGCCCAGATCAGAACCTTGGGGAACACCACAAAACAAAAACTCAGTTGATGAGGCATAATTATGAACTGTGACAGAGAAGGTCCTGTCACAGGTACAAGGAGAACCAATCCAAAGCTGATTCAGAGATACCTACCCACTGCCTGAGCCTCTCAATCAATATACGGTGGTCTACAGTATCAAAACCAGCACTGAGCTCTAACAGTACCAATACAAAACATTCTCCTGCATCACCCTGCATTAACAGATTATTTAAGACTAAGAGCTGTTTCTGTTGAATACAACCGATGTAAGCTGTAAGCTGCTTAGTAACCACTTTTTCTAAGACCTTAGCTAAAAAAGGTAACTTAGAAATAGCCCTTTAGTTCTAGACAAAGAAGGGTCCGGGTTGTTTTTTTTGAGAAGAGGTTGAATAGCGGCTTGATGTCAACACACTGCGTCTAACCAAATTCAACAGCAGTGATGACAGCAATGCAAGCTCTGGTAGGCTGTATCCAAAATAAACAGCATAAATCTGCACTGTTGATCACTAATAATGCATCATAGGCCTGGAATCATTTAAGGAGACGGTGAGCTGGTCACAATACCCGGTAGGCTGTCTGAATTGCAACATGGGCAGGAAGTGAAGGGTGATTAGTGAGGCACGGCTACTTAGGTGACTTACGCTTTTTAAAAAGGTCAGTGGCGGGGGTGTCCTGTCCGCTGAACGCCTGCCAAGACTGTGCTGTGGCCACCCTGCATGAGTCACAAGTGTTATGCTGGCTGATTCTGGGAAGTAAGACAATACTGTATGTCCTCCTCCGTACTGGGTCTGCTGCTGGTGGTCTATGCAGGGACACACTCAAGGACGTCAGGCAGGCGTCACTCCACGTGGGGCCTCGGCACTCATCTATCATAATCTTGGCTCTCCCCTTTGCTTTGTCTCGCAGGAGTTATTGCTGAGAAGAGATCCAAGCTCTTCAATGGAACACAAGGTTTAACAACACCTTCCTACAACATAACAGGAGAATTCTTCCTGTGATCTGGCACTAAATCTATGCTTTGTTTCAAATAACAGAATTTCCCTTTTGATTTAAAGCCATTAATTACACCTTTGTGGCTTCAGTTCGCAGTTTCAACTGTAAATGCATGCTCAATTAAAAGACTGATATTGGAGTGCCAATTTCTCAAGGGAACACAAAGGGGAGAAACTAACAATCATTGTCATTATTGATTAATCTATTAATTATTTTTTATTAACATTAGGGTAACATAAAACTTTTTTGGCACTGACAAAAGAGCGTCTGTAGCACTGAGTGTCAAAAACTGTCAAGTACTGAAAGTGAGTGTTAACTGTAGGACCGTAAATAAAGATTATTCTTGATATTGATTGATCATTTTGTGCATAAAATGTCAGAAAATAGTGAAAACTTTCCAAAAGCTCAAGTAGACATTTTCCAACAGCTTGTTTTTTGTCTACTTTAATATCATAGAGACTAAAATATAGAAAACATTCACATTTGAGAAGCTGGAACCAGTAAATCCTTGCTATTTTTGATTAAATAATGACTTAAGGTGTTAAACAACTATTTGTCAAATTTTTTCAGCTCTAGTTGAATGTCTGAACAAACTTTATCCAATTCTTTGATCAGCCTATTTCTGATTTAATTCAGTTTTCTCAATATTAGGCAGTATTTTATTCAGGCAAACTACTTCGACGGCTGTTTGTATTTGTACAAGATTTAACATTAGAGATGTTTGGCTTCTTTTTATTAAATGAAACAAGGTAAGTCGGATACTGTACCAGTGCTAGCATCAAAACATTTCAAAAGATATTAACCCCTTTTGAAATTTAGTCTATAGAATGGGAAAAAATACTCATCTCCAATTTCCAAGAGCCTAATGAGAAACCTTTAAGTTGCTGGTTTTGTCCGACCAACAACCCAAATATATTCAATATACTGTATAATTAGTATATATTATCAGCACAGTTTTTAACCAATAAAATTCCAAGGACACAATAGGAGAAAGTAGTTGGTATAATCAGGACAAAAAGGAGTCATATGAATGGTGTAGCTGGACATACAACTCAATCCACTGATGCCAATCCAGTGTAAAAGGATTCTCCTCAGTGAACGTGATGGCTCTATTAGCTCAGAGATAAGTAGATCTATCTACCATTATGATCAACCACACAACACTAGCTAAAAATAGCCAAATAGAAAAAGTGATTCTCCTGCCGTCCACAATATATCCACTCCCCGGATCACGAGAACCATACTGTCACTCCCGAGAGGAATCAAAGTACAATCTGTAGAGCAAGCTGTCTTTTCCATTATGCGGTGACATGCTATTACAAGCACATTCATTCATTGTGTTTCTCCACCCAAATGCAGCCATGCAGAGACAGCTCATAGACTTAAACCCATTTCACGAGACAGAATGTCAAACAGCTGTGGTTCAGAAAGAGGCAAGAAAGTATTTCTGTTTTGCCACCAAGCAGTTTATCCATGAAGACTGTCTCGGTCCTGGGCTTTTGATACTCGAGAGGCTGAGTGAGTGTGACAATGAAAAATCCAAAAGCAATTTCATGATTTAATTTCAAGAGTCCCCCCTGTTGATTTCATTTAACATCTCTGCAACAAACCACAATCTGGCCTTTATTTATGTATTCATATTTGAATACATGCGCACCACCAGACATCAAAAGCAATGGCGTCTGACCATTTACGGTAACTTTGTACACAAACTTGTCCTCAGTGTTATTGTACGAGTCCAGTCTGGAAGTGTGTTTCCGGCTGTCCTTGCAGACTCAGGCTCTGCTGCCACTGATGGCATTGTCCTTACGGTCAGACAAGCCGTGCAGACAAAGCTCAATCAAGACAACTTCCTCTTGGTTTGTGGAGAGGAGGGGGCTGGACCTTACTGAACTCTTACAGATAACGAAAGGCGACTCAGACTGGCTTCAGAAAGCATTCAGACCCTTTGACTTTTCCACATTTTGTTCTGCTGTTGGCTTGATTTAAAATTGATCAAGGCTGTATTTTCTGCCTTTAGTCTTCACAAAAAACTTCATTATGAGAAAGGAATAACAAGTTTTTGCAAATTTCCTGAAAATAAAGAACTGAAATTTTACATATGTAACCAGACCCCTAACTCTGCACTATACAGAAGCAGCACTGTCAGCAGTTACTGCTTTATGTCATCTTGGGCGTGCCGCAACCAGCTTTACACACACCTGTATTTGTGCAGTGTCAATCATTATTCCTTGCACATTAGGTCACTCTGTTTGGAGTGTTTGAAAACTTTGATTACCTGGTCAATTGACAGATTTTTCATGATCAAATCTGGTTTCGACTAGGACATTCAAACTTGTCCTGAATCATCTCCAGTGTTTCCTTTGACTTTGTTGAACTGAAAGGTGAATCTTTGCCAAGGTTTTCTTCAAGGCGTACATGCATACAACACATTCTTCAAGGTTTACTTGTCTCTGCCCATTGTTCTCTCGGTCTTCACATATCTTTCAGATCCTGATTGCTGTAGGAATGGTATAATATAGGTGGCTGGTGTTTGGTTTTAACTACATTCACTGCTTGCCAATCAGGCCAAGGAGTTCATTTTTTTGGCTGCTATTTTTTTCAACTTCTGAAGAGGACCTCTGAAGTTCTATTACCCTGGCTTCTCAGTAACCTCACCAAAACCTTTTTTGTCCAGTTCCTGACAGGCAGGAGTCAAAGAGTTTTGCTTAGTCTCAAACACCTTAATTTATGTCCCAGTGAGGAAGCCTGCTGTGCTGCAAACTTTCAATACTTTAGAAAACTTTTGTACCTGTCTTTGACTCTATACCTCAACACTGTGCGCTTATATTTGTACAGAAACTTCCGTAGATTTAATAGCTTGGTTTTAACAGGTTTTGGCTTCAGTGAAACTAATTTATCCCAGATGAACTCTAAATCAAAACACTTTAAACTCAATTTGGAGGATCATATAGTGTCATTTGATTGCATATGCAAAGCAAGTATTTATCCATTCATGTTTCAATAAATGACAAAATGTGTGGAAGACATACAAACCACCATTGAGCATAACATCTCTGCTGTCTAAAATTCTACAGAATATTTACAGTATGTGATGATTATTCTGTGTCAGACCAGTTGAACACCTAATGACAAACATGTTTTGTTGTCTGGTGTAGTTAGGCAACCTCAAAAACAGGGCTCTTGTGGGAAAATAATCAGTCTGCCTATATGAGTCAGGGTAACCTTTGACCCCTCAGCCCTCAGGCAGTGGGCATCTGGCGTATGGTCCTACTTCTGAGAATTCAGCATATGATTGCATGACTTAACACTTCTCGCTGAGCAGAGAGCGTGAGGATGAAGAGGTTGCGTTCCCTATACTGTAAACACTATTTACTTGCGAAGAAGCCAGCTCTGAACAGAAGTATGTTAAGAGAAGTTAATAGATGAACACAGGCCACAAATGTCTATGATCAATCAAAACTTTTCAGAACCTTGAAACTCTCCTTCAGCAGGCTACAAACAATATCCACCTTGTACCAATTTGACCTATAAAACTGAAAGCTTAGGATGTGACAGGAGCGATAAACAGTTTCAAACCTGTTTCCTCATTAGTCCCATTAAGACACAATTATTAACCCATCGCTTCTGTCTCTGGCTGGCGTTTACTGTGGGATTCAGTCCCGTTATCAACCAAATGGATTGTTTTGCTTGGGGCACACCAAGCATATCTGTGGGCGGTTTCCATTTGACAGTTTGACTCTCACTTTAAGGCTATTTCTGACCCCCTCAGGGCTCGCCAATGTGCTGATAAACCCATCCATCAGTTGCTACTCAGGCCTCTGCTCTGAGAGTGCAGTTCTAGTTGATTTGATTTGATGAACCAAACACAATGGCCTCATTAAAATCTGATTTGGTGGATTGTCTCAGAGGTCTGCCATTTCAGGGATATACAGACAGGTGACAAATTAAAGGAAAAACCTGAATAAATGAGTGTAGAAACATAACAAATGCAGATAGTTCTACACAGGTGCACGACATGGTACAATTAAGCAATTAATATCCAATCATGCTCTGTGGCATATATAAAAATGCTGAGCAGGCCCAGTTGATTCTGATTTTGTATCAAGATGGCAACAGGAAAAGATCTAAGTCACTTTGAAAGAGGGTTCATTGTTGGGGCACGGATGGCAGGAGCTTCAATCACAAAGACTGCTCAACTGGCCAGTGCTTCAATAGGAACAGTGACTAAAGTGACGTCTGCATTTAGATCTATGGGAAAGACATCAGTAAACAGGGTCGGAAATTGTGGTCAACAGCATGCATTTGATGACCATGAAGCTTGTGCATTAGTGTGATTATGTAAGGAAAAACAGAAGAGCAACTCTTCCTCAGGTGACTGAGATTGTCAACGCAGGACATGATCGGACTGTGTCAGCAAGAACAGTCCGTCGACAATTACATAGAGAGGGATATTATAGTAGGGTTGCAGTGCATAAACCCCTCATTATGAAGATGAAGCACATTTGAGAGTTCAGTGGTGCAAAACCATAGGCGCTGGTCTACAGAGATGTGGAAAAAAGTGATAGGGTCATATGAGTCATTACCACCATATTCTTGACAAGTGGGCGAGTGTTTGTGTGGCATTCACCAAGAGAACGGTACAGGCCTGAATACTTGACCCCAACAGTGAGGGGATCTGGTGGCTCTGTTATGCTGTGGGGGGAATTTTGCTGGCATGGTTTGGATCCACTTGTCTCCTTAGAGGGAAGGGTCACTGCAAATCAATACAAAGTTGTTCTGAGTGATCACCTTCAGCCTATGATGAAACATTTCTATCCTAATGGGAGTGGTCTCTTCCAAGATGGCAATGGCCCCATCCATAGGGCACGAGGGGTCACTGAATGGTTTGATGAGTATGAAAATGATCATATGCTATGGCCTTTGCAGTCAACAGATCTCAACCCAATAGAACACCTATTGGAGATTTAAGAAAACCAGGGAGACAAATTTTGAGGCAAAAAAAGAAAAAGAAAACATGCAAAGGATTTGAAGAGGATTCCTTCTTCCAGTGAAAACAGCAGTTAAACTGACCACAGAATCACAGAGGTCTGGAAGACTAACAGCAAAAGAAAAAAAGGAAACAGACTGAACGAGTCCACAGGCACAGGATGACAGTGACTTTCCAGAAATCACTCGCACCTCAAGACGTGCAATTATGCTTCACTGATGATAAATAAAGCACAAACCGTCATTAAAAACGTGTACAACATCAACAAAGGACTTTAGCTCTCAAAGTAACCACCAATAGTCAAATGCAAATCTTTATTCTGGTAATAAAACATGAATATATCCACAAATCATACCTTCTTGCTGCAAAAATGAGGCCTTTACTGGTCCAAATTCAAATTCCCTGAAGTAACTCTTACACTGAAATAATTTGGGGTTGTTCAAGTTTACACAGTTCACACATGCAAGATGGCTTGTTCACGCCACCAGCAACCATACTGCACATGCTTATGTCTTATTAAAAAAAAAAGAAAAAAGCAATTTCAACTGTACATGACCAAATTAATAAGGCTGCAAGTCTGTTTTAATGTCCTGGCATTGCATTTGTTATAACAGGAAATTGTGTAAAAGCAGTGATATTAGAAACTGGAAAAATAATCCAGGCTGGACTCTTACCTTGTTATCTATGTGTCTCCATGTTCTAGTTGTGGCTGCAGGATTTATGAAGGTAAATTGATAAAGGAGTGTAAGTTATCACAGATAAACGACAGAAAGAAAGAGAGAGGGGGAAAAAATCCCAACTGATGCAGAGCAAATCTATCCAAAACAGTGGGGCTTGATATCCGGAAACTGCGCTCTGTGCTGAAGAGCAGAAATTAGAAATACAGGCTCTATTCAGGCAGAAAGATCTTCTCTCCTTCCAGGTGCATAATCCAGAGCTGACGGACGTGTTTGCAGACAGGAATAAACTGCATCGGCTAATGTTTCAAGAGTAAAGTTTTTTCCACCCTGCGCTTAGCTTGTCTCCACACACACTACAGAGAGGAGCTGAGTTTCCCCCGGAGCTGCGCCTCTGATGTCAGCAACAACGTGAGCTCCAGGAAGTGGTGACGCGCGCTCCGGTGGTGCGTTTCCAAGGCAGCGGCGCCAAACTGTAGCGTGTAGCGCCTCCCCGTGGACACCTGGAGCAAATACAACACCTGATCCAAGAGACTCTATTCTATTTTATTCTATTCTATTTCACTTAGGAGACTTGAATATCACAGCAGATCCTTGTATTTTACACTCCTGTGCAAAAGTTTGAGGCACTGAAAGTAAAGTAAGGATGCTTTCAAAAGTAATTCCATTAATAGTTTTTATTTATTAGGCTAATTAACGTCATGCAAAGTTGAGTAAACAGAAGAAACCTAAATGAAATCAATATTTGATGTGACCACGCTTTGTCTATAAAACAGCACTGCTCGTACACCTGCACACAGTTTTTCAGGTACTTGGCAGGTCAGTTGTTCCTGCATCTTGGAGAAGTTGCCACAGTTCTTCTGTGAGTTTAGGCGTCTAAGTTGTTTCTGTCTCTTCATGTAATCCCAGACTGACTCCGTGATGTTGAGATCAGGGCTCTATGGGGGCCAAACCATCTGCTGCAGGACTTCTTGTTCTTATTATTAGTGAAGATATTTCTTTATGGCTCTGGCTGTATGTTTGGGGTCGTTGTTATGCTGCAGAATAAATTTGGGACTGATCAAACGCCTCCCAGTTGACATTGCATGATGGATAAGAATCTAAACATCTAAAGTGCCTAAAGCCTTTGCACAGTACTGTATATGCTGATAAAAAAAAAGGAAAAAATAGAGTAATAAATAAAGTTCTGCTTCTGATATGATATTGTGAAGGCATCATTATATGAAAAAAAAACATGTGGAAGAACTTCAAGGTCTGATTAACTTGCAGTTGTGCACAAGAGTGATTGCTTTGGCCTCATGGGCAACAGGATCTTACAAGTTTATGATTACAAGAAAATTCTTATTTCTTGATTTTTGTCTGCTTGTCAGTTCTGTTTTGATTCATGTCTGGACATTTGAGATTACGTTAATTTACTTTCTCTACAGTCTATCAAACTCATAACCCCATCCCTGTATAATTATGCCAAAATCTCAATAAAAAAAGTATGACAAAAAAAAGAGTGCAAACAAAAAAGAGTAGCACCAAATGTAAAGTTGACATCCGTCATATAATAAGCCTTTTTCCACAGAAGACGTTTTAACACGTCACAGTAGGAAAAGGGTGTAAATAATGAAGTTCCTCTATTGAGTCCTCTCAACTTAATTTTGGTTATAAATTGATCATTTATTTTAAAATATGCACAATGAAAGCATAACTGGAATATTAATGTAAAGGTATTCAAACTGGATCTTGACGCAGGGCCGCTGTGCAAAACAGAGATGCAAGGTAAGGTAAAAATGCAGGAGTCGCTTTGAGGCTCTTTCCATTTTGGATTATATTAATCAGTTAATTAATTTAACTGAAACTAATTTCCACACAGTGAACCTGGTGCCTTTGAGGCCCCTGAGGGAGTTTCCAGCTCTGCCTGAGTAGTAGTCAAACCTTGGATTGGTGGCCTTGACTTGCTCTACTACTAGTTTGTTCCCCTGCTCCTCCCGTCTTAACTATCACAACAGACACACATTTGACCGATTATGATGCTCTCATCTATCAGTTCATTGTGACATAATTGTTAATGTCTCGAGGACAACTGTAGTGAAACTGAAAAGAGGATCCTAAAAAGCAATGGTACTTTAGGTTATAGACTTTCCAACTGTGAAAACTTTGAGGACGTTTTTGTTTAAAGGATAGGTTTACAATGGAATGATTGCAGCCAGCAAAACTTCTTGCAACATTGGCCAGTTGACTATTGTTTTAAAAAAAACCTTTGAAACTACCCTTTAATTTTTGAGGACTGGCCCCATGTCTTATCTCAGCTCACTGTGTGTTACTGTAAATGCTGAAGTCATTGAACTGAGGGCCTTTCAGTAATGAAGAGTTACCAGTACAGCCTCAGCAAAAGCACTAGAAAGTTATATATATTCTGCTTTTCATTTTCATTTCATATGCTATTCATACAAGATGTAACCACTGAGGACGAGCAGACACGTACTGTAGATGACTTGTCAGGACACCTCAGATGTTGGAGTTTTTAATATAACTTAGACACTAATCATCGGCAGTGTGTGTTCACCTATAATATGTGAAGCTAATGTGCCTGATGGCCACTTTCTGACTGCTCTGTCTTGTGGCTAGTTCAACGTTTCACTAATTACTTAATCCTCTCATAATGACCACTATTAATTATGAAATTTCCTATCTTTTCACTGTCTACAGGAGGCATTAGGAACAGAAGCACTGACTGAGGTCTTGCATATGTGTAAGAAACCTGTAAATATCTGCAACATTTTGGTGCAACTGAACCTCTTTTCTGCCAGCCTGGAGGGCATTTTGTATTCAATCAGCAAACGTGTCGACGTCAGCTCCAGACTAATGGACAGTGACAATGTGTGTGTATGTGTGTGTGGCCATCAGGGACAAGGCCATGCAAAGCAGCAGTGCATTATATATGTACTGTAACTAAGGGAATGACTGAATATATAGTAGCATAATTTGGATTTCTTGTCATACTGCTGTGCCTTTGTATTATACTGTAAGCTAGAAAAATAGGCTACCTGTGTTTAAAAAATTACTTATAATGGGCACAAAAATACAACACCAGGCAGTCCTGTCTCCTCTTTTAGGCATAAAATACCAGAGTACAAGAATAACAAATGCACCACTGACCTTGGCCCCATTGCTCTCTTCCCATTAGTTCCACACAGCTCTGTTTTATTGTGATCAGACATGCCCTTGCTCTGTGTAAGACTGCTTGAGTGCAATGAATATCAATTGGACATTTGCATCTCTCTGTGGATTTGCAGTGCTTGTAGATGTCAGAAGTCTGCTGAACTGTGCTGTAGATGAGCACCACAGGCAGCTGTTAAGATCAATAACAGACTGTGTGTGTGTGTGTGTGTGTGTGTGTGTGTATGTGTGTGTTTGTGTGTGTATGTGTTTGACAGTTTCTTGTGGTTTTTGCAACATCACCTCGCAGAATGTGTCGGAATGATTTGGGGTCTCCAGAGGAAAGTAGGATGCCTTCACAGTCAGATTTTATGAACAGTAATCAAACAGCTTTTTCGCATCGTGGTTATCAAGAGCACAGAGTTAATGCTCCACCTCCACGGTGCACATGTATAGGAGATATTCATTTGTCACAGCATCACGTGTGTTCTGTGTTTTCACATCTGTTTCACATCTGTTTGTCTCCATGACTTCATGCTAACAGCACCGCCACCTCTCATAGAGATCTGCACGTACAGATTCTGACTTGTTTTTGGAGCACATTGCTGCATAAATCCTGCATATTTACAATGAAAAAAGTTATCATAAGTAGGCTGAATCCCCTGAAACTACTATATCTCCTCGACGCTTTAAATAATGGAGTTTATATTCGGTCCATCCATGAGTTAGGTGAATTCAAGTAGTGCACAGTGACACTGTATTGAACTGAGATGAAAGAATCTCTAGCAGCAGTTCACACACATTCAGCCGTAGGGAACTCCAGCCAGGTGAGTGATGGGGCAGCACCTGTGCTGATTAGTCACAGGTCAGAAGGCTTCCCTGAGGGCCAGAGCAGTCCCGGGAGTTTCCAGTATCGAACCAGCCTTTGCCTTCCCTGCAGCACTGGAACAACCTGGTCAGATGTGTGTATGTGTAGAAGCACATGTTTGCCTACTTGTGTTTATGCTTGTGGCTGTCTTTTTTTGATCTTTATGCTTTGCTAAAAGGGTCTTCAAGAAAAATCCATCCTCCCCCCCTCTGGGTGAGCTGTGGCTGATATCGACTTTTTTCAAATCAATGGGGATTTTAGCAGTCAGGTGAGCTCCAGAGGAAAACCTAAAAATACCAGGGAAGTGATTTTTTTTTTTTTTTTTTTTTACAGATCAAACTTTACAGTAAATGATGGATTTCCTATTCAGTCCTCAGGCTGGCTCTGATGTTTTGTCTCACTGTCTGTTCGTGTGCATCTGGCTGTGTATTGTGGACAAATCCCAGTGGAGAAGGTGAATCCTTAAAGAGGAACCATCGCTCGGGGTCATCCTCTCAACTGCCTGTCAGGTGATAACTACTGAATGAACACAAACAGAAGGCTGAAGGTTTTTGTAAACTGCTGTTCGTTCATTAGTTAAAAAAAATACAAGACTCATCTGATAAAATCCCACTAGCAAAATACATTCAATATCAGTGATGAAACAGGCTTTTCTAGTATCCATCCTTTGTGGTTTCCTGTTATGGATATTGTCTCCGGGGCCTATCGCATGGTGTCCATGTGCATTGGGACTGGAGTGGGAGCTGCTGCTGTTTTTCAATATGTTTTTGGTCATTAGAGAGTGTGTTTTGAAATCCCACTAAAGCATCATTTAACACAAGTCATTTGATGATTAATTGTGAAATTAAATTGCAGTGAAACTACATTAAATATCTGAGTTTTGATAACCTTTACACCCACATGCTCTAAGCTACTGCTATTGTACCCTTGGTAGTAATACCTCGATATAATATGCATGTAAAATAGCAGGATGATGATTATACATCAAGACACATGAATATTTAACTGCATAAATCATTCATTAATATTTAAACAGACAGAGTATTGAGTTACTGAAATTCAGCAAGGATCTTATAACATCTACTGTATATTAAATGTCAACATCTTTACAAACATTGATAGTCTAGATAGAGAACCAGTAATGAATCCCTAATTTATTGATCATTAAAAGCGAGGCAGCACTTTTATATGTAATAAAATGACAGAGACCTGCCAAGTTGTTCTGTATATTTATTTACATTTATCCTAACAAAGTCAACGTTTGAAATATTACAAAATTACCATAAATATGTTAATTTAAGAAGAGCAGGTTATATAGTAGATGATCTGTACAGTGTATCAAAGGATCCTGTCCCCTGGAGCTGCACAGTGAGGGGAGTATCCAATAGAGGAGCGTGAATTACCACTGTGGCCTTGAACTCTCTGTCCTCACTACAACACAGACAAACTCATAAAATTCAGAAATCTGAAACCATGGCATGTTATTTTTTTTACCTTCACAGACATTTTAATAGGTAATTGATGATAATTAGGTTGTGGTTTGTTACCTGGCAGTGAAGCTGATCTGTAGACGCTGGCTGCAGCTAGTAACATGGAGCTCCTTGGACCTAAGAAGCCCAGAGTCTGGTGTCACTCTGAAGACATGGGAGTCCTCTTCATCTGAATCTATACACAAATACAGTACACACAATACAATACAAATATAGTGAAACACACAGGCATGGTCCATGTGACAAGTGTATGTGAAGGAATATTAATATTAATTGCCACCGAGAAGTGAAACTAGAGTGAAATCACTGACATTATTTTCTGCCAATTATTGTTATATAAAAGAGAGGGAATCCTTTGACATTATACAGTCTGAAAAAGCCTCAAACTGGCTATAATATGGCAGAAGAGTCTGACACCTTCCCATTAATACATTAAACAATGAGAGATGCCAACTATGTATAATAACCAGCATTCTCAAGTCCTGTATGTGTAAATAAATTACATAACTCCAGCTGGTAAAGCCGTGTACGCTTCAGCTTAAGACCTAAACAAACCATAAAGGAATTAAGTGCAGAAAAACAGAAGATGGTTCCATGGTTACTTATAACTGATCTCCAGTAAGTGTATTCTCCGTGGCTGTGGAGGTTTACATCTCTGGTCTGCATCTGCCCCACGTAGCAGAACCCAAAGTTGATGCTGTCAGAGGACAGACTCAGTGTTGGAAGATTCACATGGGCACGGAGAGGCACTGCCTGAACAGAGCCCACAAGATGAAATTAACTTTTTGAGATGTGAAAGTTTTGCAATTACCTACAAATGATTACACAGTGTTATTTCACTTTCTCCTTCTATACATTCATTTCTACAGTCACTGACCTGCAGGCTATTGTTGCTATAGTGAATCAGGAGGTTTTGCTGGAACGTCAGCTTCTTCTGCCCACTTGCACTGTGGACTAACGTCACCCCAGGGGCAACGTCCTCATCTGCCTGCCGGTCTGCTTTTAGCACAAGAGGCAGGGAGCAGTTGAAGGCCACTTCCACCTGGTATTTAAAAGATAAGAATAAGAGTTACAGTCAATAAAGTTGCTATCAAGTATAACAAGATAATGGAAAATCCTTTTAGATCAAAATCAGCCCTCCTCATCACACCTTCATGCTATGTTGGGGTTGCAGCACCAGAGGCTGACTGTCACCAGTAGGTGGGTGGCTGGAGGTGCCACTACGGGCTCGGGGCTGTGGCTTGAGCACTAAAAATGGAGGCTGAGTTTCCAGCCTGAAGTGCAGGGCCATCTCAGAGGTATTTCTCAGCTGAAATGTCCGTATGACTTCAACTTCTCGCATTAACAGCTGCGGAACAAAACAACCAGAAATACCGTAAGCCCTCGGGATCAATACCTCATACGTGCGCTTCAGTGTGTCTGAACACTGCTGATTAGTGTTGTACATTTCTTGTACTGACCTCCTCCAATTCTCCCAATAGTAAATCACCGGCCATGGCATGAAACTCCAGCACCCCCTTGTCCTCCTCCATCTGCACTAACAGCCTGCAGCAACAGGGAGCCAAGAGGAAGATATGCAACTTAATCAGACCACCTCTGAGCTGCTTTTGCCTGACCTCAGCTGATTTTAATTTAGGAAACATAAATTGAGTTGGATGCATCAGGGGTTTTGGGGACATAAATAGTATGATTGCAACTGCTTACACTGCAGGCTTAACGACTGCTAGTAGATCCATTCTGACAGGCTCCAAATCCAAACCCTGAACCCTTCCAACTTTACCTGGAACACAGGCAGCCATCTGTAACACAAAACGACAACAACACAATACTAGAATTGATTAATACAAAATATATGCTGCATTAGAGTCATCTACTTTTTGCCTTTACTCAGTTTTGACAGTAAAACACTCTATTTAGTATATTTAGCATGTTACCTCTGAGTCTAGACTCATGAAGCCAAGAGCCAAGCCCACACATTTGGACTCACAAGCTGACCGGGAAAGAGTCAAAGGGGTGAAAGATACATGGATGGTGCCACTGCTTTTTGCTGGAATCACCTTGAGACACATTTACCAGGAAGAAAACAGATAATTATTTAGATGTGTCTCTGTGGTAAAATACATGTGTGGCTAAAATTTTAGTAACGTACTATTTGCTGCGGCGTGATGCAGTATGGGTAATCGGACACGCTGCCCACATGAGGTCGAATGTGGACAGAGAAGAGTTTTTTCTTGGCATGACAAGGATAAAGACAGGTTTCCTCTTCCTCACAGGCATTCTTGGTTAAATATTCCTCCCCTTCCACGTCCTGAAATTGATAGACGTAAGCTGGTTTTAAGCCAATAAAATGATCGACGTAAGCTGGTTTTAAGCCAATAAAATGATAAAATATACATTTCATGTGGGTCCATTTACTGGCACAGCCATATGAATTTCCCAGAGGCCACCTCGTAATAAAATTATTGTATGCCATTGAACTTGTTTGTGTGTCTGTGTTGTGGTGTTAATGTACTCACTGTCACACTTTGGCAAGAGTCACTCGTTCCCTCAGAGCTTGACGTGTGAGTTCGTTCCCAGGCTGTTTGAATGTTCCCGTCAGAAAGCCTCATTGCTCTGCTCATCATTTCATTGCCATCAGCGTCCTTGAGGGGCAAGGCGCCCCCATATGCCACCAAAACATCCACCAGCTTACGATCGTTCTGATCTACGTTATAGGTCTCCCAGTCCATACGAATATCTGGCAGGAAACAAAGATTTAGATTAGATAACTAGTTTGGCTTCACATACACATTGACAACAAAAGAGACACAAGTCAGGGACGTCACAGCAGAAACAGAAAGACATATTACACTGCAGTAATAACACTAACTCACAAGCTAACACATATTCTGAGAGGACACAGTGTAACTCAGGAGCCTGTCTAGCCACTAAAATGAACAAAAAACAATGTAAATACAATGTATTGATTAATATATGAAAGGCAGATCATTAGTAATATCCTTAAAACAACAAAATAGGCAATAAATATGAAACCAAACCTTAAAAATTATTTTAAAAATACAAAACAACTAATATCTCAGAAAACAAGCACTTGTCAGGTGTCATTCATAAGTTTCACAACTGTGAGCACAAAACACCTAAATCCTTCTATGGAGCATTTGGACATTTGTAACCAGACACTCAACATACTTTCTTAGACTACTAAAAAACAATACAGGGGGGTAGACCTTTAAACTGCAATTTGGTTTGAACACTCCTCCTGGTTCTTTCCTCCAAAACCTTTTCTAATAAATCAGGAGTAAAACCAACTAAAGCACCAGCATTTAAATACATTTTGTTCATCTTATTCCTGTCAGTAATGTTCTTAACCCAGACCAAGTCTTTTATGATTATACTTACCAAACATGGTGGGATTGTTGATGCGAAGAGAACGAGACACTGTGTCACCTCCAGACAGGTGAGTACCAAACCTAATGATGTGCACGGGAATGTCAGACCAAAAGGTCTCTGTTACTGCTCGAATGTTTGCAACCTCTTTTTAAAGCCAAAAAATAGAAAAATAAACAGACCGTATGATTGGTCCCTGGTTCTGGTCATCTGGACGCGGGCCTGTCATCTGGAAGTAGAGCGGACAGCCTTTCACTGTCATCTGCATGGGAATGAGCGTGGGCTCAAGGTCGCCCACCTGCAGGAGAAAAACAGAGAGGGAAAGGTTCAACTTCATCTGAAAAAATCAAGAGGAAACAGGTCAATAGTCATTTCTAATCCTTAAGTACAAGAATCATACTCTGCATATGAGTTGATCTCTGTATTCCCCCCACATGTCACTGTAAGCGGTCACATCCACAGTCTGAGTCTCAAATGGTCCCAGTGTCCCCGTGTTTGGCAGGACAAAGAATGCTGCACCTTTTCCATGAGCCAGCAGGCTGCTCACAAACTCTGCCAATGGATACAGAAATACAGATTCAGAACCTCCACGTCTGCCCTTATACTGCTTCATATTAAAAATGTGAGCCCAAATAAAAAGATAAGCATACCCTGATGTGCTTTTTCTTCTACTTTCTTAGCTTGAACAGAGTGAAGCGGCTTCTTGATGTATGTACATCTGCGTGTAAAATGCAACCTGTGTCATATCTACAATATAGTAAAATCATTCTTTAGGTCAGTGAGCTAGCCGCTTTACCTTTTGTCTGACTGGTTATTTGGCTTTGAGGCATGACAAGTGAAATACTCTGCCTCTATGGTGAAAGGTGCAGGGATAGCGGTTTGATTGGTTATCAATAACTGCTTGGTAATGGCCCTCTTCAAAATGACATCATGTCCAAAGTTGAGCTCCAGCGCCGAGGGGCTCTGATCATCAGCGGGAGAGCTACAGGGAAAGAACAGCAATTACATTTTGTGTGCCAACTGACTTACTGAACAATTATGGAGCAGATGGTGTTGCAAGGTGTTCTTATACAAGGTTTTTGCCAACATAACTACCAGACACTGGGCAGAGAAAATGACACACTGAGTTTCTTGGTTTTGGAAGCCACGATGCCAAGAACAAGGGGAGAGTTCATCCCCTGGACCTCACAGAGAGCGGCCACCTCAGTCAGCTGCAGTTGGAGGAAGGATGAAGCAAAGTAAACAAGATATTGTGACAGTAGATTAAAGATGAGATACATTCAAACCTTTTTGTCTTTGGTGACAAATCATATGAGCTTCAAGTATGTAGACTGGTACTTACATCTCTGTGAGATGTAAAGGTGACAGTGATCTCCATGCTAGCGTTAGGTCCCAGAGTACCAGATGAAGGATCGAAACTGGCTGAACACAGTGAAGCCTGGGGACCCTGAAGCTGAGCCTGCAGGAGAAAATGTCAACATGACTTCACCAAGTAATAATTATGTTGAAAGAGATCCCAATTTTTGTCCATCTTATTTATGGGGAAGATGTGAAAAAAAAACCCCACATTTTCCCATTAATAACATGTAACTTAACAACCTTACATAATCACAAACATTGTTACAGGTCAGGGCTTTGTTTCCTACATCATTTCATGTTCATAAAGTAAATCAAGTGGTGATGAATGTTAAAAGTAGCTCCACGCACCATCCAGGTGAAGTGTGAAGGCAGCAGGGTCTGATTGAAAAGAGTGACCGCCCCCTTGGCAGGAACTCCAGTGTAGAGTCCAGAGAAGACCAGCTCACAGTTTAGCAGACACACCTGAGGAGACTGCACATCTGCTCGCACTGACAGGTGACTGCAAAGAACACACAGGTAGTGCTACTCGTTATCAACAGAGCTCTGTCACAGATCATTATTGCTGATAGTGTTATCACGGCTGTTGTCACTCTGCATCACTTGACAGCCTCTGAGTTCCAGCTGCCTTTAGGCACAATGCTGGGGTAACAAGAAAATCTACATCTTGAGGTTAATCTCAAGGAGAACAATAAAGTTTTAGGTAGCTGAGAGGCCTGACCATCCTGTTCCCTTCTCCACTGTAAGCTCCAGCTCTGTTTCAAACTGCTGGCAGAAATTTGGTCTAAAGAGGACGTCCACACTGCAAGAAGCCAAAGGAGGCAGCACACCTCTGCATGGCTCTACTAATATCTAAGGACAAATACAGACAATATAATAGAAGTTAATGTAGACATTAATGATGAATATAACCATAAAACACATGTTATGTTATCACAGGTGTGTTGCCATGTTGGTCTATTGTACCTGTGTGTCTTGGTGGTCTTGCTGACTGTTATGCCTCTCCTCCAGTGTCCAGGAAGCCTCCAGCTGGGTGATGTTGGTGAGGAGCAGTGAGGTCTGGGTCTGCTCCCCAAGCCTCATGAGCCCAAAGTCCACACTGGGCACATTGAGGGTCACTATAGGACCCTAACCAACACCGAATGATGAGCATAAAGAGGTCACAGTTCACAGACAAGCTACACTTAAAGAACGTGTCACAGCATTAATTTTCGACATTTTAGTAATGTTGTGATAGTGTTATGATTAATTCTCACCTTGAAGGAGACTTCCACAGCCAAGGTGACAGGCTCATGGTGATGCTCTATGTGGCAAACCACACTGGTCACGACCCTCTCTGGTTTCCCTCCGGTCACAATCAGGTCGAAATCAAAGCACTCGTTCTCCTCTGGACCCATCAAACACAAATCAAATAGTCAATAAAACAATAAAAAATAATTAATTCATCCTTCATTTTAAACTTCATCGAAGGATATTGTATGTCTATATCATTGTACTGTGTGACACACCTATTTTACCAGCAGAGGGCTCCACCTCTATTATGTGGCAGCCGCTGTTCATCCTCTCCCATTGAAAAAAGACACAGGTTTTGCTGTGGTTCCACATCTGATACACACAAGAAAACACCATTTATAACTGTATCTTATATGTGTCAACTATGTCTGTCAATGAAACAGTAATTTAAATAACCTTGAACTGCCTCCGTGTGGTTGTGCAAATAAAAAGTTCACCAGGGATTACAACAGCATAGGGCTCCAGTAGGACCTGGTAGGGCTCCGTTGACCCCTTGACCTCTATATCCATGACGATGACATCGCTCACCTTGGAGCCGGTGCACACAGGCTGAAGGACGCTAGATTTCCCACATACACAATCCAACAATTTGTTAGATGAAAAGTGTGCCAAGCTTCAGTTTAGTAAACTTAACATGTGATGTCAGCACTTCGTATGTGATGACCTTGTGGTGTCATTTTTACACATGAATATTTACAGTGAACACACTTGTATAATGGTTCATACAGGGAAACAGGAACTTTACCCATTGTCACAGGGCTCTGGTGGCAGATGGGGGACGTCTCTCAGGACTAAATGACAGACACTGTGGTAATCCTTCAACTTAAGAAAACACAAAGATTTTGAATGATGTGTAACATATGAGAAAGGTTTCTGAGAAATATTTCCTTCTGACATATAGCATACTATGACATTGAGAGCACTATTATCTATGTTGTGTTCAGGAAAATGAATGTACTGCTTGATGACATTAAAAAATAAGAAATACTGCATTCTTTAAGCATAACTAGTGACATAATAAACCCCTGAAGAATGTTTTCTGAGTCTTATTTACCTCCTTAGGAGAGAAGGTGAACAAAAACTCTTGGTCCTGGCAGGGGGCCAGTATGCCTGTTAGGGGGCTCACATGGAAAGCACCATCTGTGGCCAGGTGGAAGTGAATATGTGAGGGCTTCGGGGTTTCCCCCGGAAGCAGAGGGTGCAGGTTGGGCTTCATGATCTGCCAGTGGAAAGGCATCTCCAAGTGGCTTCATCCCCGGTAAGACAGAGAGAGAGAGAGAGAGAGATGTAATATGACAGTTAATGAAGTAATTTCCTCATGTGCAACTATAAAAAGTGGCAGAGCAGCAGCTCTTGGTTGAAGCAACTTCTAACACATTATGCTACTTTGTGGTCAAACTGAATGCAGATGTTGTGCGTATTTGTGTTGGAGAAGAGAGGTGTTATAATCACAAAAAAGTTTCAGTGTTGTGATAGGAAGGTATATAAAACTGAGGCTTACACATTATTTCTGATGACAAGCTTCTTCTGTTGCACAGAGTGAGGGTTACACGGACTGAAACGGACAAAGTGGTCTGCAGTGAGGTCATGCACCTCTCCCACCACAGCAGGCTCCTTCTCTCCAGATACAGACACAAGCTCAAGAGCAATCAGCTGGCCTTCACCTGGGAAACACACACACACAAACACACACACACACAAAGAGAAAGTGCAGGGGGTCAGCATCCAAAGAAGTACAACTGATCTTACAATAGAGGGAATTCTGAAGACTCATTTATAAGGCAGAAAAACCTAGCTGATCATTGAAAAGATTCACCTTCAACAGAAATGTCTTTCACCTGGCAGTTGTCACATACTACAGTGAACACCTGACAACTCCTCTCAGCAGTGGTGGGAAAGAAAACAACCTGCAAAGACACACATGTGCACACAAAGACAGACGTTTTTGTGTCTCAAAAACTGGGAAGTATATTAGGAAGGCTTTAAGAGGTATATATAAATTGTGTGCGGTTTTATAATAATCTAATAATATATGAAAAAGCACTGTATTTGCTTATCACTTTTAGTGTCAAATGTAAATTTAATTTACCTCCTTATCAGACTCACCTCCACTACCGTGGCCTCTCCTGGCTGCAGCACAAAGAGAGACGGGCTGACTGCAAAGGGTGGCTGCTCAGAAAAGTAAGTCCTCACAACCGACTATATAAAGAAAATAAAAACGGAACATTTGTCAAGCATATGAAGGTTACCTTCTTTGTTACAATAAAAAAAAATATTATATTTGAAAGTTACCAATCACTGAGATAAAACTGTATTTTTATGTTGGGTAATTTGTCACATAGATTTTTACCCTGAGGTTGGAGGCTGGCCACTGGTTCTTTGGGATAATGCAGAAAGTCCCAGCGCTGAGACCAACATTTTGGCACAGGAACTCAACAAACTTTACTCCTCCAATCAGGCAATAACCACAGTCCAGAACTCTAGGTACTGCAATTATTAGGTTATGTGAACAAGGCATAACAATATACAGCATATACATTTTTTTCCTACTTAATTAGAAGACATAAAGAGGATTACAATGAAAATGTTGTGTTCTTTTAGAGGCTACTTAAAAGGAAGATAAGGTTGGCAGAGCCTCACAGGTGAGTACAGGAGGGGGTCGTCGGGCCTCGATGGGGACCACAAGCAAGCGCTCAGCCTGGGTCTCTATCACTAGGAAGTCCTCGTAGTCCGCCAGAGAGTCTGGAGCGAAGCGCACTGTGTACTTACAACTCATCCCTGGAGCAACAACACCGCCCTCACCGGGGAATCTCCCTGCCAAAACAGACCAAAATGACAACCCCCCGTCTCACATTGAGCTAGTGTAACTCTCTATATCCAGTTGTATCCCACTCATCTTTTCATACATGTTTGTTACAGTAGGTGGTGCTGGTGTTCACATACTGGATTGCCAAAAAAAACATCAATTGAATTCCAGAGATGACTGTATTTGTCAAAACTTTCTGGCATTCTTTTGTGATACAGTCACTGATACCTGACACACTGTGCAGTGCAAAGCATCTACTATAAGAAGGCTATATACAGGCCAATCAGAGCCAAAGAAAGAGCTCACCCAGGCCAATAGAGAAGTAAGAGGTGGTAGGAGGGATGACTCGGACGTGACGGCTTGAGGAAGTCAGATTTTGCAGCTCCAGTGTAGTCTAAGACAAGTCCAGACAAGACAGGACAGGATGTTTTACTGCTTATCATTTCACTGACTATGATTAGAGTGCAGGTAAAATACCAGTGTCAGAAACTTACCTCATACACATGTCCCACGCTGTAGTCTGTGAAGAACACTACTGAAGGTTTTGCTAAGAAGACTGGGACAGGATCATCACTGGAGCTGTCAGACAGAAAGAGTACAAACACAACACCTGAGTATTCTGTGTGCTCTCAGTAAAAAATAGTCACACAGGAAGTGGTGAGCTGGGTAAAAAGCTACCAGCGCCAGCATTGAGTCCTACACGAAAAACCACAAAGCAAGCATTTATGATTTTTGCACTTTCTTCATCTGCCAAGGAGTTTTTGCCCTCTGCTTGGGGCTGCTCTAATACTGTATGCTTCACACAGAAAAACAAAACTGACAAAAAAAATTGCCTATCCCTGCATACACACATTTACTTTATATATTGAACAACTTTGGATGTTGAAGACAAAGACTACAGTGAAACAAATTACAGCTGTAAAATTGTCACACCTACACAATTTACATATCAGTATTATTCAGTGCCGGTAGATCTTGCCGACAAAACAGCAGCCAGATAGTTCATCATCCAGCAGTTAGTTGCGACCAGCACCGTTTGTACCCACAGGCAGTATGAGTCAGTCTGTCGTAAATGTATACTTTGCTCTCATTGTAGGATGTGCTTCGTTTGACATTCAGATGGTCTTCTATCTGTGTTTTTCTCTGGATCAGAGCTGTGTCAAAAATGCATTTGAGAGACTTGACCCCCACAATCTGTATGCAAACATTATTTGAACCAGGCCTGATTTAATTAAGAATGTAATGTAACAGTCACAAAGCAAAATGCTCTGAGATGTTTTAACACAAGTGGTGGGAAAGTCCGCCCTAGCTTATTAGGTATCGGACTATGCGTAGGCAAACTGTTTCTATCTACAATACATAGTGAATAAGGCAATTTAAAAGGCTTTGGATGATTTGGTTGTAATAAGCTAACTAAACCACAAATAATATGATCAGAAACACAACATGGCCGAGGCACCACATGAGAAATTACATAATGCCAGTCAGATTAAGTTACACATTTCTACTTCGGCACAAAAGGTGCCCAGCTGCATGTACTGAGGTAAAGGGTATTTGTGTTTGCAGTTAATATTACAGAGGTATTGTGTAACCCAGGGCTATTGTATTTTGTCAAATATAGCACATTGTCGATATACTCTATGTCAATATCCTGCCTTTATTATATTGTCTGCCCTATGACAAAATGATGAGCATTCACTGTGGGATAATGGAAAAAAAGGCCTGCATGCTCAGCACATTTCAGGCATTGCACCTTTGCTCCTCCTTCCCTTTCCTCCCGTGCTCTGTCTTCGCCGCTTTGGCTCTGGAGCAGATGAGGGATGTGCCACCCTGCTGTGCATTTGGAGGAAGGAAGCGTGGATTGCGCAGGAAGCTGTGCCTTTCTTTCAGCTTCTTAAGTTTTTCCCAGCCCTCTGCCCGATCCTTTGCGCTTGGCTCATCCTTCCACTTTGGTCTGGGTTTGGTCTGGTTCGGCTTCTGAAACACAGGGGAGATTATTGACAGATATTAGCAATGATTTATAATCTGTATTTATAGGAACTCAAGCTTGCCAGATGTAAAAAAATCTCAAAACCTGGATGAATGTCTAAATAGTTGTTTTTATGTCCTGTTTTCTCTCTGTTGGCTCCCTTTTTGGTTTATTCCAATAAGTCTTTGTTTTGATTGTTTATATATTGATTTTTGTTGTATCAATTATAATATTAAAAATTCTATTTAGAAGAAACACTGAATAAGTTCATTATTAATAAAAAAAATACCACTTCTAACAAACTACTGCCATTAAAAATGAATAATACTGATATAGCACATTTGTTTTAGTGTCAGTGGTAGTAGCACACAAGGGACCTAAATATCAGTCTTGATAACTTTGTCCAATTGAGAGGATATAAGTTTCTGGCTCCTCACCTCATTGGGTGTTTTCATCCTCTTTGGGGTATATGAACTGGATTCTAGAGTCAGGCTGAGATCTGACTCATGCATTTCTAAGACGGTCTTTTCTTGACTGGGAATCAGAGTATAACCATCATCCTGAGGCTCTCTGGACACGTGCATGGTGTAGGTGAAGGTAGGTCTGGCAGGATTTGTTTTTACTGTCAAGAAAAAGTAAAATAGTGAGTCCAAAGACACTGGCACTTTAAGATGAGTCCCAAAGAGGGTCGGCTACCTGCTGCTGGTGCTTCTACCCGTGGTTTTTGTGTAGGTAAGTAGTCTTGGGGGGAAATCAGGTCGTTCTTTTTGAGCAGATCCCCATCTACGCAGCAGGAAAAGGCGGATTCGACTGAAAAAAAAGACATACAAAATAGAGCTAAATTACAAAAGAAATAATAGTTAGAGTTCATATTCATAAATGACATCAACAAAGCATACTTCAGTAAAACAGCACAGCACTTCACAGCAGTATAATATATTGTATGAATTCATAAAAATACTTGCATCTCACCTGTAAGGAGACCCTGGTGATCATCAACATTTCCAATCTTCTCTTTCATCCTCTCATAGGCCTGGTTTTCTATGGTCGCAGCCCGAGCTCTGGCTTGAATTATATGACTTTCCAGCATGTCTGCCTTTTTTATACATTGGCTGTATTCTGAATGAATCTATATAATGAAAAAAAAAACAATAACAAAGATGATTACAATTTCTACAGTCATATGTTAATAAAAATTTACATTTCTGTGTTATTATTGTTTTTCCAAGTATGCAGCTTTGAATTGAAGTGTTACCTGTTGAAGCTCTTCAACATATCTGTCATGATAGCTGCTTCTTCCCTTCTTTGTCTTCGTGAGGTTGGACAAAGTGTCCTTCCCAATGATGTCTTTCGTGTAAAGGTCCTTGAAAATGCTTGCTAACACATGAGAAATGTCCTAGTGTACAAGGAAGAGAGAGGAGCTTTATCATGAAAGTCATTTTGCTTGAGCAGCCGATAAATGGCCATCAGGTGTGCATCTTACCTGCGACTTTCCTGACGCGGGTCTGTGACTGTTCACTGACGGATCAAACCGGGATTTTTCTCCTGTCTCGGATTCCTCCTGCATGGTTGATTCAGCTAACGCTAATGCTGATGTTTAATTAGCTATAGACAGCCGCTTTGAGAAAATATACACTTAAAGCTGTGGCTTAATGTTAAATGTTACTGAAGTCCTCAAGTGCTCGCTGCTTTTCTGCCGTGTTGGTGTACATGTGGTTACCATAGCGACAGCCCAACATGCCTACTCCGTCGCTCACCAGGAAGGAATCACAGATAATAATAATAACAATAACAAAACCCCACTATATTTCACTTTTAAATTGTATTTTGTGTCCCCAAAACAATAAACAAACAAAGTTTTATCATTCTCATTTCTTTTTTGTACATTTTGACACTCCGTATTGATGGTTGAGCAGTTGTTCTTGTATTGCAGAGGCGTTTACAGTCCCCTTCTACCTGGTGAAGATAATTCACTTTCCAAAATTTGTCTTTTTCTGTACAGTCCTGTAGTGCAGCGACGTTTTTTTTTTTTTCACAAAACGTTATTAATATTATGTAAATAGCCTACAGTGCGGAAGCAGAGGATATCCAAAACATTTCAACTGTCAAACGTGAAAATACTATGGGAAACCGAGGAAACTGTTTGGTGGACACTTAAACATCAGAAGTATTGTCAGGTAATTAATTTATTGTCTAACTCAAATCTGGACTTTCTGTCTATTTCTGAGACATGGCTGAAATAATCAACTAACGCATTTATGGTACCAGGATATGAATGTTTCAGACGGGACAGAACTGAAGGAAGAGGAGGGGTGGGCTCTAGTGTACGGAGTGAATTTAGGACAATAAGGTCAGCAAAGTAATTTTACCTATCGATCACTGACATCCTTTGCAGTGGCAATTAAGCTATTCTTCCATTAGCTGTAGATGTTCAGCTTTATGTTCATAAGTCATAAAAATAATAAATCATCAATCTTATTAATTCTATAAATCAAGATCTGAGTGTGAAATAAGGTGCTAACTTCAAACGTGAGTATGTTGCACCTTATGAGGGATTAAGCTAATATAGTTTTAGTTTTCTATCAGAAAATAAGACATATAAGTCATCAAAAATACACACACAAAACATCTCCACCATGCAACAATATTCAAACTGAAATTTGTGAGTAAAACAAGATATTTAAGTTAATGATAAAACATCATTTCAATTCACTAAAATAGTTTAAATGAAAAGTTTGCCTTACCTGAGCTTATCTATGTTTACCTGATTACTTGCAGCTCAAATACTCAGTCTGTTATACTGCTACATATGAACCAGAATGCCTCATGAGACCAGATGCAACATGTTTAATAACAATCACACCCGCATACTGTACTCACATATGAGGTGTGGCCATATCTGTTTCCCATGTGATTCCTTTTCCATGAAACTACTTAGACAGCAAACTTGTAAAATGCAGAAGGCACTAAAGAGTCTTGTGTTTTTATCAGACCGAGTCATGCAAAGTGTTTTCAAAGCATGTCCCTATACAAAAAGAGCAGCTAAGAACAACCTAAATGGAACAACACATATAATGCCATATAGAAAAAACCACAACAGTCAGCTTGTTTAAGAGGCCAAGATTGCAAATACACCCAAAACAAATTCTCCGACTGCTGATCAGCTCATGTGGTGCTCAAGTGGGAATCTCAAAGAGGCAATTGTTAGCCCACTTTGTAGCTCCTCGTGGTTTGCCAGACAGAGCTGTTTTTTCACAAGGCCTGCCCCAGCACGAGAGTTCATAGGACAGAACAGGCTGGCAGACACTGATAATAAAGAGGCACAAAGAGGGATCTGTCTCAGTCCTTGTATATTACATTCTTACCGAGAACAGAAGCTCCTGTGTCCAATGCATTGCACAAACACTATTTACCTGCCAAGTATACTACTATTATAGTGACACCAATAAAAAAACATACCAAGACCTCTTTAATAATTGGCCGAAAAGTGGATTTTTTGCTCATAACAGATGAGCTAGGCATGCATGATAATCACCACCTGATCTATCCTGATCTATTTAGCTTTGAATTGTTGCTTTAGCACATATTTTGGTGCTTGAATCAACACTCAGCCAAGCACTCTCTGTCGAGGAATGAAGGCTTTACTCACTGTCAGTAGTTAGTGTTAAGACCTAAGGTATTACAACAATGATGGCTGTAAACATGGTGTGATGTGGAGTGATGAGGCTCCAAACATTAACTGTGTGGTGTAAAAAGATACGGGGGAGAGGCAAGACCACACCTCAGGCTATAAATGGAAGGTCTGTACCAGACTATGGCAACACCCTAAACAAATCAAATCCCATTCTATAGGTGGCAGAATGCCTTGTAAAATCACACAATAACACTATATACAGTAATAAAGGCTCCTTCAATGTTATCTTATAAAGATTTACATTGAACTTTATTCAAGTATCTATTTTAATCTATAATTTGTAGCATTCCATCCAAAGGTGTAGTTTCCACTGGCAGGGAGCTGAATGAAAGTCATAAGAGCAAGCACAGTGGCGTACTTGTCAGACCGGTGTTGCAGTGGGTGTGGACTCAGGGTGCATAAGAGCCTGATGGGCTGGCATTAACTGCGCACTGTGTGGGTCGGCTCAGAGGGGGACACAGTTTGGATTTTCTCTTTTCCTGAGACATAGGAGTAACAGACTTGTTTTACAGTTGTGATTATTGCTGTCATATAGCTGGCACTGCTTGGGAGGAAAAGTGGACTTTTGCCTTGCGCATGGTGATTTATTTGGACTGAGATCAGAATGGAGCAGAATGGCACAGCTGTGAAACACGGTGAGTTGGTCAGTGGAGATGCAAAGATTTACTGCCTATTTACCTGTTGTATCTAAAAACTGCAGTTGGTGTAGTGTTTTCCATCTATGGCATGTGATTGAGTGGGGACTATACTCAGAGGTCAGTTTTACCCTATAACATACATTTACTTTACATAGACACATCATAGCCTGTATTCAATTCAATTCAACTTTTACTTAAGATTCTCTGAGAAATCCATGAGGGTGACTCTCGTTTACAATGATGCCGAGATTACACCATGGAAAATACAAACATACAGATTCAACAACAGAGTCAGTTAACATAGTTACCATGGAAAACACAAACATACAAAATCGGTTAATACTGTTACAGGCAGGTAGTGGATGGTTATTAAGTACATTTCTAAAGTGTCCAAGATGTATAAGAGTATTCAGATTTAGGTCATATTGCAAGAGATTCCATGAGTCGGTAGCACTAATACTAAAAGTAGTCAAAGTAGTCCTTCTAAGATCAGTCCTGGCATGAGGTACTTGAAGAACCAACCAGTCTCTGCAACATACAGTAGATGTAATGTATAATAGTAATTTTCCAACCAGGGCTTTATAGACATACAGACACCAATGATTATTGCGTCTCTCAGTCAGAGAAGACCAACCAACCTTATCATATAGAGGATAGAGTGGAGAGTACTGTGGTTATCACCAGTAATAAACCTCAGGGCTGAGTGGTGAGCTTAATCTAAGGGCCAAGGTGTGGAGGCAGCAGCATGTCTGTAAATTACATCCCCATAATCCAGAACTGATAGGAAAGTTGATTCGTTGATCCTCTTCTTACAAATCAAAGGAAAGCTGTATTTATTTCTGTATAAAAAAGCAATCTTTTGTCCCAATTAGGTACTTAAATGCAAATTTGTTGTTGAGCCAGATGCCTGGATACTTGTATTCTGTAACCCTTTCAATATTTGAACCATTGACATTAGAGATATGCAGATTACAGTAATCTATGCTTTTGGATCTTGAGAAAACCATGAATTTTGTTTGATGTATTAAGTTAAGAGAATGTTGCATTGCATGAAAGGAGAGTTGCAGTTTCGTGATGGCTAACTAAACGGAATCAGCAATACAGTACAAAATAGTAGCCTATCGTCTACGTAAAGATGATTTTGGCAACAATGCAGGTGAGAGACAATTTTCACTGATATAGATGGTGAACAGGACAGGGCCCAGAATGGATCCCTGTGGCACGCCCGTTGTAACGAGAGAGAGATACAGACATGTTTTTATTTTCAAGTTCCAACAAAGTAACCTGCCCTGTGCTTTGTCACAGCTTTAGATGATATTTGTGTGCAAAGTCCATTGTTTACTGTCTTTCTTGTAAAACTGCAGCATATTGGGGAGTAAAATGCTTTTGAGCGACACCTGTTGAGATCATTATTTGAAACTTCCTCTACACAACAGTGACTGGCAAATTTGCATTATCCAAAAACATCAGTGTGATCAAATAGGCTATCAACTGTCAGCTTTTCAAATGAAATTCACTTGATCACAGTTAAATAGTTTGTCTGTCTGCAAAGAGGAATGGTGACTTAGACATTGCGGATAAATGGAGAACAGTGCATTTGTTTGTGTCTGTGAGAGGGGAGGAGAGGCTTCAAGCAATAAGGAGTGTTTGTTAAATCAATGAGGTGTAGTCTAATTTGTTTATGAATCAATCAATAAATATATGACAGAGTTAATCACCATGTGCTACATGAACAGAATAAATCAATACAGTCAAGATTTAGGTAATACTGCTATTGATAGCCTATAATTATTCAATCAATATGTATCATTATATTGGCAAAGTCAATCACTTTACATGGTATTTTCATCTTCAAGACAGTCTGTTTGCAGACCTCTTCTGTGGGGATGCTTCTGGTTCCGGCTCTGCTCTCAGGGCAGCTCCACTGGCAGGACAGGAAATGCCACTAGAATAAAACAAAACACACAAGACAACAAGCTGACCATCGGTAGCCTTTCTGACCACACTGATGTTTTGGATGATGCAAACTTGCCAGTTACTGTTACATAGAGGAAGCTTCAAACAATGACCAGAACAGGTGTCACTCAAACTGAACATTTTACTCGCCAATATGCTGCAGTTTCACAGAAAAGAAGGTAAACAACAGACTTTGCACACAAATATCATCACTAAAGCTGTGACAAAGCACAGGGCGGGTTACTTCCTTGAATAATCAAAATAAAAACATCTGGAAGTGTCCCCACAGAGGAGACATGCAGACTATCTTGGAAAAACATCAGTGCTCTTTACCACGACAAATGTTTGTTGTTTCAGTGCAGGATGGGCGTCAGATAAATACTTCCCAACATTTATCTGAACCTAATTGTCAGTGTTGCCTGGTTGCTATTTGTTGTCCTTTATAGCAAGCTTGTAGTCTAGATATTCATTGTAGGCGCAGTGGTTTTATTTGGTGACATGTTTCTGTTGCCAAGATCCATGCATGCAGAAATTACACCTGCATGCATGAAAGAAATACATGCAACCATAGCCACAAGTGCTGTGTGGTGATTATCTGTGATTTACACATATTTTACACACATTTGTATGCTATAATATACTTTTTGCAGGGTTTATCTCTGTTATCTTTCTGATGAGTTTATGAATTATTTGCAAGTAGGCCAACTAGACAAACTAACTTCATGTATTTTTATACCACTGGATGGCGATATTTCCCAGCTCATTAGTTCTGTTAGTATTTAAAAACATGTCCAGATAATGTAACCAAATGCTGTATGAGTGTATGTAGCTTGTTGGGCTTATACATACACTATATACACACACAGATCTATTTTATTGTATCTATTATTCCTATTTTATATTACTTTATTTTTTACTTACTGTTTTGGTTCATGGAGATGTCTTTCTTTCTTATCTTATCTTCTTATCTTATAAATACTTCACTATTTTGTCTGATAAGTATGTTTGGACGCAAAATGCACTGTGCATGCTTTAGGGCCTAGTCATAGACATGTCAACTGAGCAAAACATTGCTTTGCTCAGTGTAAGTTTAAGTCGTTATGCAATATATGTATTTATTTTCTTTTAACGACTGGAAAATCATTTCTGGACTGAGCAGCAGCAACAGAGCAGAGATGTAAGTCTGCTACTTTATGTTTTAACAGTCACCCTTTAAGACTGAAAGTGAGAATAAAATACCAGACAATACCAGACATTACCCTCGCGTAGGTCACAGCTGCAGAGAATAGCGGCTATAACCAAGCAATACATGAGTTTGTAGGCCCGCCCCATGAGAGAAGGGAGGTCGGGGGCGGCTACGTGGTGCCTGCCTCTTTTCCACAGCGAGTACAGATTAAATACCGACTGGATATATATGTGTTTACTGTAAAAATAAAGTTAGTCCGCAATGTCTTGCTTACGCAAACGTCTGAAAAGGACGAAATCCGAGGAACAGGTTTTCCAGGAGCAGGTGAGAAAAGTTGCAAAGGAGAACGGAAAACGCCTAGGTGAGTCCCCTCCAACCCCCTAAAGGTGCATATGTGTATACACCTAATGTTTACATTACCTGGATGTGGGGAGATTTCAATCTTGACAGCAATCACCGATTATATCTTTTCATAATCATAATCTTTTAGAATAATCTGCTTTTTCCTGTTACTGGGAGTCAGTATATGTAGTGCTTTGACAACGTGCAGTAAAGAGGCTTTATGAAGGCTTCCTCGTTGCCTGGAGCGATGAATTCTTCTTTCACAAGCAGCTGCAGCTTATAGGCTGGTATGTTGTGGTCAAAATTATATGTCTGCTTTGTCTTTCTGAAGAAGCGACAGGTACAGGAAGGCGTTTAAACCTCAAAAGGAGCTTAATAAACAGAGGGTGAGCACCTCTGTGCAATTTCTTAGTAATTTTGCGCCTTCTGTCTCACATTTTAAATTTTATCTGCATGATTTCCTTTCTTAGTAGGAAATTTGAAAGAGAGGACAGCAGAGCAAGAAATTGCAAAGTGTTATAAAGCTCTCCTCAGTGAATAATACACATCTGCAGCCACTGAGCTTGGCTCAGACAGTAGAATGTGATGAGAATTCAACTTTCCATTCAGGCATCTTTTCAACATATTGCAGCAGCTTGTTTGTTTTGGTCAGCTTTTATCATGTGGCATTCATAAACTGGACTTGTGGAGCACCTGTGCATTTGAAAAGTGTATCGTATATTTTTAAAACTTCAAATCTCAATTAAAACTATTCTTGGAAGACTTCCTGTCCTGCCTCTGTAAAATGATTTTCCCCCTCCTGCTTCAAACAGCTGTGTTTGTGGTGAACTTGGCAAAACTGCATTTTCGTTGTACATGTACACACCCTGGTCCTGTCCGCAATAATTCACAAGACAAAGTTAATTTAGAAAAACTGTCCTCATACAGTAACAGATATTAAAATGCTGCATCCAAAATGCATTTTATGCATTAGGAATGTTTGTAAACAGTCAGGCGCTCTCCTTTATACCCCTGAGGTCTCACGCTATTGTGATATATGTGAGGGTTATAAATGTTTTATGGGACTCTGTAATCTATTCTACACTGTATTTTTGCCCAGTCAGATAATGTATCCCAAGAGGACTTCCTAGTTAATAAAGATAAAGTGAAATACATGTCACAACTGCTCTTATTAACTTATTGGAACAGCAAAACATGCATCTCTGAACCTTATCATTAGCTCATACCTCAGAGGCATTAATCCCTGTTATTCAACCTTAACTCTTGCCATCTTCTAGCCCTAGCTTGCCTTATGGGGTGTTGTCGGTATACTGTAAAGGTCAGGATCTTATCCAGCCTTGCATCTGAAACATACTACTAAAAAAAAGGAAGAGAGGTTTCTTATGTGATTCATAACCGTATGACTCACGATTATGATTTGGGAAAATCAGAAACTTATTTGTGGCCGTTCTCTTTTCTCAACATAAAGCTTGTGAGTGACTAAAAATATGCAACTTTTCTTCACGGTAAATTAGATTTCACCCCCCCCCCCCAAAAAAAAAGGAGATGACGTAGAGAGAGTTGCACCCCCGGCAGAAATCCTGCCTGAGCAGAGGCGGTTTTGAGCTGCCTGCAGAGAGGCCAGACGCTCATAAACAGCCTCTGTGAGTCTGTGGTACAGTCTTGGAAAAAAATTTCGGTAATGTTGTGGCTCTGCCCACGACCCTGACTCAGTCCCAAATGAGTTGTAGTGAAAGTCGTTATCCTCAGATGCCCTTTGCTTACTGAAGCGACATTACTTATTTGTCCTTTTTCTAATAGAACATATAATGGCCATTTTAAGTTTGTGTGATGCAAGAAGCTATGTGAATAAAGTTCTTCCCCGCCCATACATTGAGTAATCCCTGCATCTAATCTGCAGAGATGTAAAACAAATAAACTAAACATTGACCTGCCAACATTGTCCTGTTGTGGTTTCATACAATGTTTTACAAGAATTATGAGTCATTCATCACACCCTTCCCAGAAAGTCATAATCACCTTAATGATAAGTCACTTGCACTGCTCATCCGTTGTGAAATCTTCCATATTTAACACTGTACACTAGCTGAGTAGTACAGGCTGGTAGTGTTGGAAACTATATGTCACATTTAATAGCTCACTTTGCTCTGATTTACTCTTTTTTTTAGTTTTCTGTCATTTGATGTACCGCAAAAATAATCAGTCAATTGAGAAAATATTTGTCAGATTCATTGATAATGAAAAGAATTGTTCGCTACAGCATTGAATAACGTACGGTGTCAAAAGTTGACATTGACATTGGCTGGTCTGTGTGTTTACTTTTAAGCAAACAGATATTTAATTTCATATTCCCTCTCGCAGGTTTGGAGGGTGATGCAGACCTACAGTTCCTGCTTGTCGGTGGGGAACTGGTCAAGGTTCGCTCAAGCTCCTGGCAGAGAAACCGCTTCTACAAACTGCAAGAAGACTGCAAGACCTTGTGGCAGGAATCCCACAAAGCATTCAAGAGAAATCAGACTTGTGAGTGCCATCTTCTGCTACATGAATCATTTGTTGGCATACCTGTTTTGATGGTGCTTACAATCCTTCTGAGTTCAAGTTTCTGTAAGTTATTACACTTGGGCTGTAGCTCATCCCAGTGTTTTATGAGCTGTACATTCTTCTTCCATTTTTCCACTCTCCTTTCTGATCTCAACAATAGCTCGCACGCGAACACACCCCTAAAATCCCTCTAGTAGTGGAGAATATGTGAGAGGTGTTGGTCAAATGGAAACAACTCACACTGATACTGTGGTGTGGCCAGACTGGAAAATACTAGTGTGTATGCTGGCTGTATGTTTGTCCATGTGTGTGTGAAAGAGATTATTTTCCTGTGATTTCCGGTGCAGTGATCCACTGTCAGGGTGCGAATGCATGTGTGTGTGTGTCCTCTGCAGCTACCAGGCCTGATAACCTCTGCCCTGAGCCAGAGCCTTGAACAAACACTGAAAGACAGAGCAGTGCGCCTTATATTCCCCATACTGACACTTTCCATCTCAACGTACACTCAGCATACACACACACAGATGACATCGAGCAATACGGTCATGTGCCCGGTCATGAGGCAATGCTTTTTTTTTTTTTTTTTTGAACATAAGCAGAAGTGCTTACAGATGGGCAGAACTGGACACTTTAGTTTTCAGGCATTTCCTTGTTTACGGAAATAAGCTGCATGTTTTATTGCTTTCCTGTGGGCTTTAACAAGCCACAATTGCCAATCAGCTCTAAAGTGCGTTTACATAAGAGCATGTGGGAGGGTAGCACGTATTGTTTTTGACCACTTTTTGGATGAGAGTCATCTGATGCTGCATTTGTCAAATCAAGCATAAAGGTACAGTATTATTATCAGCGGGTAGTCATATGACATATTGTTGGCCTGCTTCTCCAGATCGTAATTCAACTACTGCTACTTCTGTCACAACAGAAGATACACAGATACACAACACCTTTCACATGTTTGTCTATCCTGTAAGAGGGTTCCTCCTGTGCTGCTCTTTCTGAAGTTTCTCACATTTTTCTATTTTTTTCATGGAGTTTCCTTGTACAAATCAAGGATCTAAGAATAGAGTGTTTCATAAAGCCCACTGAGACAAACTGTTGGTTCTGACTTGATGTCAGGAGGTGAATGGAGGACTCGATATCTTTTTAAATGTTTTTATTGAATTTTTAGTACGTTTTGAAATTTGGTCCTGATAACAATACATTTTTCTGCACCTTAGTTTTAGAAATATAAACATGTTTTAACTCTTTTATAAAACTCTCTTATAAAAAAAGAATAGAGACGATTAAAAATCTAATTAAAGAAAAAGTAAACACACAGACTAAGCTTGATTAATTAATTATTTTTGTGTTTATCAGATGACAGAACAGTAGTTTTTGGCATTTCTCCTTAAAAATGACTTAAGCTATTAATTGTCTATCAAAATAGTGGCCACTTTATTTTCTGTCAGTAGACTGATTGATTAATAGTAATTGTTTCAGCTCCAGTATGGACACATTTTGGTTGGTACTTCATTTTTGATACCCATCCTACACACCTTCATACTTTGTAAATGAGTGACAGAAAATCTCTGGATGACATCCCATCAGTCCCAACAGACTGTGAGCTCGGTTTTATTGCTCCGTCTTTTTTGAAAAGCATCCAGCGTTTAAAGTTCCCACTCTCGTTCCCATAATCAGTGATTGTCATTTGCCTCGATAGCATTCACACACACACACACACATGCACTGCCAGGGTTATATGAGGTAGACATCAGAGGCTTTGTATACCACTATAAAGTTTACACATATGTCTCATGAGGTACTTCCCTCATTTTACTGCCTGTCAGCTGTTTGTCACAGAGAAGGAAGTGATAATTACAAATAAATCTAGTCAAACATTAATAATATTAATTAATATTTGACTAAACAGCATTCATGGGCTCATATTCAAACACGTCTAACAGATAGGATAAGTAGGTGGTTATAGTTTTGCATGTCATTCCTGAAAATTTATTTTGTTAATAATTTCTCAACTCACTTCTTAAGACACTACAGTAGTCAACCCCAAACTGAAGATTAACCTGAAGGTCAAGTTTGCACACACACACACACACACACACACACACACACACACACACACACACACACACACACACACACACACACACACACACACAAACACATACTGACATGGCTTATTAGCCACCACCTCAGGGGGAATTATTCTCTTCACTGTCCTCCTTTGAAGAAAAGAGTTTTAGAAACAGCAACATGAACTTTGTCGGGGCCGGCACAATAATCTCTTTGTGTGAAATTTCATCTGGTATTCAAGCAATGCCGGCCTGACACGGATGACATGACTTGGGCATTGTGGACTTCATCTGTCCAGATGGGATTCTCTGAAACTGGTCCAAATTCACAACCCTAAACTCCTCTACAGTCGTCTGTTTTGCTGGGGATAACGTGCATGCACAGATTAATCAGACACTCTTCTTCTGCTGAGCGCTTCCAAGGTATTTTGTTCATCCAGCAGTCAGCTGAGTGTGCACCACCCAGCCTTGGGTGTGTTTCACCACACCGCCCCCCCACTGTTGTGTTTTTCTCTTCAAGTAGTCTGACCTTTAGATTCATTCTGCCCCTAGATAGGCTCAGATTCTCTCAAGAACAATGCTCGCTCTTCATTAGACTCTGTAACCTCTGGTGGTAAAGGGTAGAAACATTGTGATTATAACCCAGCTACAACATATGGCCTCTTAGCTAAGCCTGTAGTCTTTCGTGTTTTGTTACAAGGGCGGTTGTTGCCATTTAGTGTGATTACATCATGCATGGTCGTGCATGTTCTTCCGTACATTAAGCTGCACAACAATAGAGATGGCCCCCAATGTATGGGTAAAAACAGGCTGTGTGTGCAGAGACCTTCAGTATATGATGTCTTTTTGTTAAAACAAAATATTTTTATCCTTAGAAATGCCAATCATATTATTTTATGAGTGCATGTGTTGCCCGTGTGTGTCAGTGTATGAGGCAAGGAGCTCAAAAGAGGCCAGAGTGTATCAGACTCTTTTGCCATCGTCAAATCTCCATGGAATGTGTTTGTTTTGCCAAAGAATTCAAGAGTTCAGCTCGCAACAACAAAATGTCTGAGAGCATCTCTTCGCCAGTCTCAAAGGGCTATTTAAGCCTAACTATCCAGACACAGTTTCTCAGTTTCAGAAATACAGTCAGTGGTAAACAAGATTCTGGATCAAGCTGCTGTTATTATGTAATGTGTTTAGTAGCTGCATCCTCGATATTTAGCAAGAAGGAATTCAGTTAAAAGTTGATATTGCACCACACAGCAGATTTTCAAAATGTTTTGTTTTTTTAGCAAACAATCCATTTTTCACCCCTTTTCTTTTAGATCGTCTTTGTGATCACAAATCTGGAAGAGAAAATTTTCATCTGTGTCAGAGTAAATAAATTATTTATACTTCTAAAGCTGCACTTAGCAATATTTTTATGTTAACAATGTATGAAATAACTACATGTAATGTGATTGGGGTCACTTATAGGGACGAACCCACAGAAAATTATCACCCAACTCTGCAGTTCCCCTCAGCTTTAAGGAGCGTTTTAGCATCTTTTAGCTTGTCGTTTTGGTTTTATGACCCACAATTTTACTGTTTTGGTTCACCCTCACCCTTGTCAACCTTATTTCCAGCAGCAGCAGGCAGCAGTTTTCAATGATGAAGCTGTGATAAACCCACTGCACACTACCTGCCAGACACCAAACTGCATACAGACAAATTAGCAACTATCTGTTGGACACTGTGGAGCACTTCACAACTAAACACACAGATATTTTTCTGTAGGAGTTGTTGGACTATTGGACTTACATTCCAAAAACACCACTCCAAATGAATGCTAATGTTGCTTCATGTCTGCTGGGTGTGAAGGCAACTCATTTGCCACGACAACTTTATAAGGTTATATTATGTCCATGTTGGTGTTTTCCACTGCGCCCAAGTAGAAAAAACATCAGTTATTGCTGCTTTAAGATTACTTTCTTTCCATATGAGGAGACTTATACCATCTTCAACACACTCCGTGAGCTTGTAGACAGTTGCTGAACAGTTATGAACGTATGTTTTTATCTGTTGCATTGTGATTGAAGGCTACCAAACCGCCCTCCCACACAGAAACAAAACCCTTCCTGTTGATAAGATATAAAAACCGTTTCTGGCGTCCCGTGGTGGTGTGCCCATCGGGACGAAAAGTCTGCCGCCAGCAGTGTCTTCTCTAAGGAAGATTTCTGAAGTTATGCTTCAAGGGACAACTGTGACTGCCAACTACTTCATGGTTGTGCCCAAATATGAAACTCAAAACTATGCTTCTACTAAAGCCGTTATTAAAACAGTTATTATGACAGAGCAGGCAGTTAGCAGGCACCTTTAATTTAGAATTCCTGCTCTATAAATTATTTGCTGTCAAGGCTACTAGTATGAGACTGCTTTTCTCTCATTTTCTGGACATTTTTGGCTGTTCTAAGTGAAACTTTTAAGACAGAGACTTGATTCCAAATCCTATGTTTGCATTTCCACATCAAGCTCAAACATTGTTCAGACTTGTTTAGGCTTCTCTCTTTTGCCTTCAAGTGTTTGAGGGCTTACATCTGCTAACGCTATCCATTAACAAACAAACTCTTGGGTGACCTTTCAAATGCCAGAATTTTCAACAAACCAATTCCTCTCTCCAAACAGTCTCCATTGATGACATTGACTCAGTGCGCAAAGGCCGTCAGTCTGAGGGGTTTCAGAAACACACTGACCCCAGTGATGAAGAGCGGTGCTTCTCCATCATCTTTAAGAACCCTGGGAAGAATCTCGACCTGATGGCAGCCAATAGGGACGAAGCGAAACAATGGGTCGGCGGCCTGGAGAAGATTATCAACAACATGCAAAACCTCAACAGACAGCAGAAGAACGAGCAGTATCCTTGACAAAGTATTTAAATGGGAAAGGTTTTTAGAAGTATGTTCCTCAAATGTTTTTTGGTTGCAGTCTTGAGAGGAGACATTGCTATGTGTCCTTGGCACTCATAGATTTTATATTTTGTTCATTATTAGTGCAGATTTAAGATGTTGCAAAAACTGCTTGAGTTTATAGCTAAAACTAAAATGAGTTGAAACCGAATCCTTACATCTAAATGCCAGCTGGCTCTTCAACTGCATGCGGAAAGCAGACAAGAACGAGGACAACCGCATGAACCTGAAGGAGCTGAAGCACTTCCTGCGACAGATCAACATTGAGGTGGACGACACCTACGCAGATGAAATTTTCAAGGTAGGTCCCTCTCAGAAAATTCATTCACTTCTTATAGTTCATCAAGCTTAAAATCTAGTTCATCTGGTTGATTGATTCTCATAATTATCATGTCACATGTGACAGAAATGTGACACGTCCAAATCAGGCACTTTGGAAGGCTCGGAGATCAAGCTTTTCTATGACATGCTGACCCAACGGCAGGAGATAGATGTGATCTATGGGAAGTACGCTCAAACAGAGGGTCTAATGAGCGACAAGGACTTGCAGAGCTTCCTCCTGACCGAGCAGAGAGAGCCGGTGTCCGTGGAGTACGCTCGCAAACTGATCGAAAAATTCGAGCCTGATGCAACAGGTATGGAAACACTGTTGGTCTTTCTGGGTTTTCTACAACACTACTTCAATCAGGAGAGACAAGTGAATGAAGTAAAGATAAATGTTTATTGTACAGATGGTATTGATAATTAGTCTTGTCAACAGTCTTTGGCGCTTAGACTCTACAGGGAGATTTTGTAATCGAGGGACAGTGAGATAAATCCTCCCATGGAGTCCAGACACTGGTGGTGGTGGTGGCTGATGAATCACACTGAGACTGATAATGCTGATGGGGTTGATGAAGTGATGCACTGATGAATCTGCGAAGACTGGCAGTTATGGGGAGGTGGTGGAGACAAACATTTAAAAAGACAGCCACACGATGATAGGCTGACATTGGAGGTGCGTCTCTGTGCTATTGGATATATGTGACCAGCTGATGTGAACAGCTGACAGCTCAATTGACAGCCTCGGATAATGACAGCAAAAGAAATTATGAGTGATGCATGCATGAGAGATGTGAAGGCATGATGGTATGAGAAATAAAACTACAGGTTTATGCTTGCAAAGATAGTCTTCCTGACTGAACTTTTGCCATAAATCCATATATAATAGGTACATAAACAGTTCATGTCATATATTCATCTTGTCCGTCCATAACTTCAGCAAAGCAAAAGAAGCACATGACCAAAGACGGCTTCCTGATGTACCTCCACCAGGAGGAGGGCTCCATCTTCAACCCAGCCCACAAGCAGGTGTACCAGGACATGAGCCAGCCTCTCAACCAATACTACATCTCATCCTCTCACAACACATACCTGATGGAAGACCAGCTCAGAGGACCCAGCAGCACGGAAGCCTACATACGGTAACGACTTCTTACAAAAAGCAGGTTGATCAGGGACAGAGGAGCAACTTTACCCCGTCATTCTAGCAAATGCAATCTTGAATTTTTATGCTTTTTACCTTGTGTTGCAAAGATATATCTTCCTTTTTGACCAGATTGCCCCAGAAACTAAACTGTGGAATTAAATCAGGAACTAAATTATGCTTTTTTTTTCCTGTTTGTGTTTGCGTTGCATCTGAAGAGCTGCTGAGATAAGAGATGAATAAACAATTGCTTTATTTAAGATGCAATTTTAGCCCACACAACACATTAATACACAATTAGGGTTGTCCTTTGACATTTATTTGTGCATGACTGTGTGATGTTTGACTGGTTGTTGGAAAGGAGATCGAAAGAACCAGAAAGGCTTGGCACCTCTTTGCAAAATAGTGACCTTAATGACCTTCTGAATGTTTTCTTTAATACTCAACATTAAAAAATGATCTAGTTGCTCTTGCTCACTGGCTCTCTAATTTCTCTTCTCTCTCTGTTTATCACACTCTTATTTTTAACTAGCCGGGAAGCTAAGCTAAGCTATACAACCTTTTAAAACGTCAATAACATTATAAAAAAAAGCTTTCAGTCTTAATGAATGATGTTGAGAACTTTCAGCGGTCTCAAGGTTTGTGTTTGACCAGTCAGAGACATTTAGCACTGCCAACTGGTAGCTAATTTTCTTCAGAAAGTACTTCCTCTTAAGCAGGGAAGGGCAGGAATTATGGCCCAGAAACCAAAACTGGCACAAGGTTTCTTTGCTAAAAATCCAAGTCAAGTTTCATCCCTATTAGGGTTCCTGGAAAAGTTTCTGTGGTGGAAAATAGCCAAGATGGACAATTCAAAGGTGATCTCTGTGGCATGCAGTGCAGGTGGTCATGAAGGTTTTTTTTTCCTTGCAGAGCACTGATGAAGAGTTGTCGTTGTGTGGAACTTGACTGTTGGGATGGGGCAAACGGAGAGCCTGTTATTTACCACGGCTACACGCTCACATCCAAAGTGCTCTTCAGAGACGTCATCAAAGCCATTAAAGACTACGCCTTCAAAGTATGTGAGCTATTACCCGTGGGACAGGATTTCACTGTTCTCACTGTTCTCATGATTACATGATTATAGAAAAGTTCTGAGCTTCATTTTTCTGTTTCCCAGACATCTGACTACCCAGTGATCCTGTCCCTGGAGAATCACTGCAGCGTGGACCAACAGAAGCTCATGGCCCATCACTTGATCTCCATCCTGGGTGATGCTTTGGTCACAAAGCCTCTTGAGGGCACCATGCCCACCAACCTCCCCTCACCTGAGGTGTGCGGCTCTTTACCTAAGCCTACTGAAATGCATTACAGTCCATAAAGATTCACAGTGTGTGGAGCCTCGCTACAAGTACCCTCTCAAACAAACCCCTAATACTGTAGGAAGACCACACCTAAAAATTTCCTCCTCTTAAGTTAATTAACCACTCTGCCAGTTTTTTTCACTTTCCTGTTCACTGTAACTGGACTATTAGATTTGTCTGGGAAAGGAAACTGATGAGATTAAAGTAAAAATTCAAATAAACCACTATGATGCAATCAAAACTTTACCAATCTCAAGCTGCCGCTCCCCTCTGTGTTGATAATGTCGTAAACCAAAGCAAGCTCTTTTGTCTTGTATTTTATTGGCTTGTTTATTGAAAGTTTGGACAGCAGTTGTTGATTAACTAATGAGTTGTGACAAGACCTGACTGCAGTGTCTGAGAGAACACCTTGTTTTTATAGAGAGGTTTTCAGCATTTGGAATTTCATTTGTGTGTGAACAGGGGCTGGTATTTAGCGTTTCTCCAGCAGGCATGTAAGGAATGCACACAGCTGGTTTTCATTTAAGACATTAAACGTGATATTAATTTACTCCTTTTCTGGTACAATCAGGTAATGCGGTTTACACTCTGAACTGTTCTTTAACCATTCTTCCATTAAGATTTAACTATCCATTTCTTTCTCTATTTTCCACATCTTCTTTATATCTTTCCTCCTTTAATCTTTGGTCATTATCTATATCTCATGAAAGTAAGGACGTTTGTTACCCCCAGATGGATGAACTGAAAAAGGTCCTCAATACTGGGTGTGACCCACAAAGTGAGAAAATATTAGCGTGCCAAATCATCTTTCAGTGACATTCCCCAGCACTTACAGTGTCTTCAAATGTAGCAACCATGGGATGGATGCCTGTGGCACTGTCTGCCTCAAAGGAAATTATAATTGTGCATTACACAACACTTTCCTTTCTGACATTGGCTGTTTGAGAGGCGTTACTCGCTGTCACCACATACTTTTTGCCATTGCAAAATAAAAATCTACATAATTGCCTTTAGAAATCGCACGTCAGATTATGTCTTTAATGATCTGTTTGTTTACAGGAGCTAAAGGGCAAGTTCCTTATCAAGGGAAAACGCTCGAACAAACTGGATGCTGCCTTCAACAATAACAGCACCATGGAGGAAGACACTGTGTCTGAGGAGGATGAGGCTGCAGATTGTAAAGAGAATGGACAAAAAGCCAAACCCACAAAGGTGTGTCAAGTGCTTAGTAATATTTCTGAAGAAATAACAAAAACAATGATTAATTTAAGATACAAAAAGCAAACCAAGCCTCTCCCAACTCCTTTCAGAATTCGAAGATCAAGCTTGCCAAAGAGCTGTCAGACATTGTTATCTACTGCAAGAGTGTCCACTTTAATGGTTTTGAACATGCCAAAGACAAACAGACCTTCTACGAGATGTCTTCCTTCAAGGAGACTAAAGCATTCAACCTGGCTGAAACCTCAGGTAAGCCAGCACAGCAGTCCTGGTGCCACAGGAAAGTAACTGGCCGGGCATTTGGTTTGGTTTATGGGTGGGCCCATACCCACATTTAAGACTTTTAGGAGGACACCTACATGTTCTGTTTGTGTTTTCAACAGCTGCCGTCACCACGACAACCACAACACATTCTGCTGAAAGTCACCACATAACACGATCAATGGTTAAACCAAAACACCTGTTTCGGTGACCGTGTTACCTGGCAACTTTCAGCTGAGTGTGTCGAGGTTACTCATAGTGACGGCAGCTGGCTCCTAAAAGCCTTATCAATTTTACTTTTATAAATCAATCAATGTGTTTATTATCTACGTCAACCATTTACATAAGCTAAACAGTGCTCAACAAGAAGCATTCACCTCGTAACATATCTTATAATGTGGGAAACAAAACGTAATCTCTAAGTTGGCAGTGTAGCTATAGTCTATCTTGTGATTTCAGACTCTTATCTTCAATTGGAAAGTGGCCCGTATTCATAACACTAGAACTACAACACAGTTTTGCTTTAATCTAAAATGAGGTCTGCATTTTAACTTTAAGGCTGAGCTTAGATCTAGAACTGAAATCAGTAACCTCATTCTTTTTGGCAAGAGATGATAAAAATATATTATTTAATGACACGACAGCAGCACACTTGATCAATATATCTTGGAGCACAGTATAAAAAGCATGGTAAAGCATCTGCTTTTGTAACTGTGTTCTCATAGCCACTGCCTTCATCCATCACAACATGGACAAGCTCAGTAGGATCTACCCCGCCGGCACCAGAACTGACTCCTCGAACTACAACCCTGTGCCCATGTGGAACGTTGGTTGCCAGATAGGTACGCTCCCATCACTGTACTCAGAAATTCAGCCATTCATTATCACTAATATTAGATGCAGATAATAATTCAATTTTTGGTAATAATTCACCTCCCTCTTCTCTTTGACTTGCTTTTCAGTGGCGCTCAACTTCCAGACTCCCTCCAAGGAGATGCATCTAAACCAGGGACGGTTTCTACCAAATGGAGTATGTGGCTACATCCTGAAACCTGAATTCCAGAGAAGCCTGTCCTCTCAGTTTGATCCCAACAAACTTACCAGAGGGCCGTGGCTAAATAAGAAGATCTTTCATGTCATGGTGAGGTCTTAATCCTGAAACAGGAACTGAGATTTTTTAACTGAGATTTGAAATAGTTCTGTATTTACCATGTACTTATCTTTTTATTGTACCATGTAAGCAGACCATCATCTCTACCTTAAATCAAATCAGTGACTGGAGTGATTAAATAGGAAATAAGTAGTGTTTAGATGTAATTGTGTTTTTGTTCGGTATTTGTATTGTTACATTATTGTTTGTGTGCTTTTGGTGTCCCAATACAACAGGTGATCTCAGCTCAACAGTTACCGAAACTCAACAAGGACAAACTGAAATCCATTGTGGACCCTCTGGTGAGAGTGGAGATCCACGGCGTGTCAGCAGACATCGCCAGCATGGAGACACACTACATTGAAGACAATGGTGAGCACAGCATACATATACATAGATACAAATGCATAGATTCATACAGACAGACAGATAATTATGGAGAAATGTAAATGGAGTTCTGTTGACGGTGAAGGTGAACAAAAACATGTCCTTTTAGATACATTAATTGGGATTTTTTTTATTACATGAATGATCACTTACCCTTTAGAGAAAATGTCACATGCTTTGACAGAAAATTTGAACATTATTAGCAAGTTGCACCATCTGAATGATAGTTGTACCCCTGCAGGGTTCAACCCCATGTGGAATCAGAACTTCCAGTTTGAAATCCATGTCCCAGAGCTGGCCATGGTGCAATTTGTGGTGGAGGACTACGACACAACATCGGGGAATGATCACATCGGGCATTACTGTCTACCGCTCACCAGTGTACAGAACGGTAAGGATGTCCAGTTTAAACAGCATTAAGCGCTACTCAAACTCAAGAATGCGAAAAGTGCATTAAACAGCAGATGTCTTATTTCAGGATAAAAAAGTGAAGTTCAGTGTAGTTATTTTTAATTTTCCAGAACTGCTGTCAATTCTACGTAACTCATATGAATCAGTATTTTTGTTTTGTCTGTTGCTATATTATGTGTATAGTGGTTTTTTGATGACAAAGCTGAATCTCACTTCCTGTTTCCAGGGTATCGACATGTTCCGCTGCTCACCAAGAGAGGTGATGTCATCTGCTCTGCTGGCCTCTTTGTGCATCTCATGCTCCTGGACGCCTAGTAGGCTGGCTGTGTATAGAAACCCTTCATGCCAGCAGCAGCATTTTTTTTTTAAAACTGTAAAGGAATTTGTCCAGTTTTAAAGCTCAGTAATATAACTCTGATCAAATATTTCAGACGCCTCTTCGCGGAGAAAAGCGTTTGGTCATCTGCCAAGCTATATCTGCTGACTCACAGTTGTCTGTAACACATTTCTGTTGTTTCAGCTTTTTAAGAAATGAGCCTTTGCTCAGCCAGGTTGGTAAGAGCTCTTGTAGAGTAACAAAGCCAGAATGAATGAAAATGTGAATGAATAGGAGGTGAATGAGCAGTCTAGGAAAATATTTAAAGACAGGCATTATACCGTATTTGTTGTATTTGGGAGAATAATTGGAAGAGTAAAGTGTAAGTCTCAGCTTAAGATATATTGGCTGTTATTTCTAAAAAGTATTTGCATTTTATAGGTTTCCTGAGGCTTTAAGATATTTTCCATCAGGATCATACAGTTCGTGCTCATGGAAACATTGTTTTTGTCAAGCAACACAACAAGCACTCCTTTTTAATTTTATATCCTTTTTCTTGTGACTAGAACAAATCTTGATTGTTGATTGTTTTGAAAATTGTCTCATACCATAATTATGTTTATCACTGGAGTCTGTAGCAACAGTATATGTTTTGCCCATTGAGAGAGAGCCACATGTATAGTATGTATGTGTCTGTGTGTATGTGTTCATTCATTATAAATGCAGTGTCCTGCAGATAATGTTTGTCAATGTGATTTTCATTTTTTTTCAGACTTAAAATATTTTATAACTTCCTTTTTTTTGACTATTGATATGAGGAACATATCAAGCAATACACTGTACATGACTTTGCTCTAAACATATTGAACTCAATTAACTTTGTCAAACATTTAATGTCAAACAAACTCTAATAGTTTAAATCACACTCGATTATTTTCATCATCCAATTAACTACAACAGTTTTTCTGTGACAAACTCATGACTGTCAGTGCTTTCAGTATGTCATGTCACTTCTCTGCATTTGCAGTATTTCTCAAATAAAACCAGGAGAGTTCCTGATGGAAGGCTTTTTGTGTTTATTCATAATATAATGATTTACACATGGCAAATGACAACATTATGCAGAGAAAACTTGATCAGTGATCAAACATAAAGCATAACCATTAATAAGTAAGTCATGCCCATTAAATGTATGATTTTTATCACAATCGTGTAAAGAAGCTTTAATAGTTTAGCACGTTTAATCACTATAACTTGGCTGTTGGTTGAAAACATTGTCATTAAGTTTTAAAAAATATATAGATGAAATGATGAAGACTTCTACCAGCCCTGTTATTCTCAACAACAGCTAAAATGCTGCCTTTCAGTTTGCTTTACAGAAAACTTTCTCAGGTTTGACAACCTTTCCATGTAATCCCATAATTAATCTCTCTCAGAAAAGTCCTGCTTTTTTCTTCAAGTCATTCTGCCTCCACTTTGGCAGGCGCTGGAAGTCTAAGCGGGTGGTGCCAAGCAGGTTCTCAAAGTCCTCATCAGACAAGTAGTCCTGCAATCAGAGAACAGGGGAGGACAGACAACGGTTAGGCTGACCTCTGCTGCTCGCTCTGTGTTATTACATGAATCCTAATTACAACATACTTAGCACCTCCCACTGACTCACAGCCAACCTTGCAACATTCACACGATTAATAATACCCATCACATAATTAGATTGTTGCTTTTGTGCCATTTGCACCAGAGCCATAAAGCTGCACCCACCTCCCTTTGGCTTGGGTCCACTCCCTGGGGCAGATCACTGGGAGACTTGTTGATGAGGATGTCAGGGTTCAGATACATCTCAGAGCCTCCAGGAGAGGGGGACACAGTTCTGCCAGCTGGGGACGATGGAGTAAGGCTAGAGGAAGGGGAAAAGGTCATGGACACAGAAGGCTGTGACCTTTGGGTAGACGGGCTATTGGGAGTAGAAGGTCTGGGGGACAGGTCACCTCCATAAACCCTGTAGCCTGGAGAGGAGCTCCTGGGGCCCCCTGGAGCCCTGTAACCACCCCCACCCATCCCAGCAGGGCTCTTATTCAGATTACTGTTGTTCAGGTCCTGCAGATATGACAAATGAGCTTGTGAAATCATATTTCTGGCAGATTTTGTTAAAGAGTCACAGATTAGTGACATATTACAGACATTAGTAGTTATTAAAAATGTGATATTAGTACATTTAGTCAATTAGTAGTAGGATTAGTGTTAGTCAATCACTTACAACAGTGATCTGTGAGAGAGATGCATCATCACTCAGCTTTTTTTTCATCTCCTCATAGGAGTTGCCTCCCTGTTGAGAAGATCAAGTCAGCCAGGATTGAAAATTAGTGAGCATGCAGAGTCTTCATCATCTTCAAACAATCCACGAAATCATCCACATGTGACTGTATATTCTTCCTAATTTATGAGATGATTTGTTCTCAAGATTATTCACAGTATTCATGTGACATTGTGTTCATTCATACCAGTGTGGCTCTGTTCTACAGTCACTAGACTCACAAAGATGGACATGCTGATGTGATGGACTATTGATTTGAAATGCTTTCACCATGCTGCATTATTGTATTGAAAGCACTCCACTGCCTCCCAGTGAGATCAGAGAGAGCCTATAAACTCACACTCCACTTATGAGGATCCCATGCATGGAACCAGCCGGTGAAGGTGGGAGGCTCGTGTCCCTCTTTGACAAAGATGATGGGTGTGTCGGGGTCGCGGCCTGCTGGGTGGGTCCTCAGGTATTCCTGGGCACTGTTCCACGCCTCCTTGGTCTCATGCTGGTTGGCTAGGTTTCCAACCCAGAAGAAAATCTGAGGTGATATTGAGAAAGAAAACAAGAGGAACTAATTTGAAGAACTTCAAATTAAGAAAATGAATAAACATCTACTCCTCAGCTGACAGTTCAATTGTTTAAGTGCTTACTTGTTGACTGACATTTCAACTTTTAAGTGCTGTCATACAGCTCACAGTTAACTGCTCGCTGCTAACTACTTTAAACTTCCATACAAACTGACAATTTCTCTGCCTACATGGCTTTAAACTTACTTACTGTACATTTAAATTGATTTCACCTGCTTTTAACTCTTAATCTTCAACAGACAACTGCTTTAAAGAAATTGTTTAACATTTTAGGTGATATGAAAACATAAGTGTAAAAAGTAAAGAATAAGCTGTTTCCCCCCGTTTCCATTCTTATGTTAAGCTAAGCTAACTGCCTCCTGGCTGTACTGTAGCTTCATATTTAACTGAGAGATATGAATCTTCTCACCATTTTTTTATATCTCTATGTTTGACCACTCCTTGAAATCCCTGTTTTTATTCTATTTTCTGTGTATCTTGTTCTCTTTATCTCTATTTCTCTATGCTGAAATATGTATGCTGAAATTGCAGCTATATTTCATGGTACTGCATTTTATGAAGAACCTTGTAACTCTGGTTTTGAAAGGTGCTGTTAATATAAAGTTTTATTACTTCCTTACTAACTTAAGGCTAACTTTCAGCAAGAATAGAAGCATATTTTCCAAAATGTCAACCTCTTTACAGTGCAGCTGCAATTTTCAGCATGAGCGAGCACACTTAAATTGTCTTCAGAAAATGTGGCCCTTGTTAATTTCTTTACATATTTTTTTTTGCTGTTTTATTTCATAAATTTCAATTCCCAGTTCCAAGGCCCTAGCAGAGGATGGTTGAGGCCCCTTGACCTCTCACCTCCTCCCAGGTGTCCAGCAGCATCACATCCTCCTCGTCCAGGTCACTCTGGGCGAAGTCATCCACCTCTGTCATCCGAAACTGACCCGTCTGATTGGAGCATTCAAACAGCCGGGGACTGTGAGGAGGCTCCTCTCTCTGCAGTCTGAAACAACACAGAGCTGACCGTCATTACAAATGTATAATCTGATCTGTGTGTGTGTGTGTGTGTGTGTGTGTGTGTGTGTGTGTGTGTGTGTGTGTGCGTGCATGCTTTATTTCATTAGCTTCAGATGACATTGGGCATATTCCTGTGACCTTGATGTAAAAATAATCCATGCAGATTTAAATGTAAGCTTATTAATGTTTCAAAATATGATTAATGAGCCTTTTGGACGCATTCTGAAAACAAATCCTTGTTTGTGGGTTATTGTTAATGGTTATATTTTTGCTTTCATGCAACATGGCCAATAGCAGGGAGGGAAAATGAACAGGGAGGATGTCAGTTTAGCATCTGGCTGCTGAAGTGTTACTGAGTGAGAGATCCTACAAAGCGGATGTGTTGTTACGCATGAAATCAAGTTTCTCCTGAGATTTCTAGGTCGTCACAATAAGGCATAAAAAGCATAAAAGCCCAATTCAAAGGAGTGATGTTGCAGCTGTCTGTGTTTACCTCTTGTCACTGGCATAGGGAGCCTTTCCTCCCAGAGCTACCCAGAATTCAGTTGGCTCCTGGTTCTCCATCACCACCTGCTTGTCCTGCCTGGAAAGCACATCAGACATGGCTCTTCCCATCTCCCTCTCATCCCCGCTGCAGCCCTGGAAGCAGACATCAAACGAACATGGATTTGTGTGACAGTGCAAACACACAAACATAAATGCACATTTTTAATCTTTTAAGGGAGTTCAGGTCAGCCTGTTATACTGTCCCATAACAAAATGCGTACCTTTCCATACCACAGGTAGCCTATGTTATCAGTCTTCAGCACGAAAACATCGTTGGTGTTGAGAGATGACGCCCTCGCTATCACTTCAATGGCCTTGGTGTTCAGCTCACTGGTCCCTCTCACCTGGAAGAGCCTGGCATCGCTCTCAGGGTTGACCACACCGGGTCGTCCTGTGCCACCCTGTAGGGAAACACACACACACACAGGTATACATAAAATGCACACACATGCAAATCAACAACATCCAGTTCTTGCAACTTTCATTAAATTGTTGCTTTGATGAGTGCAGTTTTAGTAATATTGTCACCAAGTAGGATTAATATCTTTATGGCTTCTTGAAGGACAACTTACCCCTTGAGAAATAATAACATTTTCTTATACTATTGTAGCAATAAAAGATTTTTTGGGTAAACATAAATTAATTTTCAGTGAGAAAAATCACACCTCAAAGATGACAAGTTTGCCTTTGAAAATGGCCATGAAATGGCGAGGCTCCTTTCCCATGACCACTCTGACCATGACCGGGGCTCCATTGTACTGGTTATCAACATTGACAGCCTGGTAGGCACATGCTGTGACCTCATCTTTAGTGGCATGACGGCCCTGGTGTAAGTAAGACAAAACAGCTCTTCGTTTTTAGTGTATCCAGAAACAGAGAGAGATGGCTTTCAATCAAAATTATATTTTCAAAAAGCTGAAAAATTATTTATTTGTGACGATACTGACCTGCCACATGTAGAGTATGTATTGCTGCTGGTTTGCTCTTTGATAGCTGTACAGCACCAAATAGCAATCTCCTCCATAGAACTGTCCATATGTACTTGGATTTACTTCAGCCAGCTCCAAGTTCTCAATGCGCCACACCTGACACAGACATGATCAACAGAAATTTAAAATATTTTTAATGTTTTTGCTTTCATTTGGAAATGAGTGTTGATAGTAAGGTTAAAAAGTCTGCCTTGTGTGTTTATCTTTATTTTGACATAGTCTATATAATGCTGCATTTAACACCGCACCTTAACATCTCCAGAGGCGTCGTCCACCATTCGCTGCTGTGCTGCCAGTTCAGGGCGAGCGTGAAGCTCCATCACATCAAACTTCACTTGGTCTACCTTTGCTGGAGGGACGATGATCATATGAAAATTACTTATTTGAATACACAGCTGTCAGAGAAGTTAATTTAAAGTTAATTTAAATATGTTATCTGACTCAGGTTTAAATAAGTGTTACGCAGAGGTTACCTATCTTTCCCACGCTGTAGGTGGTACCCAGACCCTGCGTTTGGCCTCTATCTCTCCAGGACTTGAACAAGTGTTTGAACATCGCCGACTCACCACCCTCGGCCATCACCTCCACTCTGGTGCTGGAGGGGTAATTCTTGGCTTTGATATAGCCCTGGTAGAGAAGATAAGTGGACAAAGAGCATCTTTCATAACTTTGATTAATTATTACTATTTAGCTTGGTGACCCTGGCAAAAGAGAATATTTTGTGAAGTTCTATATGTAGAAGTCTTTTCAGGAAACTGAGATTTAGCTGCCTTATGTAGAGTAAGGACTGGTCTGTACTGCCTTTCTTCATCCAGTATACTCACCACTGCCCTGTTCAGAGCTTCTTTCCGCTCTTCCTTGGAGGCCTGTTTGCCTTTCCACACCATCACACTAGAACCTCCCTGGTCTGCAATATAACAGTCCTGACAAAGAGATGAGAGAAAAAGAGATAATACAGAAAAATTTAAAAAAGAGATACAACCCATGTTCTATAAAACAGTGTCTATGGAACATGTTTAAAGGATAAAAGCTATTTACAGAGGAGTGAAGCAGGTCTTGCGTTAGAGGCTGCGTAGCCACCTCTTGAACCACTAGATTCCCACTGTTTTCAAAAACACTGAGGAGAAACACAAGAAAAAAAACAATATATCATATTATGAATAGCCAGACAAATCCCCAGCATGTTGTGGATGTGAGCAATGGATCAATAAAGTGTTCTTACTGGTAGAGCCGGACAGTGGTGTTCTGCACATGGTCGGGTTTGTCATCGGGAACGGCCTCCTTCAGCGGCCCGTGTCTCTGGCCGAGCACCGCCGTCATGATTTTCATCAGCTCTGGTGAGTCTTTCTCATCTGCTCCCTCCACAACACCGATCTGAGCACGACCAGCTCTCTCTCTGTCCCGGATGTCCTGAGCCAACAAGACTGCCTGGAAAAGGAGAGGAGAGGAGAAAACAGACACATTTTAAAACAATTACATTTTACAGACTGATAAACTTACAACAGATGATTGCTTTGAGATCATTAGACATCCACAAGACGGAAAGACTGACTTCATTACTAAGACTGAGAGATTATATAAATATGGATGGATTGGATGATATACTCAGCCGTCTGTGGTGCTTCGGAAATCCTACCTCCAACTTCCTTCCCCTTCTCTGTTTTATGCTTTGCATTATAAGTGTAATATGTAGAGCAAAAATTTTTCTGTTCTTACTTTTCAATGACTATGTGTGTACATGATTGCTTTTTACTTTCCCTGATTTCATTTTGAATGAATTGCTATTGCATTGGGTTACATATTAGAAGAACACATTAGATTAGAATATTACAGCTTTTATAGTAATGCAAAATTTCCCATTCCTATGTGGTAAAATTCAATTCTAAATTGTGTCTTTTCACATAAAATTAAGATTTTATATGTCCACTTGGATACATGTGACTCTTTGCGGTGGTGTAAAGAAACTAAATACATTCACTCAAGTACTGTACTTAGGTACAGTTTTGTGGTATTTTTCCATATAATACTACTTAAACAATGGAGGACAATACTGTAGCTTTTACTCCACTACAGTACATTTATCTCATATCCAGTGGTGGAATCTTACTGAGTAAATTTAATCAAATACTGTACTTAAGTACAATTTTGAGGTGCTTGTACTTGACTATTTCCATTTTATGCTACTTTTTCTACTCCACTATAATTTGAAGACAAATATTATACTTTTCACTCAACTACATTTATTTCACAGCTACTGTTACTTTGTTACTTTGCAGATTCAGATTATTAATACTAAATATAATAAACTAGACATTCTGAGGTATTTTTAAAATTAGTCGCACCTTTACCAGCTGTGACATTAATGCTGCCTACACATAAATGCATGAAGAATTAGAATTCAATAAAATAATATATATTATTCTGAAATGGACCATTCTGTATAATGACTACTTTTACTTTTGGTACTTCATGCATAATTTGATACCAATACTTCTGCACTGTTGTAATATCATACTCAATAGTATGTAAAGTTTTTGCAATTTGCTCCACTACGACCAGCTTCAAACCTTAAAATGCTGCTTTAATACATCAGTTGTAATGATCAAGTAATATAACAATATTATAAGAATGTAAAAGGAGCCATTCTGTATAATGATTACCTTCATTATTTCTACTTTAAATGTTCTTTTTGAAGCATTCAGAGTGGAAGATTACCTTGAGCTTCTCTCTCCTGTTGCTATGGGCTCCGTTCCACTGCACTATGGCTTTCCCCATATCCAGCAGGAATATATCGCCATTGTTAAAGCTGTTCCATGACACCTCCACCTGCACACATATACACAAAAAACTTTAACAAGCCAGATGGAAATGATTGACCATTTTTCAAATGAACAGTAAATGCTGTCATAAAATCAATAAAAAATGATAAACAGCTACTGTTAACATATGAAAATATCAATTAAAGACCACACAATTATAGCACCCCTTTGGCAATTATCACCCACTTTGACAGCTATGACAACAAATGTGCCATAATTTGTTTAAGAGGGAGTGCCAGCTCCCCTTGTAGTGTGGCTGTGTGAAGTCTGTGATAGCTCCGGTGGGAGACACAGAGCAGACAGCGTGAATCCCTGTCATAGCCCCACATATTCTACTCTGCATACCTCTGACGCTGTGACATGTTTCCTCCCTTTGACATGCAGCAATCGCAAGACATTGTAGGCATTGGTGTCAACGTGGTGGAAACCTGAGGCCACTCCACCCTTTTTGTAGCTGTGGACAGAGGCTGGCGTTAGGTGTACATTACAGGATCAAAGTTCAAATGTAATAAAACAAGCAGGCCGGAGACAGAATAGCACCTAAGAACATTTCTTGTGTTGTTGATTTAGACCTCAGGGTTACCTAACAAAATGAAAACTTGAAGGTTAATAACCAGAGTGAGAGGAAAATAGTGTTTTTCTTTGCTAAGCCTCAACAAAACAAGTGTAATTTGTGCCATAATGATTTCATACAGACGGATTAGTGGGGTAAACCATGTCTCATGTCTCATTACAACATAATCTGTGTGACAACCCTTCTTTATTTGGTCACCACCCTGTTTTACTTCACATACAAGCCCTGTTCTTTGACTCACATCAGGCCATTTTTAAAGTAGCTCCTGAATCGGGGCGACTCATTTCCCTGCACCTCCCTGTGCTGGACCGGCCTACCACCCAGGTACTCGTCCAGCTGGGTGACGTAGATGGCTGCTGCACCTTGCTCATCCTGAGAAGATGTGTTTCCTATCCAGTAGTGGATGTCAGCTGTCTGTCCTGAGCCCTTGTTCTGACTTATCTGGTGGTATGCATTAAAAAAAAACCACAGAAGCAGAAACAGCACTCAGATGCAGATACACGCTTGCAAACATCATACAGGCATGCATAAATCACATGCCTGCATTTATGTTGAGCCAGTGAAGCCTCTTGGGAAATCAGCCTGTGTTGTACTCACATGAAGAACAATGTAACAGTCTCCCTCAAAGAAGTTACCAAAGCCTTGGGCTGGAACAGGCACCATCTGCATGTTCTGAGTAGGAGAACAACAACAATTGAAATTGAAATCCTATGAAATCCTCCACAAATAATACGATTTGAGCATGCCACACCCTACTTGAAGTAGAGCAAATAAAATGCCTAAATACACAATAGCGTGGATTGCATGATGTTTATTTAAGGCTGACTCACATTGATGGTCCATATCTGCAGGCCTGGCTTCTGGCTGACATTTCTAAATGCGTCTTTATTGTCATCGTTCATCATTCTGGTGAACTGAAACAAACATATAAAGCAGAAAACAATGAGATTTGCTATTGTTTCGAACATGCATTGAACACTGTTTTATCTCAGGCTTTGAGATATTTAAAAATCCCCTCCAGACATGTTTTAAGAAAAAATACTCTTTGAAGTAGCTTTGAATAATAATTTGTTTCTGATACACACACACACACACACACACACACACACACACACACACACACACACAAATCAGTTACCTTGTTAAAATCCTTAAAATGACATCTACGCCTTTTCCCTCATTAAAAAAATCTATGAATATGCTGGACACAAAGTCTCCTACTTCAATGTAAAATTTATTCTCAGTGTTTGTGCGCTCACCGGAGGCTTCAAATTTCATCACACTTGTGTAAGTTGTATGCTGGACCACGACTGGCTTCCTAACTAGTTGTGATGTCACAAATCATGTTTGTACTGTAGATACACGCCTTAAAATCAGATTTTCAGTGAGCACAGTGAAACTTTCCTCCTTCAGCAGATAAATGTAAAATCAGCCTTCTAGGGTCAAACTCTGCACATACATCATTCTGCACCGTGAAGCTCAAACATCCAAGTGAAAAATAATCAAGGAGGGTGAGCAAAACACAGAAAATTAGAGGAATACTTAGTGATGTCTATGACTGACTATAAGAACTTTTGGTCATTGGTGGAACATGACTAAGTACATTTACTCAAGTGCTTTGGGTAAATGATTTGAATATTTCTTCCACAGAACTTTATGGCCACACATGATTAGATATGTGTTTGAATCTTAAATAGCTCATTATAAAACACATATTTAATAGCAACCTCTCCAAAGTACTCAAACAGAAACTATTGCATTTCTGAGACCTCCTCAAGTTCCATATCGTTTCACTGGAAACAGATGGCTGTAAAACAACAAGTGAACCATTTCAAAAGATTGCATCTCTGACAGCGAGACACCTCTAATCCCCTTAATGAGTGTCAGCTTGCCGCCATAGCAACATACAAGTTCTGCAATCAGCGGTGCTCACAGCCTCTTGACTCAGATATCGGAAACAACAGCACTGATAAGCAAATACAGTGTATCACCAGCTGAGCCAAGAATATAGGCTTAATAGTGACAGGCTGTGAGGAAACGGGCTTGTCGGGATGTTATACTGCTTGTAACATAACATGAATGCAAATGCATGCATGCATGATGCGGTTGTCAAATAGCTGGAGGAACTGTTGTTGCAGTTACTCTCCAGAGAAATAACCAGGCCTCATATACTGTGTGCTGCCTCAGACTCCAATATTTGCTCCAGCTAGAGGGATAAAATATCACTGGACAGTGATTGATGGACTGGGTGGTGTGAGGTAAAGTGAGACAGATCAGGTCACCACCAGGAAGTTAAACACACCCTTAATTAAGATTATCAAGGACTCTGGTATTTATGTTATCAGATGAAGAGCAAACAAAGGAAGGGGTTGAGATTGAAATAAAATGATAGGGCTGGGGCCAACATTTCAAAATCCTACTTAATTTGGCTGCTGTTTTATGGGAGGAATGAGAGACAAAGATTGAGTCATCCAGCAATGATTTTTACAATTTCCTACGTTTTATATAATATATAAAGAGCTGCCGTTCTATCATGAAACCAAATTGAAAAGCAGCCCAATTCAGAAACTCTGTTAATGTGATGTACTGTTCTGATAATCTTCTGTATTATGAGTAATATTGTGTTACGTGTCCTGATTGTTAAATTCTGTTTCGTCATTGCAGGTGAAACTTATCTCTGGTTAAGTAACATATTATGTTTACTATTACAAATAAATCAAATAAACATTTAAATGGTACAGTAATTACCTCACAAACCTCCAAAATGTTACTGTAACATTTTTTTTTTGAAGATGAAAGAACTGTTGACCAGTTATATGGGTAAAATAAGGGGACACACCCTGCAGGCATGTCTAGTCAACATATGAAACAGTAACATAGCAATATTACTCAGTACACATACAGTATAATACTGGACAGTGTGTGACAGAACAAATATGACCAACTATCAAGTGTCTTTATGTGTGGCCCTATTCTAAATTTAACATGCAGGATCAGATTTTCAGCTGATATATTTGTGATAAAAGTTTATTATCTTGTTCAGTTTCCCACAAAAAAATGTAAAATCTGGACGGAGAGGAGGATCTCTCTCCACTCCTTTACTTAAATGAATGAATTTGATTTAATTGACCACTTAAAAGGTGTTGCTTGGTTACCAGCGGTTAAAGACATTCACTGTGGTTGAAACTCCCTGTTGTGAATGGAAAAAGAACCAGCGTATGCTCTGCAATCTGATCCTGGTCAAAAATAAATGTGCAAATAGTTTCTGAAAAGATAAATTGAAGGCCAGCGTTGCTTCCATTAATGCAGCAGGAAAGACTGGTTCCACTTCAATTAACCTGCGGTGACCATTGACTCAGCGTGTACAATGAGTTTTGTTAATGCTGTAGATACATCCTTCCAGATAATAAGAAATGCTTCCAAACTGTATATAAAACCTGTTTTAAAAACCTTTTTAACACTTATGATGCTAAAGATGTTCTTTACAAGTTTCAGTGATTCAGGTAAAACAAATAAATAGACAGTTTGTGGCACAAACTGAAAATAATTCAGTCTGATACGTCATGAAAATAACAGTATAAAACTTACCTTTTGTTGCGTCTGGCGGAATGAAGGCCTGTCTGTCTCCTACAAAATGTGAAGGTAGATTAGTGAGATGATGTCTTTATGTAATGAAGTATTGCGAGCGTTTCCTCCTCTGTGGAAGCTGGAGTGTGTGTGTCAGAGAGGGCTGGGTGTGTTTATCTCCACTCCCAGGTTTGAACACACCTGCAATTTCCTGTCTTGATATTTACAATCCCACTGACAGTACACACACGCCTCCTCTCATATGTTTCCCCTCCAAAAAAAAAACAATCTGGAGGTTCTGGCATGATTTTAAGGTGAATGAAGTTAAAATTTTATTTTCCCAGAAAAGGACGGAGCCAGAAGTGCAAATACATCACAAAGTCGAAAGATACTTTGGAAAATCATCTACAATTGCCAGATTGAGATGGATTTGAGCCTCACTCGAGGTCGTGATTGTTCGTGAAGTAGCCAGCCAGAGTTGTGTTTATGTTCGACTGAGCCCCTCACCAGCACAGCGGGCATTACAGGGGCCACTTGACACCAATTATTCATTTCACAACTGTTACAACTAGCAGATGGGAGAATTGAACTCAAGGAGCTCAGAGTGGTATTGGAAAGGAATCAGAGGCTTTCTGTGGCTAAATCTCTCATTCTGTGCCCACTCACACAGACACTCAAGGAGGAACGCTTGACATTATTGAAGGTTTACAGCTCTGGGCTTTGATCTCCCAACGGAGAAGGAATTGGCAGCTTGTGTTTACACTTGTTTCCTAAACGTGGAAATGTATTAACACGCTGTATCCAAAGTGATTTGCACACTTTCTGAAGTATTAGAAATATGGAAAGCCTTTTTTTTTGCAGCTTGGATGTTAATCATTAGTCCAAAACTGACTTGTATGAAGTGATACAAGAGAAATAAATTGTGGGTTAGTTGCTTTTAAAGCTAATGACAACCTTAAGTTTCAAGTCACTGACAGATCTCGCAAATGTTGACTGCTGTGTGCTTTAACAGTTGTTCAATAAAGACTCTAGTATTCCCCCTAGCTTCTGCTTGCACCCATAAACACTTACAAACTGTGTTAAAAATCTGTAAACTTCCTCTGTTGCGCATTGCATGAATCCCTGCTGATGTTCTCTGTTCAGGGATAAATCTATTACACTTGTCTTCGTCTTATATAGTTCAATCCCTGCCAGTAAGTCTGAAGAACAGATTGTTACATAACTAACCTGGTTTTCTTATAAACCAACAGCTTCCAGTGACAGATTGAACATTTTTCTTACCTTTGGCCATGGCTTTTCATTTTTAGATTCAATCCTGGACTCCATCATGAAAATATGATCATTTCAGTGATGTGGTGAACTTCAGTACACGCATATCGGAGGCACAAGTGGAAAATTAAGAGAAAAAACCCACAAGAAGTCTTCAGGCTTGAACAATAGGCCCTGTAATGCCTAATCCAGCACTGCAGTTAAAGTGGCCGCTACGTAAGCGGAAGCTAAAAGTTCACATCAACATATCACATGAAGCTGAGCTCCTCTTGGTTGTACATTAACCATTTTATATCCATAAAATTAATGCACCTGCAGACCAGTAAACCCTGCAGACAATCGAGCCTCAGAGTTTGAAGAGAAGCTCAGCAGCGTCCCTCTTAAGTTTTAATGTTCAATTCATGTTCAAAATGTCCCTGAATAGAAAGTTTGTAAGTCTCAATGTACTTACAGCTGCCTCTCAGCATTTGTTGACTGAGTTTCAGATAAAGTTGTTGTTTTATTAACCTGCTGAATGAAATCTGACATTGACATTGCTCTTGTGTTGCCATTTTTTTTTCCAAACTGTGATTACTGACACTGCAGTTCAACAGTCTCTCTGAAACAATTCATAACTTCAATAACATGAAAGACCAGAAGAAAATAGAAATGAGAAATGTTAAAAAACTTAAACCAGTTTAGAAAACAATCTCACCACAGGGTCCATTTAGTAGCTGTTCTGGAGCTTTCAATCACCCCTGAGCTTTTTCAGCTGTAATAAATTTTATCTGTTCTGTTTCTTTATTTCAACTGTTTATCTTATTTAATTGTTGAGTGTAAGTTTATTATTATTATTATTATTATTATATATCACATGATCATGTCCAGTAGGTGTCATTTAATTGTAGATTGTGTTGTTTTAAGACAAAGTGCTCAGAAAAACTATGAAATATGAGCATCTAAAATTACATGACTCCTGACAAAACAGCTACTTAATGGACTTTACTGTGAGATTGTTTTCTCAACTCCGAGGTCAAGAATGCTTTGAACCTCAAACTTAAAGGACGGATTCACAATTTTTTCAAGTCCATCTTAAAACAACAGTCAGGTGTCCATATGAACACTGAAAGAGGTTTTCCTCGCTTTAATATCGTTAGTCATATCGTGTGGATATCTGCCATTTACAATCTTTTTAAAAAAGACTGTAACGTTGAAAGATATCTACTTGATTTGAATCATTTGGACGGCTGAAGCTTCATATTAGCTTAAGATAAAATTGTTAATACATTTTTGCACAGGAAGAGGACTGTGGACTTTGGCCCCCATCACTTATCTTGCAAGTACATTATGAAAGGATCTAATGGTCAGTATGGACAGGAGGAATGATGACAGCAAGAAAAACATACTTCAGTGTTCATTTGGGCACCTGACTGTTGTTTTAAGACAGACTTGAAAAATTGTGAACCTGAAAATTTAAGATAAAATTCCCCTTTAGATACAAAATGCAAACTAAAATATTACAAAATCTAATTCTTATTAACAGTCTTATTATTGATATATCTGTCAATTATTTTCTCAATTAATTAATTGTTTAGTTTACAAAATGTCAGAAAATAGTGAAAAATGTCAATCACAGTTTCCCAATGCTGAACGTGACATTGTCCAGTCCAACAGTCCAGAGATATTTCAGCTCCAGCAGAAAGTCATTCAACAAAACTGACAGTGTGCAAACCTGCAACTTTAATAATGTTGTACAGTACGATTTCAACAGCATTCTTTACAATGCACCCAACACCCTTTTTCCCCAATAAATAGAATTTCATATAATCTAAGCTAATCATTATATTTTCCTCAAACGTTTAACATTTATTGGTGGACGGTGATGTCATCACAAAGGTTTCATCTCTTTTCAATAATAAAGTGGGGTTTCAATGTCTTGAAGGATCATCGATTTACAGTCACTGTCAAGGATCAAATCACATTGAATTGTACAAATCTTTGGTAAATTTAACAATTCAATGTTACTAAACTCAAACGTAAAGAATCATTCAGGTCTAACAGGCTAGTTGGATCACTTTTTTTTTTTTTTTTTTTAGGAATTATTCTCTTCTGTTTTCTTCAAATCAAATCACAATTATCAATTTCCACTTCAATTTTTAAGATTTAGTTTATATGCTTTTGGAGATCTGAGTAAAATATGCAGCATAAAAATGTGCACCCCATACCTGACACAACAAAATCAGCACAGTAATGAAGGCACTTCATTCTGTAAGAGAAGATAAATCACAGTTGTTTGAACGAAAGGTCAGACGAGAAACAACAGCCTGCATAGCACAGCTCAACACAACAAACAAAAGGTCACCCATTCTCGGAAAAAAAAAAAACAACAAAAAAATCTTCGTTCTGTGTGTTTGATTATTTTTGGTAACTAAAATATTACTTGATAGAATAGTAAAACCTCCTCTCTCTGATAGAAAAATTACTTTATGTATGTCTTGCTTTTAGAAACATATAGTATGTACATACAGTAATATAATCTTTTGTCAGTAGGAGTCCTGTACAAAGAGTCCAAGAGTCCAGAGATGGTTATTCTCTCTAGATCAGATAATGACCAGATCATTTGCCTGAAGTTCCCCGATTGGGAGCCGCGTTGGGACCCCCAGAGTCGGCCGGAGGACGGGAGCCGTGCTGCAGGGCCGTGGCAGCGAGGTGAGGCCTCTGTGCAGTTGGGGGCTGAGGCAGGAAGGGCCAGCTGGAGCCGCCGTCTGCTACCTGTTCCTCAGGCTCTGTAACAGACTGTAAACGTCCTCCTCCTTACTGAGGCCCTCAAACAGAGGAATCAGGTCAAGCAGCTCCGTGTCCGTCATGTCGTCAAACCAGGACTGCACCGGGACCTGTGCAGAGGGAAAGAAGAGATCAGAGAGAGATTTAATTGATCTGATCGGGGGTAAACTGCAGATGACAGTCGGTGCTTATGTATTGCAGTATAGGTGAGGAGGTTGTATAAGTTTTCTGTAAATAATTAATGGAGAAAATGCATCAAAGCATGTAGAGTGGCAGCTCCACTGAGTTAACTTCTCCACAGACACATAAAAGTGGGAACACTGCCTCTGGCTCAACGCTGTTTCTAAAACAACACTGCAGATTAAAACTGTGACAGTGTCTCACTGATGTAATAATTTATCATCATGATAAAGTTTATAACTAACTTATTTCTGTACTACGAGTGTATTTTGACCCACTTTTTGGCCGTGATTTTGGGGATCCAAAACCACATCATCCTGCATAAAATCTCAATGACATTACGTATTTATTCACTGGCAGATTTAAAAACATCCAGAAATTTTCCATTTTAGGGGTCATGTGATTCTGGGATTCTGGACATATGGCAATTCCCAGACCCCGACAAGACCAATAGAAACTCCCCAGATTTTAATTTTCAACACAAATGTGAACTGAAGCGCTATGATTCCTCAGTTATTCCTCAACTAATTAATGTCAGGTCCCTAAATGCAACATCCAGCCTCGCCTCATCTATTTAGGACCATCATGTCATAGACAAAAACGACATCAATAAGAGGAATGACTTACTGCATTCTCCGGGTGGAAGATGTAGGAGGCAGGTGAGTTGTCTATGATGATGACTTTACTGAGCTCTCGGCCCAGCCGGCTGAGGTCTTTGACGTAGTTTCCTCTGTGGAAAACACAGGATTCCCTGAAGAGCCGGGCACGAAACACCCCCCACTGGTCCAGCAGGTCTGCCACAGGATCAGCATACTGAAAAAAACAAACACATCAGTTTAATACAGTCTGTGGCAAAGCTTTGAATGTCATCTTGGTGTTATAACCCGGGAACCAACCTTAGCTAAGCTTGCTGTGAAGAGGACACATTCAAAGAGCTCCCCCATCTTCTGGAGGAACTCGTCCACATGGGGCCTCTTCAGCACGTACACCTGAAATGAGGACACATGCTGTTAAATGTTCTGACACTTTTCTACAGACTGACACTCATTATCTGAAACATTCTGCCAAAAAGTAGCCAAATTCAGACAGTTTTATTAAGTTCTTGTAAGCCAAAATTATGCACATTTTAAACAGTCCCTTCAGAGGTCCTTTTATGGCTCCTAGTGTTTTGAGAACTTTGGCTTCTTTTGTAAAACTAGAAACTGGATTTGAAGAAAAAAAAGTAAGGCATCAACAGTATCAAGTGTCATTTTGGTATTGGAGACAAGACACAGCTATCATATCAGCAGTAGTATCAAAATTTAAATCAATACACAGCCCTACACAACAGCATATATTATATTCTTATATTCCATCTCCGTCCTCTTCAGTCCGTGGAATAGTTGCTGCCCCCAAGTGCAAGTAATCAAGCATAGGCCAAGGCAGACACAGAAAGCCTATCCTGGATTACTTGAACCAGGTTACAGCTACAGTGTGGCTGCTTCAAAGAGGATGCAAACTTCAACATAAATGCATAGCAGGAACAAAAGGGCACCATGCAGTTGTGTGAGTACAGCCTCTGTTTCTTTCTATTTGTGGTCAATTCTATCTCTCGCTAGCACATCTCCACTCAGTGAAGCATCTCCTCAGAGCTCTCAGCAGCATCTTCCAACACGCCTTGTGAAAGTTGTTTACCCGGTGACACAGTCACGTCACAGCTCATCTGTCTTTACAGCGAGCAAGGACTCCAAAGTCACAGAGAATGAAAACAGAGAGGGAGGAGCGTAGGAGCAGTCCCACTTTGACGTAGCTGTGAGGTATTAGAGAATGATATATACTAAAGAGAGCCCTTATAAATCAAGCCCACTTCAGGTATTTCATATAACAGTACCTGATGAACAGTCCCATCAATCTCCACTGGAACGATGAAGTCTGCATTGCTAATTGGCTGTAGACAAAGACACAAACAAAGACGTTAAAACTTGTGTTATTTTTTGCTAAACAGCACAATATGAGGAGGCAGCTGCCAAATCACATGCACAGATTTGTTTAAAAAAGGAAAAAAAATCTCCTCTAAGGTGCCCCGGGCAAACCAGGGAGGCTTTAAGCTTAATGTAGTTCCCTCTGCTCCAGCGCTCAGTATCTCAGTGTTAAATAAAAACTAGAGGAGGGACTCCGGGGAGAAACCTGGAAGATGAACAAGATGACAGACGGGGGAACGCGGACGTTGTTTTCTCAACGTGACTTGTGTCATTTTTTTTTTTTTTAAAGCAAGAAGGGGAAAGGAGAGGGTGCAGAAGGCAGAGGAAGATAGACGCTGGAGGCATGTGGGCGGAAGACAAGTGGAGGGTGTAAAAGACGAGGATGAAAGGATTAGGTGGGAGGCACGGCAGTGTCATTTTTTGAAAAGGGAGAGAAAGAAAAATAGGTGACAGAGTGACAGGGGAAAAAAATGTTTCTCTTTGTTTTGAGAATGGTTTTGAGAAGCACAAAGGGAGCTTTTCTGTGAGAACTCGCTGTCACCTGTTTGGATAATTTATTGTGCAGACAGACATGAACAGAGAATTACTTAAAAGTATCATTTTATGAGCTTGAATTGACTGTAATTCATCCGCCAATATTTAATGAACACAAGTGGATCTGCACAATTATTTTTAAGATGACTTTGGACTTTTTGGATGATTTTATAATTAATTTTTAATTTACCGATATCCTCCGGACATTTGACATTTTTTATTCAGCTGCCCTTGAATATAAACCTGCCACATCCCCAATGATTGTACTGTATGTGCAAATTCAGTTGCCTTCCAGCATAAAACCACAGTTAGAAGGTACAGTTCAATGCCAGCCAGCAGAGGGGGTGTTTGCTGTAGGAATATTAAACACATCAGTTCGACTTTTCACATGACACCTGTATAATTAGTCTAATTTGACCATTACAGTAGCGACAGTGAAGCAGTACCAGAAATATTGGATTTTTTCTCTACGTGATGCAAGAGTGAGTAAATCCACACAATCAAAACCTGCAGATCGCTCACGAGTCACATGTGGCTGCTTCTATAGATCAGTTTCGTAATATTCTGCACTGGTTAATGTTTACACCAGAGAACATAAAGACATGTAGCCTCGTCCGTCTAAAAACAGAGCCAATAATGATCCTAACAGGCAGAGGAAAGAACAAACAGGCAGGCGGCGTCGGTCCTACTTTCACACAGAGAAAGAGAAAGAGAAAGAGGAGAGAGACACAGATGGAGGAGAAGATGCAGGGACAGACTTGGCCTCTGTCTTTTTGCTCTTCTGCTGAATCACTCCATCATCTGAAGACTGAGCGCACAACAGCTGCTCATCGCACTGCTCTGTAACGGGCCCCGATCCAAGACGGAGAGAGATATGGAAATGGAGGAATGAGGGAGGAGAATGTACTTGTATGTGTAAGAGAAATGGATGTCGAAACAGTGAGAGCGATGAAGTGAACGCGTGAGATGAAGGAGTGTTTGTTTTATGGATTGCTGTTGAACCAGCTTTGGGAACTTCTTCACCTGCTGATCCAGTGTTTCCTCCACATACTGTACAAACTGTTACACTTCACTATTTGGTGTTATTGTCTAAACCTACCTCCCAAAAACACATCGTTACAGTACATTTATACACACATATCAGAAAGGACATACCTTATGAGCTCATTCTCACCTTCTTTTAAATCTCTTCTTAAAACATTTTTATTGATTGGACTTATATAATAAATATAATTCTTAGTTGTTTTTATTCATGTACGTATATCCTTTTTATTGACAGTGTCATTTTGTTTTTAAAGGAATAGTTAAACTTTCAGTAAAATATGTTCATTTGCTTTCTTGCAGAGAGTTAGATGAGATGACTGATACATTTCTCATGTGTGTACGGTAAATATTAAGCCACCTGCAGCAGCCGGTTAGCTTTCCACAAAGACTGGAAATGGGGAAACCACTAGCTTGCCTGTCCAAAGCTAACAAAAAACAGCCTACCAGCATCTCTAAACCGTATAATTTATATGGTTTAGAGGTGCTGGTAGGCTGTTTAACACTTTAAATTAACAATCAAAGTGTTTAAACAACATGTTGGGGTTTTTCGGGGGGGTTGTGTATTAAACCCTAACCCTAAAGACATGAGGGTTATCTCCCTCTAATTAACTCTAGATAAGAAAGATAATAAGCACATTTCCTAAAAAGTCAAACTTTAAACATCATAGAATTTTTTTCACCATGTGCATAAAGACCACATGTTGACGTCTCTGTCCTCATACATTTGATTTTTGTGCTTTTTTCGGTGTTATATTTTCTCTAAAGCACATTGCAATGTTAGTTTTAAAAAGTGCTATACAAATAAACTTTACTAATTTCATTATATACAGTACAGTATATCCTTCTAGGCACTTTTCAGCATCCAACACTCACTGCATCTAATCCCAGAGCAGGCCCAGGAATTATCTTCTCATCCATAACATACAGGATAAAGCATGCAGTATGTGATGTGTTATGTAACGTTACTTTTTTTGTCTATGTCCATCTGTGCACTACGTTAGATGTCCCCAGTCGGTTGCGATCGCTTTTTTTTTCTGCACTAATTGTCCAATTCTAATGTTAATTTGTATGTTAGTGGATTAAAGTATTTAAGATTTTGATCCAAAGTTACCTCCACTGACCTTGTTCATTTCTAGAGAAAATAATACGCAGGAAATCCTGCAGGCCTCTGAACGGAACTGAAAATGCTGCGTGTGTGTGTCACTCTCTGTCTCGCTCTCTTCCTCTCCCAACTGATTTTAATTTATTGCATTGCCTGAATCCATTTCATACCGCCAAATGATTTCTGAGCTAAATTAATTTTGACGGACTGAATATCCATTGTACGACTGAGTTTCATCAAAAGGAAGTATGAAGCTCCTGTGTGAGTTTCTGACTTGTTTTGTCAGGGGAGAAAAAAATAAAAACCCTTCAGACTAACAGAACAGATCCAAGACTTCTGCGAAATTCATCCCGCAGTCACTCAGGGCAACAGTACACTGTATTGGACACACCCTTGTGTGTGGGTGAGCATGTACGTGTGTGTGGCCCCGTACTGCTGGCATGTGACTGTAATGGGTGGGTCCGGTACAGTGTGTGTACATTTTTCTCTCCCTTTGCCTTTCCACAGCAAATGAGGAATTCATTTGAAGTGTTTTCTCTTTAGTTATTTCAATCAACAAATAGTTTCCCTTCACTGCTGAGTAAAAACTGCAAAGTCAGATTTCTGAAGGGGTGGAAAATGTCCGTTCATTCTGCCTTTTAGTTATTTTTGATAACAGTTTATATTACTTAAGCTACTATAAGGATATGGCTATTTTGTATATTTTTCTTATTGCCAACAAATCTCATGTGCAGAACCAAACCAACAATGAACTGATCCTACTTACAATTATTGTATGTGTATCCAAAGCCTGACATTTCATATTCCTCTGTTGTTGTTCTATTAAAAACTATTAAAAACTATTAAAAACACGTCGTCACACTGTCGCACTGGGTGACATGTTCGTTCATCACAAAGATTATGGTCACGGTAGTTTGTTTAGAAATGACTCTAATACTAATCACAGCAACCACAACATTGGAAATTTTGGACAATTTCTCAAATAACATAAGTACATTTGTTGACATTAAGGAAAATATTGAAAATCAGCAGCCATATCCAACACGATTTATAGTCTCTTGTATCTGCCAGGCTTGTTGAGACAACACAGCAAGGATTACAGTAGTATAGTAGTAGATTGCATCTCCACTACAATGTACCATACCTGAGTTTGAATCAGAATCACAACCTTTGTTCCGTCATACTCTCTCTTTGACCTTCAAGTACCTCCACTGTACTATACACTATCAAATAAAGCAAGTGGGGCATAAAAACAATCTGCTACAGCAACAGTAAATGACTATACTACATCACTGTCCAGTGAAAACCACAGATCTCAAACATTTTTTAAATTTTAAACCTTGGGATTAAATGCTTGAGAATTTAGTCAAACAAAATCCTTAAATACTCCTTATAATATCTCATACTGCTCAAACTGTTCCACCTGCAGGACAATAATCTTATGTAGAACATTCACAAAGTGCTAGCATTTTGAAAAGTTACATGAATATACACATGTAATATATGTCCTGATAGATTATACTCATTAAAAAAAAACACCCTGTTGTAAAAAAAATTCTAAGAAAAACGCACAGCAGAGTAAACAACTTAAACCTCAAAAATATGGTATTTCTTCTACTATGAAATCAGTGAAATATGTAATAAATCCTTTTGTTTTATTATGCAGGAATAACACCTCTTAAATGGGCTAAAGCTGTTTTTTTTTTAGCTCTTTAATATCTTAGATTTAGGAGATTCATTGTTTTAACAGGACAATACTGCAGGTACTTCCTGCCAAACAACTTGACTGGACAAAGATTGAATCCCATGATGCGTGGTGAAGATATATTGGTTGCTATGGCAACACCTTGTTATAGTAATAGTTAAAGCCTCCTTCTCTGGTTGCAACTGGTGTATAAATAAAAGGCATAATAACGCTCCCGGATATATTTTCCTGTGATGATGTGTACTTCAGTGATGCTGACAGAACTCAGTGGGACCTCATACTAATAGTCACCATACCATCACCCCTATATTCACTGCAAAGAATGGCATCTTTAGGAATTATTTCTGTATAATCCTATTATCCCTCAGAGGGCTGCGGAATAACAGCATGACACGAGTGAAATGATGAAAAGAAGTAAATAACATAAGTGTCTGTGTACTTACATGTGTTCTTGTGTGTTCGTGTGTGTGTGTGGGATGAAGAGGTAGTGTGGTGAAATACCTTGAAGGAGCTGTGTACGAGGGTTTCGTCCAGGTCAATGACCACACAGTTCTTGCCGTAATCTTCTATACTGACCTCTGGCAGGAGGAACTTGGCTGGAGGCTGCAAAGACAATACACACACTTTACAATATTATGTACTATATATAAGCTTTCATTAAAGGGAGTGGACTGCCACCACACTGCCACACACGCACACACACAGACACACACACACACAGACACACACACACACACTCTCTCTCTTAGCTTCTGTGGAGCTGATATCAATACACTGCTCTAATATGATACTTACTGGGACTTTAGTTGTTTAAATGTAGCTTAAATGTGCTCTTTTCTAGTCTGAAAAGCTGAATTAGGGCTGGGTGATATTGTTAAAATCATTATCAAGATACTAATAAAGATTTGTACATCAAAATAATCAAACTGATTTGAGCACGGAGCTCAATTCTTCACGTATGGGAACTCTGTATTCTCTGGCATCTGTGTTTGCACGACTAATCTACTTTTCAGGGACCAAATCATCCACTCTTAACTTGAATATTCAATACAGGCACCTACAGTGAGGTACTGTGGCAAAAATACACATGTTATCATGTATTTTATTATCAGGTGGGGCTGCAACTATTTTTTTTTGTCATTACTGATCGACCTCATGATTATTTGCAAAACCAACCGTCTCAAGCTCTCCTTTGTCCATACCTCCATCAGACTGACAATCAGTACAAGATGGTTTCATGTGCAATATGGATGGCTAGCAATACAATTGATCTTGTTTTGTTTAATTGGATATCAAATTTATGGACTTTGCCTCCTTTGCACTCCTCATTTTTTCCTTTTTTTATTATTTTAATTATTGTAAATATGCCACTTTACTGCCCACTGGTCACTGTGTTGTTTTTTTTTGTTTTTTTTAGAAAAGAATAGTGTAAACTACTATGTACTAGGGGCACATTTGTGATATTGGGCTATACAAATAAAACTGACTTGACTTGACTTGGTCTTGTTGTGGTTTTTACGGTTTTACTGTATGAGTCCCTGCTGATATTTTCTGTATTACCTCATGTCGACTGAGCTCTGTGACTGTGCTGCCTTCAGGGTCAAAGGGGTAAAGGAGAAACACTCGTGTCCTCTGCAAAGCAGGCCTGGAGTTACAGACAGGCACGGGGCAGATGGTGCGGCCATAGGGGGCACACACTCACACACACGTGCACACACACACACACACATGCAAACACACACATACACGCACTGTATCTATAAAGAGGTGAGGCACAAGGACTCTGTCAGTCTTACACAAAAACACACTATAATGCTCTGCTCAGTATGCCAGCCATTTTCCGCGTGTGTTTGTGCAGGCTGACTGTATCTATCATGTCTTATCGCAAGACCGCATGCTGATGTATCGCAGGAAGAATTCCCTGGGAGCAAGGACACTGAATGACATCCTGTCAGGGCATGATGAATGTGATTTACACATGCAGGTTGAGCAAAGAAAGACTGACTGACTGACTGACTGGGACCTTGACATTTTCACCAAGCAGCTGCACTTTATAAAAAAAAAAAAAAAAAAAAAAAGCCCTTCACCTGAAACCACAGCCAGGGGGCGCTCTCTCAAACTGGTCAACCACAGCGCAACATGCTCACTGACAGGAAGTAATCTCACTTTATTACTGTGAAACAGACAAATCCAGCAATCAGGCAATGAAGTCTGTTGGAAGTTAAAGTGACAACAGAGATTCCAGTGTGTCACTAAACACTATATGAACCAACACCCTGTTTCAAATTAATTAAAATATGAAATTCCTTATAATACATGTGCTACCTAGAGTATAAAATGGAAGAATTGAGCTTGTGTTAGCAGCTCAAATGACTACCAGATGTATACTATTTAAGGACTGTAATTACAAGTGTGAAGTACACATCAATTCCAGTTTGTGTTTTATAACTTTCTTTGGAGTTTAAATGAAAAACTATCAAACAATATGAGATATTTTGTGTTACATCTGAAGGGAAAAATTACATTTAAATATATTTTTAATATCTTTTGGATTTTGGGATTGTGAGGGCACAATAATAGGACTTTAGTATGATCAAAGGGTACTTATATGCAGTGAAATGGGTGCTCATACTGGTGGTAACACTAATTTTTTCTATTTATAATAAACTCATATAATGAATTATATTATTACTTATAATTACATATATTATGTTTATTAGTAGAGTTTTATTTATTAATAAATACTGAGCAAGCTCCGTCAGCTGCTTGTAAATGCTCGATTTCCTCAATTGATTATTTGTACATTTTTTATGCATGTGTGATACTTGTGTGTGTTCACGTACTGGTTTCTTTCACAAGGTGTTGTGACTCTACTCTGCACTGCATCTCGTATGTAAATATCTTGTTTTTTTCTGCTCACTTTCTAATGTTGCTTTAACAGCTCAGCCTTCAGTAAAAGACAAACGTAACCTTTCCAGGTCAGTTCAGGTTATTTAAGTCGCCTCTCGGAGACTTCGCCCGGACCCAGCCGGGAATACAGAGAGCAGACCTCGTCGCCACATGCACTTCCTGCCGTTGAAGGGAGGTGTCTGCTGGATAGTGTAGTTTAAAGCTTGGCTGTGATGTAAGATGCTGTGAGTGTGAATATCCTAAATTACAGTAAACCACAGGCACTGCTTCGATTCCAAAATAGCTAAATGAACTGCAGTTTCAGCATTAAAGCATGGATGTTTTCAAATCATTGAAATCAAGCCCCCTTCTAATGGACTAACAGCAGTTCACTGACCATTGATCACAGTCTAATCTCTCTCAGTACAGACACATATCTGATCTAATCAAGTCTTTTAAAGGCGAGCCATCCATTTGTTGATTCACACTGAAGCGGTACAGGAGTTTAGAGTAAGATTTAATCAATTTTATCTAATAAAAATCAATCTCATGTTCAGTTACAGCGGCAGAAGAAGTACAGGAGAGGTGGACAAAGCCAAATATGATGATAAGCACATTTGTCACAGATATATTCACTACGTTGGAGTGGAGTAATGACCAGGTGCACATCTAAATTTTTTTTTTTCTTCTGTCGGTAAGCAGAGCAAAGCAGCCAAGCCTTGAAAACATAAAACGGTGCAAAAATTTCATCTGAGAGCGACGAAAAATCACCTCTGTGTCAACATCCACATGCAGCTAGAATGATGAAGCGCAGCGAGCAGAGGGAGGACGTTACTGTGATGGAGTGAGATGAAGAAAAATGAAAGATAATAATACATACACTGGGGATGGGGATGACCTGGACCTGGTCACACTGGAGAAAATAAACAGAGAGAGAGAAAAAGAGAAAGAGATTGAAGGTGAGGGGGAAAAAATAAACCCCAGAAAGAAACCGGAAAGCAAAAGAAAAACAGTGAAAAATCGTTGCAAGGAAGCAAACGACAACATCAATATTCTAATCAACAAATGCACAGGGAAGAGAAGGAGTGAGAGGGACAGAGAAAAGGAACATATAGTACACACTGTGATAGAAAGTGAGAACAACTCGCTCAAAAACAAACAGAGCTGCCATAGTAACAAATACGGCTGGCCAGAAATCCAGCAACAGTACACTGCTGGGAGGGACTGTGGGCACGGACCCAGCTCGAAAATCAGCCCCGCACTATAACAAGGCTTTTTATGGCAAGGTTCGCTAGGTTCACTCTGAATTAATGGGGACTCATTTGTTAAGGAGGGTCCAGAGCGGGTCAGCGCTGACCACATGTATAGTGTCTGTAAAGGGCCACACATTCCACCCCTGAATGAGAGACATTTACAGGTAAACAGAAGTGGAAATGTGATATTATTTTGCTCCATTTATAGCCCCGTGTACCTGCCTTGGCAGCGGAACGCCGTGTTTGTGGAGGAGCTTCGGGTTTTGGCGCCTTTTCCTACAGCCAGGACATTCGCTTCACACATCCTCACTACACTGGTCAGAGTGTGTGTAAGGAGAGGGGGAGGCGTGGGTGCCGGGCAATCCATCACACCGGAGACAAGGTCCACTTTATGGGGATTAAAGATGCAGCAGTATGTGTGCATGTGTGTGTGTGTGAGTGTGTGTGTGTGTGTGTGTGTGTGCGTGCGTACATGTGTTGTCATGAGTGTATGGCAAAGACTTGCACAAGCTTGTGTGTGAGCATGCGTCAGGCGGAGCGAGCGAGTGTGTGTGTGTGTCTTTTGAGCTTCCCAGCGTGCTCTGTGTGTTATTTTGTGTGTGCGGTTGTGTGTGTAGGCAGATATCGAAGAATGCAAGATGGGAAGCGAGCCCGTATTTTCAAGCAGTGGATGGTAAACAACCTCTGGGTTCACCGGGTTTGAGGCAGCTGGAAAAATTTGTGGAGGGAGCTCAGCGAGGCTGCACAGCGCCTCAGCCTCAGCTCTCTGCAGGAAAAGGCAAACCCTGACAAGCTCTCGGTTACAAAACTAAACAAATGTTTCTCGTTACTGGAGCTCTCGAGTGAAACTCAAATTTCTGTCATAAAATATTAACTAATTCCCACAATTTCTTTTGTTTGGTCACGTGGATGCAAATACTATGTAATTTGGACTCTGGCCAACTATGATGTAGGCGTCAACCTACAGAGAAAAATGAGCTTCACCTTGGGAGGACTGCCATTCTCCTCTGGCGGCGGGGGCAGAGAAAGTGTCTTGTTGTTGGCGGGTGGTGGCTCCACGTGGTAGTCATTGTAGTTGCGGAAGCAGCAGAAGAAGGGGCTGAAAATGCTCCGGCTCCGGTGCTTCTTTAGGCTGCTGTTGGACTGGGAGACTGCAAGAGAAAACAGCCAAAGATAGAGTGAGGTCAGGCTGCTTTGCATAAAGGAAATGAGCCACAGAGGAAGTATTCAGATACTTTACTTAAGTACGGTAGCATTAGCCTACCACACTGTACAAATACTAGTTATAAGTAAAAGTGCTGCAATGAAGATGTTACAAAGAGTTTGACAGTGCAAAATATGCTTATTCACTTTCTGGCGGAGAATAAGATGAAAATATTGATACTTCTCTCATATATGTCAGTTCATTATGAAGCTACAGCCATATTGCCGGTTAGCTTAGCTTAGCACAAAGTATGAAAACAGTGGGAAACAGCTAGCCTGGCTCTGTCCAAAGATAAGAAAATCCAACTAGCAGCACCTCTAAAGTTCACTAAATAACAATAAATAAATAATAATATTCTTTTTTGTTTGTTTTTCCTTACAGAAAAGTAAAAAAGTTTAAAAATTTGAATTAGCCGGGGTCATGTGCTCGTCCATTTCTTAACTCTAAGCTGTTGCCAAGCAAACAGCAAAGAGTGCAGGAAGTTACTGCTCCCAGCCCATGGATGTATAATAAGCACTGGGTAGGGCGCTGCCGCTCAGCCTCGCAGCCAATTTTTCCCAGTGGCCACTCGTGGTATTGCAGTGAAAAATCCCCCTGCGGCCCAAAAAGCATTTTCCCCATAGACCACCATTGTAAAAGAGACGCTGGTAAAACTGTTGACAGGACTCCTCGAACTGCAAACAACGTCAATTATGACTCTTTCTATTATGAACTTTTGATCCATGGAGGTTTTATGTTTGTAAAACTTTCCTCAAGCTGAGAAAAGCAATTTAAAAATCTGTGACGTCATTACAATGTAAAGTCTATGGGCCGAGTGGGAGCTTGTGGGTGGGGCCAGAGGGGGAAACACTAATGTGCATATTCAGTGGGCCACACAACACGGAAGCAAACCCGGAAGCTAGAAACTCTTTTGGCATATGCGCCAGGCAAGCAATTCCAATAGGACTGAATGGGCGCCATTTTTAGTCTGGTATCCAGCTCTTATAATACATCCATGTCCCAGCCAAGAAATAGTCCAGCACATAACCTTCTTGGCTGCTAACTGTACCTCCGTATTTAACCTTGAAATTGGTCTCAATTTTCTCATCTAACTCTTGGCAAGAAAGCAAATGAGCTTAATAATTTCTCAAAATGTCACAGTATGTCTTTAGGTAAAAGTATAAACAAAGTGTGGGGCACACACATCCAGAAGATAAGGCCAAAGTCAGGCAAAAGAGCTGCACACTGCACTGATAGCTCCCATTTAATCTAACAGAGCAAATGACAATGCCTGACGAAGATCTCTGTTAGATCAAAGTGTTTGCTCTGTTCAATTAAATGAATATAATTAGCTGGGAGCTGTGAGTGCAGTGTGCAGATCTTTTGTCTGACTTTTGCTTTAAGTAAAAGTATGCAAGTGATATCAGTAAAAAGTACTCAAGTATCGAAAGTCAAGGATAAATGGCCGCTTTGAGTGTCCTACTATTATATATTAGATTATTGTTGCTGATGCATTCATGTTTGAGGAGCATTTTACTGTTGTAGTGAGTCAAAGTGGAGCTGATTTAAATCTTATCTTGATTTGTAAAGTAACTATAAATGTAAAATGGAAATACACTATTAACGTACAAGTAGCTGAAATATTTGAGTAAAAGTGCTTAGTTACATTCCACCACTGATGAATACGTAACACTTTGTGAGACAAAAAAAGGCTTCTCTTGACTTTGAATCGAGTGCTGTTTTAATGCCATTTCACAGCAATGTCATCTGATAAGAGCAGGTATCATGTCTGTTTAAAAGCTTTTATGGTAATGACAGCTGCATCCGCTGAAGGAAAAAAGACAGGAGTGATGCTCGGAGCTGCAGACCGACTGTGTCTCACATGCATCATCGCGTTATCGTGACACAGCGAGGGGCCTGAGATGTATGTTGTACAACACAGTCAGGCAGGCATCAGTTCATGCATTAGGAAGCACAGGGACAAAAATAGCCACCATCGGAGTGCCCTCAGGGGAAGGTGGTCCAGTTAATTAATATGATGAAAAAAGGGACAATTCAAGATAGACAGATTAATATATAGGAGAAAAAGAGGCAGAAAGAAAGAAAATGTTATAGCTTTCAGACCTGATCTGAAAACACTGAAAACGCAGTAGATTCTATATTATAATCAGCTGTATTGTGAAATTATTTCTGTTGTATGACTACAGTATATGACAACAATTAAACCTCGATTTGCTTGGCAAGAAGGGTTGATCATTGGCAGAGTGCTGCAGATCTCCAGGGAGAAAACAGCATACACATACAGTAAAGGTCCCTGCTTACATCATTCCTCCATCACTGTCTCTGAAGCCCATGGCCTACTTTCACACTGACAGTGGAGAAACGAGCAGACTCAAATGCTTTGTAGGTCTCCATAAATGTTCTATTACGGATTACGATTTATGTTTTCTGCTGGTGAGGTTGTGTGATTAAAAATAGAAATTTGGGCAACTACAAAGGCTAAAATCTGACAGTGCGTTTGTCCCGAGGCGTTCCTGTAGTAGAAATACTGCCCGCTTAACAGCTTTAAAGGTAAGTTTTAGGCATGGAAATCCCAAATCTGCTCAAGACTTTGAGGTGTCCACGGGCTGACTTGGACTGCTGGAATCATCATTTCTGTGCCTCGGAGCAGCCATCACACAGTGTCCCTGTTTGCTGCTGTCTTGTTAACGTGTTCATACAGCCGTGTGACACAGGCAGCCCAGTTAGCCATGCATGCTGAGGCTGTTTGCAGCCGGCTCCTGTTCTGAGAGCCTTCAGATTGATGCCTGGAACTATTCTCCGGTTGCTCCAACTGGATCTGACAGGCTTCGGGCAGTTCGTCTTCTTTGTTCTCTGCGGCTTTGTAGTCCAAAGCTCGCTGTGGATCTTCCTCTTCCCAGATAGATTTTCCCAAGAAGCAACACTTTGGTAAACAAGCATAGCTATACGGTCGGAGAAGGGAGGCAACATGCTGTGTTACTATGACCTTGTTGTGCCTTTGTAGACCTGATTCACTCACTGCTGCTACAGAAAACGGATTGGAAGTATACAGTCTATATTCATTGCTGTGGATAAAACATAAATGTTTATTGTTATGTACAGACGGAGCTTTAATGGTTGAAGCCTGGGATTAATTTATCTGATTAGAGAAAATGGAAAACAACACAACTGAACGCATTAACCCTAAAAGACCAAGGTCAAGACACACACAAACATGTCCACACACACACACACAGAGAATTGAGAAAATCTCATCAAGTCACCAAGACTTTCTATAAAATTTAAAGGGTTGGTGTACCAAATAAAAAAAATTCTCTCACTCGCCTGAAGGAATATGCATTAACACCGACCTTCAGACAGAGCCTGGCTAGCTGTTCCCCCCTGTTCCCAGTCTTTATGCTAAGCTAAGCTAAGCTAAGTGGCTGCTGGCGGTAGCTGACATAAGAGTGGTATCAATCTCTTTATCTAGCTCTCAGTATGAAAGCGAATACATTTATATCCCTAACTGTTGTACAATACCTTTAAGTATTAACTGGCAAAGCAGATTAGGTTTAACTTGAGATACTCATCTGAGATTTCTGCCACCATCCAGTACAAAGGAGATGAATGTAATTTCGTTTGTGGTGCTCCCTTTAAAAAGGGTTTATAAATTGCAATTAATAATGCTTTTAGATCATTTATGAGCCATTAATAACTTTTAGGTTTCCAGGTTGTAAAAAATATCTGGCTGGTGTTCATCCTCCTCCAACATGACACTAGCCTCGTCTTTTATAGTTCATCAGGTAGAACGGACCATTTGCTGTAGAGAGCAAAGACCAAAGTCCATTTATTAACAACCTATAAAAAATTGCAATAAAACAGACTTAATTAACGTAATAGACTTAATTGACTGTTTACTCTTAAAGACACATTTATAACTGCAGAATTGATGGTTTACTAGAGAGTGAGACACTTGCTACACAACCTGGAAATCCCGAAACCTTTCTAACTAATAAAGCCTTTGGTTAAGAGCTATAAACACTTTATGGATGATGCCTTATTAAAAAGTGGTCCTGAAAAGTGAAATCCACACACCTCAGTGTCAACAGTTGACAGTGAAACTTTCTACCTTCGGTCTGGATTTTAACGGTTGACAGCGAATTCTTTAGATTATCCAGAGTAACAGCGTTACTGTTTCTTAAAAGCTATATAGACATTGATTTTTTTTAAATGTCATTTTTCAATGCTTCAGACTTGATGGATTACTAGAAAGTAACCTATATTGTATTCGGGTGGAGGCTGCAATCTGAGAGATAGATGGGCAAATAAAACCAAAACTATCTGCAGGGCTAGACAGCACTAGCAGTAAATGAGAAAAAGTTTTTTGAAATTTGGTAGAATGAACCATTTTATGTATTAAGTTTGGTTCAGTAAGTTTGCCTTCACTCTCCCTAAAGTTGGCCTCAAAAGCCTCGGAGTCATTCTTCCACATGCGCACCTCCATTTTGAGACGGTCTACATTTTCCCGCCCTGGTCTGCTGCCCCAGTCGACCGCCCCGAAAAAGCAGGTGGGAGAGCGCGTGAGAGAGAGAGAGAGAGACAGAGAGAAGAGGGAGCTTGGAAGGGGGAGAGAAGGGCGTAGCATGGGTGGGGAGAGTTACTGTGGCGAGACAGCCTATACTTGGGTCTGATTCTTACTCCACCCCCTCCTGCACCACCACCCTACACAAACAGAGCTTTCCTTTCTCCCTTTGACACAAACAACATAGCTGAGAGTTGACTACTCCCGGAGACCGAGCAAATGCACACACACACGCACACAGCATATGTTCACATGTTTAGGCAAATAGCCACGTGTGCAAAAACAGCATCCATTCACATTCTGACACAACTAAAAGCACACAGGAACTTTTTTTTTCTTGCAATGTCCTTGCACAGGAATGTAACTGGAGTCAGCTTGCTTTGCATAGTAATGCAGCTTTCGTCAGCCCTGAGAATAACAGCAAAAGGTTAAAGTGCAACATTTGCCATTAAGACCAAAGACCTGCACAAACTGAAAAAAACACAACAAATCTATCAAATCAAAATCTAGGTGAAGGGTGGCTTTATCTAACAAAAGCTCCCTGGAGAGACAGAGAGAGATATATAGCCAAAATCTGTAGCCTCCTCAGAGCAGGTGCACATTATTTACCCACTGAATATACTTCATTTGATTCAGCATATTCCCTTGAAGTGAGAGCTGTGAAAATGGCCCTTTAAGTCACTGCCTGTGTCAATGTTCCAGCTGAATGTTAGGTAACAGCGATAGAAAGCTCACTAGTCAATCAGAGCCAACCGGGCCCAGGCTCCGTGTCACATGTTCAGGCACAACCACTAACAAGGCCGGAAGAGGGAGAAAACGCAGGAAATTCTCAGCATTCCTGACAGGAAGAGATAATCACCCCATGACCCACAGCGTGGAATAATGCCAGGCTCTGAGAGGGAATATGATCCCCGGCTTAGCTCAAGACTTCTGAGTTGGCCTCCTTTACTGTAGCACAAAAAGGGTACAAGTAGTGAAAGCACAACATGCCACATGTAAAATATGAAACTAAGTTTAGCAGCTTTTATCCCATTACAGTGCGCTGCGTCTCATAGGGTTACGTCAGGGCATTTATCACTCTTGGGACAAAAGCTTCTGGGTGAAGCTGCTCAGCAGGATTGTCAATTAAAGGATCAATCAAGTTTATTACAACATGGATCTAATTTTCATAGTTTTGTCTTATGATAACATTGTAATCCAAAGTAATCCCTGAGATCTGGGGATATGGCAGCATAAATACATCAATGATCAACAATCTGAGGACCGCAAAGTTTTAAAGGAATAGTTTGACATTTTGGGAAACAGCTACCCCTGACTCTGTCCAAATATAGCTGCTTACTAGCACCTCTAAAGCTACTAATAAATATGTTATATCTTAAATTGTTCAATCCATACAAAAACTGAAGTGTAAAAACAACAAATCACTGTTTTACAGGTGTGGCGTAGTATTTCTTGGCTGGCAGCTGCCAGGAAACCAGCAGCGTATCTCCCAAAATGTCAAAGTGTTCCTTTAAACATGGCAACAGTTTAGCCAGATTATCTAAACCTACATTATCTAAACATTTACTACCTGGCCATGAATAAAGGTGAAAAATAATTATATCACTTTATAGGCTATTATAAGCTATTTTTGTGGGAATTAACTTGAACTTTGATAACTGCAGTCTGCTCTGCATTTTTCCTTGCTATTCCCACTTGGTCAGCCAGTCTGCATCAAAATTGTCAATATAAAGATGGTCTGCAGTGCAAAAACGGCTGGAAAATCTTGATTTAAACCACCTTATTTGGGATAACATACTTGAATGTCTGATTGCTTGTGTTTCTTGACCTGTGCAAAGTCCCCAATTACCATTCCCCATTTAACTTGGTGAGTACAAAGTTATTACGAGCAGGAATGATGACCGAATCTCCATAAATACAGCCAAAGTTATAAGAAATCAGCTGCTTTAATATTACCTTTAATAGTACCTATGTGACAGACCTTTAACTGCACTCCTGCAACAGTTAGCTGACCAGCCAGGCAGGTAAGTGTACAGTACCTGGGGGGCATGAAGGTAAATGTGAGACCAGTCCATGTGAAGGTGGAGCTTTAATAATTCAGATGGAAAACAGGCCGGTTTTAAATGGCACAGCAATGTTCAGCCGGGAGCCAGCGGTATTCCATGCTTTCTAAAGCTTCTGTGCACCTCAGAAAAATAAAGTGTCTTCATCGGACAGTGGTAACCTGACATCATGGCAAGAATACACCAACAACCAAAAATGACATGTTAATACGCTTACATCGCCTCAAGCAGTGCACATAATTTCTCCCCTCCCCTCCCCTTGCTGAGATTTTTTGAGTGTGGGGTGTTTGCATCAAAGGTGGGACCAGCTGTCTAGGGCTTATATAACACCATGTGAGATAGAATACTAGATAAAGTTCGGCTGCAGCATAAATGAAGAACAGGACTTTCCACACGCACATACAAACACCAACGGGTAATCCACTCTTCGCCTAGAGCCTGGGATCCAATGTCTTCAGTTGACAACATTCATAAGTACCTGAAGATGAAGCTGTTTCTGTCTCAGGCTATCACTAACAACAGCAGACAGCAGCTGGGGGGAAATCCTTGTTGTACACTGTGTCAGCAAAATAACACAGTGGAAGGAATCCCTGCAGATACACAGTATATTGTGATGACGCTAAGAAAGGAAACACTTTGATCTTATTCTTAAGTGTAGACAAGGGCTGCTTCTAAAGTTATTTTTATCATCAAATTCATTTTTTATTACTTTTTTTTTTTACAGTCCCCTCCACTCAAAAATGTGTTTTTCTTCTTGTTACTTCAGTTGGATGTAGGGCACGGCAATATATCGATATTATAGCGATATCGTGATATGAGACAAGATATCGTCTTAGATTTTGGATATCATTACATCGTGATATGGTATAAGCTTTGTCTTTTCCTGGTTTTAAAGGCTGTATTACATTAACATTGTAACTGCATTATTTTAACAGAGTATAACTTATGTATAGTATGGTTTGGTTGGTGAGTTTTGGGGAAGTACTTTCTGGAAAACACTCACTCTCCCACCTGTTGTCAGGACACAGCTGAATGAACGCATAAAAAGGTCAGGTGCAGGTGCAGGTACTATATCCTGATTTGAACCTTGATAAAGACCTGACAAAGATCAAAACTGGTTGTTCTTTTAACTGTTTCTAGTCCAAGCCATGAACCAATAAAGGCTTTTTTAATGAAAACTCTACTCCAGCTCCTCTGCATGTGAGTGTCTGAATTTTGCTCTTTTGTACATGTTTGAAGATTTCAATCCAGCATTCCTTGAGTGCATCTCAATATTTACCCATGAACACGCCATTAGAAAGAGAGATTTGGGATGACATGCAATAAAAGCCCCCAGTCCAACATGTCCTCTTGAACCTCTGGACTACCAGGATGCCCAAATCTGTTGATTAATTTTCAATAATGAATTACTTTTTTAGTCTGTAAAATGACAGAAAATAGTAATAATAGTCGATTTTCACATTACAATAACATAAAACAGAAGAAAGCAGCAGATCCTCACATGTAATATGCATGAATCATTGAATGTTTGGCAGTTTTGTTTGATTTATTACCAAAACTCTTGTTGATTAACATTACATTCTTTTGGCGGCCACTTTTGTCCAAGGTGACTTCCATTTTTCTCATTCGCATAAAAGAGGAGCAATTTGGGGTTCAGTGTCTTGCTCAAGAACGCTTTTACATGTGGACGACGAAATTACCAAACGAGCTACAGCTAACTTATTTTCTAATCGATTAATCACCTAATTGTTTCAGCACTAGTTCAGACTCACAATCACCAGAATAAACACAGAATTTTAAAGAACGAGTTCTGCCCTCATTGACACGAAAAAAGATTATTGATTGTTTTCACAAACACACACACACAAAAGCCCCCACCAAGAGAAGCGATGATAATTACAACAGATCTGCTGGCAAAACAATATTTACTCTAAAGAGCATCTGCTTCAAAATACACTTGAACACACACACACACACACACACACACACACATGCAGCAAATCCAAACAGCTGAGTGGAGTTGGGTAGCGTCAGATAAGCTGAGCCTGCAGTTCAGGCTGTGTGTGTGTTCACTGTGCCGAGGTCTGTGGTGGGTTATGTGTGAGGCCATCAAGGCAATAATAGCACAGTATGATAAAATAAACTCCCATTAAGCCTCCTTACTTCCCCACACAGACAGCTGAGGCCGGGTGAAAATTACAGGCTGTTGAGGTACACCCGGTTCTAGCAGATGCCTTTAGTCACAGTGACTGACCCTCAGCTGCCCTTCTGGCTTTATTTCCCTATTTATCCACGAGGATTTATATACATTATATACATATGCATCCTACATGACCTTATGTAACTGACATTCACGCAACAGTTACATTTGAACAAGTTAAGACATGGTTTGCTGAGATTTAAATACATAAATAAACCACTCTGCTGGCACCCAAATGCGCGTGCAAGGTATTAATTCTCCCCGCTGCTGCCGTGAACCCTGACACAGAGACAGGGGTGCGTGTGCCCCTGCTTTCCTGCCTCAACCGTACAGCTGTGTAGGCGCTATGGTGGCGGTGCCAGCCTGCTTTGCAGCCCACGGGGGCGCGGGGGGGGACGAGGGCTGCTGCTTGCTTCTCGAGCGCTCGGCAAAATGAAGGAGATGACAAGCGCGGGGGAATTAACCCGCTGAGAGCTCAGGGAGAAATAATGAGGGAGATCTGACTATTCCGTTGGAGTTACGCAACCGGCAGCAACACGGCCCACGTCGTTTGGGGCTGCGGCGGTTTATTATTTATATCTTTTTATATTCTGATCTACAACTACACGCTCAGCGCCAGAGGCTCAGTGACTGATGGGAAATCCTCCTTGCTTATCTGTTGGTTAAAAAAAAAAAAAAAAGCATTAGAAGAATTAATGTCAGATGAAATTAACGGCCTTTCTTCGGACTTCACTTCATTAAGAACATGCTTGTACACTTGGTGACGTTAGATTACGAGACGCAACTGTAAAAACTATCCTGAAATCCGGAGCGACGTCAGAGAGGAATCTTAAGTTTTGCTCCCAGATACAAAATAAACCATCAAAAGGCATCAGAATTGCATTTTTTTCAGTTAATCAGATTCATTAGAGTGCTGCTTGCTATGAATGGAAAGGAAGTGAACAAGTAGGTCATGTATTTGTGTGTGTGTGTGTTGGCATAAACATATATATGTCCTGCTTGTGCATTGCTGCTACAGTTTCCCATGCCTCTGCTCTCTGAGAGGCGTTCATCTCTACATTTCCACACACAGCATGTCCTACTTAGTGCCCCTTGAGATTCACAGTTAAACAGTATTCACCTTTACTTCTGGAGAGGCAGAAAAATGCCTCTTTGTATCTTTTACGGCGTCTGTGTTTGCTTATCCCTCGCTGGTCTATTTAAAAATGTATAAACCTTTTATGCTCAGCTGTCAAATATCTTGCAAACTGGCACGCAGCATAATTCAGGAAGGATGACAGAAAATCATTATGGACAAAACACGATCTCCCTTTTAGATAGCCAATTACTAGTGATGAATGCCAGCCAGAAGAGGGCAAAATATGCAGAAAGGCCATCCCCTTGTCAAAGCCAGGCTGGGTACCTGTCTGCAACCCCAGAGACACACAGATGCTATCTGAGGACTTTCTCCTGCCCTCTTCTCTCTCCCACACTCTTTCTCCCTTTCTCTCACTGTATCGATCTGTTTTGACAATGTCCGTTTGGCAGAATGGATGCTCAATTAATCCGAGTCAGCGACCTGTCCGAGTCCACGCTCTGGTAAAAAGTCCCGTTAGAAACAGGCTTTACAGCAACGGCCGTGTGGCAGGCGGTCATTTGCTCCGCGGGGATTGTGGCTTTTGGAGCATTAATAACAGTCTTCAGTCATTCCCAGCCGCTGAATGCCGATATGTCAAGATACACAGGAAAGACAGAGTGACGAAATCCCACAACAATACTGTGCGTTTAAAGATAAGCATGACAGGCATGCAGCAAAAGCACCAGAGTGTCAGTCTGTGCTCAATTAGGAGAGGTTTGAGGTTTGACGCGTTCAAAGTCAAAGACGGCTGCAGTCAATTAGGCCAAAAGTTGAAAACGGACACGAGAGTATACGCATATCCACTCTGCTTAACTGGAGTTTACAGTTGGACTTCTTCTGTTATCTTGCACTAAAATGTATATTTTCTCATTCAAATCAATATAAACATCATTAGTGCAATCACAAGCAATCACTGCTCCTGATGGAGGTTGACTGGGCAGAATATCATCTTACAAAGAATTTATTTGGAATCCTACTGTAATGGTCTCTTCAAAGGCCACGCCGGACATTTTGAAACACTGTTTGCTCCAAAACAAGCAACCACAGCATAGTGAACTTCACTTGAGGCCACAGATGAACATAAAACTTCCCCACAATGCCGTCAAACATACGGTCCAAAGCACACAGACATAAAAAGAGGCCCAGTAAAACCCAAACTCTACTGCAAAGAAGAACCATCGAAAGGGGTAACAAACTTCACTGAGAGCAGAGAAATAGTGAGTGTTTGATGCAGGAACACATATATATTATACTCCTTAAAAAGCAGACAATCACAAAGCATGAATGAGATAAGAAAGGTATGAATATTTCAATTGGAAATTTAAAAAAAAAAGCAGCTCAAAATTTGTGTTATTTGTACTTACGTACCTACATTTTCCACTACTTTATACTTCAACTTAACTTACTTCAACTTACTTAGATTTAAAAGGGAAATACAGCATTTTCTCTCAACTACATTTACATGACAGCTACAGTTATATAGTAACTTTACAGTTTGAGATTTTACACACAAAGCATGTGCAACTAATGATTGTTTTCATTATCGGCAGATTATTTTCTCGATTAATCTATTGATCCTTTTGTCTTAAAAATGTAAGAATATAGTGAAACATTCCCGCTTTCATTTCTAAAAGCCCATGCTGATGTTTTAAAATGTCTTGTTTTGTCTGATCAATTGTCCAAAATTATATATTATTCAGTTTACTATCATGTTTGACACAGAAAAGCTTCAAATCCTGTCCAGCTGCCAACAGCACATTTCGGGGGGTATTTTTTTACCAAAATATGACTAAAACGACTAATCGATTATAAAAAATAATTGCCGATTCATTTTCTGTTGATCAACTAATCGATTACCCGATTGTTGCAGCTTTCATATGATCATCTTATTGTGCATTGTTACAGATTTAACCACCCAACAGTAGATAAAGTAGTTACAGTAATGCACCTGTAAGCAATCAATATAATCATTCTGAAGTATTATGAATACTTTAAATAGATTTTGCTTTACTTTCACTTGAGTAACATTTTGTATGAAGACTTGTACTTATTTTCAGATTGTGTTATTGCTACTTTTTCTTACATAAAAGCTAAATAGAACGGCCAAAGCTAAAATATTGGCTCTTGTGTAAACTGTCTTCAGATCGGATCCAGCGGGAGACCATAACAGAGTGCAGAGTTTGTGGTACAGTAAGAAGCAGAGTGTCTGCTGATCTGAGGAAATATCAACAATACTCTACTGTGACAAGATATATAAACAAGTAAAAGGATGTTTAAACTATATCCTTAACTGGAAGCCAAAGCAGGAGTGGTGTGAACTCTTCTTCTTCCCTTTTTTTTTTCTCTGTTAAAGCTGCATTCTGAGTGAAGGTTTAAGTATTCACAGTCAGCCAATGTAGGAGTGAAAAAAGAGCCAACCCACATCATTTCCCCTGTGGCCTCTCTGAGGACGGATTGCAGTGCGATTGCATCTTCTTCATTGTGTCTCACAATCCATAGATCTACGTACAGTACAGGCTGCTTTGTAATTAAGGGCCACTTTGCTGATTTTTGAGTTCAATCTTTATTGTGAGCGGATGTGAAAATCTAACATAAATCCTCCTAAAGCATTCTGTGTCACAAGAGATAACCCCCATAGGCTTTGGAGAAAACTCTGCTAGCCATTATACACTCAATCAATATTTGACATTTTTATAATATGTTGTCAGGATCAAAGTCCAAGACCGAGGAAATGTACCAGAGAGAGGCGGAAGCTTACAGAAATATCACTTAAGGGAGATATTACTAGCTTCAATACCAATATTGGGTATATTTTGAATACAGCTAGCATTCAAGATTGACCTAACATAGAGGGCCATGGTCTAATTTTTTCATTTTTGGTCAACAAATTTTCCTTTTTAGATAAGAAATGTCTGTATTTGAGTGGAATTTGTTATATGATATCTTAGCTTAGCATAAAGACTGGAAGGATTTTGTTTAATTTTGGTTACATTTTGAAAGAAAAAGGTGCTTTTTAAAATTTATAAAAAAGGGGAAAAAAGCAGTAATATTGATGATGATATCCAGGGAAGCTCATGTTTTTGCAAACTCAAAATTTATATAAAAATGAAAGCAATTGTTTGACATTTTGGTAAATACACTTAGATTGACACCACTCTCATTTGGGAGTGGTATCAATCTTCTCGTCTAACTTCCCAATCATTTTGATATAAATTCAGAGTTTGCAAAAACATTAAGTTCCCTGGATATCACCATCAATTGTTTTTTTCCTTTTTGACAAACTTAAAAAATTACTCACAGCGAACACTTTTTCTTTCGAAATACAAACACTTACACAGAAATGAAATCACCAGGGAAATATGAACATAAACTCTGATTTTTTTAAGCATCCTTTCCAAATAAAAACCAGAGGTTGATATGTCAACAAGCACCTAAGGGAGCCACTATTGGTGATTGACTGTTTGTGTGCTCATGCGTAATGTGAAATTCAGCGTTGGCAAGTCCTTTGCGGTTACTTACAAAGCCAAACAAGCTCTGTGCGGGGCAACAACATCACACAATACATTCATTTGCTACTTACAGCTGTAAAAACATTATACAGCTTCTTGTTGTAGGACTGAATCCATCTAAAAGACATAAATAAATACAATCCCCTAACTTCCACTTCAGGCGTGTTCATCCAAGAGGACGTGGGCCGATCCCACACATACAGTTAACAAGCTTATCAGTCAAGGAGCTTAAGTTTGGAAGAAAAACATTCAACTCTTCCCAATCAGCTGCCCAGTACGGTATTGGAGTTAAGTAATGAAGATGTGCTGGGAAACATCTAAAACACTTCCCTGGAGGTGAAGATAATCTGCTTTTCTGAGGAGCATTGGCTGAAATAGGCTCATAAATCTGTAATAAGGACCTGCACTTCAGAGCACTGAGTCCAGCTTTTTTCTCCCTCTTTCTCTCAGTCAAAATGGTGCATTGGATATTGACTTCACTGTACGCACATAATGATCCAATGTGATTCCCAAGAGGAGGTGGGGGAGCTTTCGATTGACATGCAGCACCCGCATATATACAGCTCTAAGAAATCTACATCACCAAGGTGAAAGATCGTCATTTTCGTCTGCCCAACACTTTGGTCCAGGAATGACACAGCTGTAGGCTACACAGCAAAGTGGCAAGTAGTGCCAGGAACTCCAGGCTAGCCAAAATTCACAGTAGTGCCCCTCGCTAACTGTGCTGCACAGACCCATGCAGGTGTGGTCCACACATCATAAACACTTTATGTATGTACAGCAGCGTGTTCCAGGAATAACCTTAAAAGCCAAGCGCACATGAAATCACAGCCCTTTTTTTTAGATTATAATATAATTACCGCCTCAGTATTTTTCTCGTTTTCTCCCAGGCAATATAGATGAAAAGCAATGATTTCAAGGGAATTGTGATACTTAAACGTGTCAGAGAACAATATTTATAAATTCACGTGTCTGCTGCTCCTCTTCATCTATGTGCTTCTTCTCAAATTGTACATCTCACCACCATGTGCAAGAGAGATTCACGTGTCGTAGGACAGATAAAGAACCTTGACCACACAGCTTTTAAAAGCTGAAGGTTAAGGTCTCTGTGAGAAATACTGTATAGTGTCCAAACTGTCTTGTAGCAGCCTTGAGCTGCCACTGGAGCAATGACAGGCCAGGATGACATTACTGTATGTCCTTTCAGGGGAATACACATTGCTCAGTCTCAGATTGATCAGATTGCCCAAGGAAACCAAGCAAGCAATTAAAGAAATTACAACTTGTCTTTCTGTTTTTTCACCCAAAAGCTAACATTTATTCTAAGGACTCCGGGGAATATTCTACGAAGATATTCAGTGTGGAAGAAACAAAACTGACAAACACACAGATAATGACTTTTCTGATCATGAGTTATCTACTAAAGGGAATTTTTTTTTTTTTTTTTAAATATGTGTTGTTAGTAAAACATTTCAGTTTCAATTTGAGCTAAACTGGCAAAAAAAATGTTATTCTAGTTTCTCAAATGTGATTATTGTCTGGTTTTCTCACACTTCTATGATAGTAAACTAAATATCTTTTGGTTTTGGTTTGTCAAGACAAAATAAGCAATTTGAAAACATCTGTGTGGCCTCTGGGAACTAGGGGTGGGCATTTTTCAAATTTTGTTGATGTTTTACAGATGAAACATTTAATGGAGAAAACAATCCATTATGGGAATAATCTCTAGCTGCAGCTCTTAATCTTGCACCGATTAGCAAGCAATGTACAGCAAAATATATGTCATTGCTATTAACAAGCGTATGAATTAATAGCATGATCATTTGGAAATAAATTAGGTGTCATACAGAAAGTGAAACAACACCCAATGAGAAAGGTTTCCAAGTGAGAAATCCCATTAATGTTATAATCACTGTTTAACTCAACACTGTGTGAATAATACTGTGGGTTGGTCAAAGTGTCTGTCATCATTCACCCAGCAGAAGTGAAGAGCTAAACTCTGATTCAACCTAATCTGATTAAGGTAAACGGCTCATCCATTGATACCTATCTGCCTGTGAAGTTATCAGAGCGAAGCCTGAGTGATTTGAGAAGCAAGACGGAGTCTGGCCAGCCTGTGACTCCCTGTGCGGAGTCAGTCCAGTCGTTACAATTCATTGCATCAGATCCTTAAAAGTATGCCAAATGAAAAAGCCTAATTTGGGTTCGGAGAGAAGAAACTCTGTTTTCTCAGGCTCCTATTTGCTTCTGTGCAGGTTACTGTGAAATATGTAGCCTTAAATTAGTACCACATTGCTGTTTTTTCAGAGCAAAACAACATTATGATACAACAAACAGTGTGAACGTGTCACAGCACAAATCCAACTAAGACTTCTTAGCACAAAAAAACAGCCTTATACATCCTCCAAAATGGTTGACTTTGTACCAGTACATGTGCTGTGTCTGAAAAAGTAACCACCCACATTATGATACCGGCGCTCACCTCATTTAACATAATCCATAATGCATAAAGATATAATCTCCACCTGACCAAATGTCTAAAAAAACTCTAATGAGTTACTACATCTTTTGCTTGGAATGAAACTGATAGGACTCCGAAAATAGCCCGCCCGCGCTCTGAAATATTCAGCGTGTGTGTGTGTGTGTGTGTGTGTGTGTGTGTGTGTGTGTGTGTGTGTGTGCGTGTGAGCATGTGTAATCATTTGTGGCTTCAGTGCAGCCCGAGCAGGAGTAACTGTCCCGGACATAACAGTGCTGTTTGTTGTCTGCTTTGACAGAGCCAGTAGTGAAGGGCAGGAACTCCATTCAGGAAAAGCTCCCTGGTGATAGTTTATGTGTGTCACAGCAGCCGTTTGAGGAGCCTGACTGCGTGTGTGTGTGTGTGTGTGTGTGTGTGTGTGTGTGTGTGTGTTGTGTCCTCTCTGGTCAGCGACTGACCCCGGATTTTATCCTGCCAGATTAATTGTCGGATTCCACACGTCATCTGGGATTTACTGCTCAAGACAAGCAGGATGTCACAGACGGGAAAGTGTGGGAATTCTGTGCAAGGGCTTTAAAATGTGCTAAAAAGAAAAGAAAGCAACAGTTTCCTGGATGTTATTTCTCTCCGTCCTGCCAAAGATGAAGATGAATGTTTGCTTTTTGGTGATTGTTTTCATTGATTTGTTTATGATGTTTTTTAATTATCAAGGCAGCGCCACAAGATTAGAGTAAGCTGATGAGGGGAAAGAATATTGGAAATGTGCGGTGGCACATAAATCATAATTGATCTGGTTGCCATGATCATCCAGGTCAGTCGTGGAGCTTCTTGTATTGAAAATAAAGGTTATGTCAAAGCCTCGACACTGATCCTGAATTATATTTGTGTCCAGATCTTGATTTTAACTGGATTTAATGGCCGCACCCTGAGCATTTAATGAGTCAGGGTGGTTCATGTATGTCAGCGGTGCTCAGCAGAGGGTGATGCAGGAAGGTGACCTTTTTCTCAACAGAGAACAGGGTGTAGCAGGAAGTTGTGGTCCCTCTGGCCTCCAGGCACCCTATGGCTCAGTGGGATGGGTGCTGGGGTAATGTCAGGGCCCTGAGCTCCAAACAACCCTGCCCTCCTACTGTGATCTCCCCATGGACACCTGTGTAGCCCACGTGTATGCACGCAGCGCTCCATAACACGAGTAACACTTTGTCAACTACCTGTATGCAGCTCCAACAAATATGGAAGTGAGATAAATATGCACAAGTTCCCTCTGGGGAAACTCTGAGTAGAGTGCGAGTATACTGGCCTGCATAGATGAGTGCAAACCCTTCTCAAAGTTAATGAAAACTGAAAAGCTCCTGACTCATGGGGGGGATTTGTCATTGATGTCATCACCACATGGCGAAGTGGCGACTCTTGTGCAAAACAACAAGAGAGAAAATGTGTTTTCGTTCAGCCTCTGTAATCTGTGGAACAGCTGTTGAGCTGGTGTTTTCAGGCTTTTTTGACACAGATGAAAATGGACTTTTTTCACGATGTGAAAGTACACTATCAGTCATATATTGTTTTTTTTATCATCAATAAGCACTGAGGAGGATGATGATACTGATAAACAAGCTGGGTTTCACTGTAAAGGCATTGTCCTCTCATATTTTTATTGCTTTAGTGTGGCGCGTTCGTTCTAAAATTGATAAAATGTGAAAAATACATCAATGTTATTATAGATTTTCCAACATTAGTATATAAAAACATCCCCTACATTTAGAAAGGGACTTCAAATCTATACAATTCTATTTATTCTCATTTGAATACTTAGAAATTGGTTGTTTTCTTCAATTATGATACCTAAACTGATGATTTTACCCCTGGATTTAGTTGTTATCGGTAGTAAACCAGGCATTTTACAGTGTTGTGTATACAGGGATGTCGATAGTGAAGGGAGAAAAAGAGTAGAGTACCCGCCCCCTGTAGTAAACCGAGCACACTCAACACAGATGAGAAAATTTCACGTTATAAGTCGCAAAATGATTTTAAAAAAAATCCAGTCCTGCACAATAAAGCGCTTGGCAGTAAAGTTTCAGTGCACTCACAACATTATATAAAGTGACAGCCTGGCTGGAGGCTCTGGCTCTTAATGTTTCTCTGCCTCAGCTGAACAATGGAGGTTTACCGTCGATACACTGGCTTGCTGTTGCAGTCAGGAGCCCAATATCCTCTCTGCACTGACGGGCTGCAGATCATATTAGCACCGTACAACATAAACAAATACGCGGCTGCACCAAAATAGACGGAAATCAAAATTCAGACAAAAAAATTCTTTTAAAAAAATGTGTCAGATTTTGCATTTTTTCTGCGCCTTACCTTTATCTTGACTTGAAGAAATGCTCTCCTCCTCTTTCGGATTTGCAACCTGTGTTATTATGGACGTGTTGTCCATGGAAACGAGATGTTACGCACCTTCGGCTACACCGTTTTATTCCTTGGCAAACATTACCAAGCGCGCTACAGTCCCCCGGCTGCGCACAGGCTAGAGAGTCCGCTGTTTGCAGCATTAAAATCCCATTTTAATCGAAGCATGCAGTCCCATTTCCCCCCGGAGCTTTACAAACAAGAGGAAATGTCAGTAAGAAGAAGAAGAAGAAGAAGCGGGCCACAGTGCGTCCAACATTTGAGGTGACGGTCCGATGTGTGGGGAGAGAGAAACAAAAGCGTCAGTCCTGCATTGAAGCCGTGTGTGTGTGTGTCTGCTGTGGCTGTTGCAGGCAGCATAGCCCCCGCCTTCTGCTGCTGCTGCTGCTTCTGCTGCTGCTGCTGCTGCTGCTACTGTACGATCAGGCTTCAATCCACACACAATATCAACTGCGTGATACGGTCATAGTGTTTAGCCAGAGATGGCGACCGTGCAGGCTCACAACAACAACAACAACAATAACAACAAACAACAAGAACACGCCTTCAACATTTCCGTTATCCTGCTCAGTTCGTGCTGGATAACCCCCCCCCCCCCCCCCCCCCCCCCCCTCCAGTCCGCCCTCCACTCACTGTTTGTTGGTATTATCCTTTAAAATGCATGCAGGGAAACATTTCACAGAGATTACAGTCTGATTTACAGAAAATAATCTCATATTTTTACTTTATTGTTTCGTCCCCAAATTATTTAGGAGAATATTCACATCTTTTTGGCAGAGGAAATGTCTCGCTGCTGACAGGAGGATTTTAGAAACACTGAGGTCAAGAGTCTAAAGTCCACTAAGGCAACCCCACCCTTCCTAAGGAATTCTATAAAATTCTTCAAAATACTATTTTTCACATTTAACATCTATGTTTTTAGCTTTTAAAAATATATTTTTGGCAAATCTGTCCCTATGATTAGGCCACATAAATTCTGTTTCAAAGCCTTCCTCTCAGGAATATAATTACAGAACACCAAATCCTGTTATTGTAATGGATTGAAGTCAAATTTTACGGATTTTCTCTGTTTAAAAAACTCACTGTGTGACATTTAAACCCCCAAATTCCCTGAAATAATAGCAATGACATGCCCTCGGTGTCCCCAGTAGTAGCAATACAGGCCCTGGGGACACATTAACAAGCAAGTCTATCCAGAGTGTGTGATTTTTCGAAATATTGTTAATGCATAAAAACATTAGTAGTCATGCCTGCTTGAATTTGAAACATCCTTCAGCATGTGGAGTCACAAAAACACAGCATCAAATTATCTCAAAGTGAAGACAAAGGAATTCATTTTTCAAAAAGAAACCATTGATTACATTTTTAAAAGGATACTCCAGTCATATTATTACTGGATTTCCATAATATTGGGGGACTCTCAAGAGACATATTTGTACAACTTGATAAGTATCACTTTCTAAAGACTTTCTAAGTTGTTGGCAATTAATTAAAATAACTTTGTGTTTGCTAAGTTGTGAAAAATCCCTTTTGCATGACGCTTTTTAGCTCTCAGCTGTCTCCTTTTTACTATTTAATTCATCAGTAAAATGGATTATTGTAAAACCCTTTTTAATGACTTATTAACAATTAAAACTCGATGGCTTATATTAGAGAATTTGAAGCCCTTATCAGCATTTATTAATGGATTTTCAGCATTTCTAACTGCATTATTGTTAATAGAAAGCCAAAGCCAAAGGGATTTTTATCGACCCGGCAACCTAAAACATGGGTTATTAGTGTATTATAAATGATCCATAAAACTAAATTATTAATTAACCATTAGTTATTACTTATACAGTAAATCCTATATAAAGGGTGCCTTATCACACAGTAGTTATGATTGACATTAAAAAAAAAAGAATCAAGGTCAAGGTCAAAATTTGTGCTGCAACGGCCGAGATATCCTGACTTTTAGTCTTGAGTATGGATCAGGCTCCAGAGAGGCTTAATACTACATTTCCCACAATGCAACCAATATTAATTTCACCCTCTCTGTCATCCTTGCAGTCTTTCAAACCCCAAGTCCTCAGCATCTAACGAACTTTATGTTATACACCTATAATCTCCAAACCCAAGATTAGATAATGATAAGGGTTATTTCCTCACTTGACAAAGCTCCTCCAGAGCTCCAAGATGTTATACAAATATTTTCACAGGCTGAGAAGTATGAGTTAACCAACCTTTATGTGTAAAAAAAAAGTGGAGTGTCCCTTCAATCTACTGTCTACATCATGTAGCCTTTTCCCATACCTTGAACCACCTGTGAACCAGAGACCTACACATCTACAAGTGCACTGATAAACAAACATTATTCATGCTATTTCAGCTTCAGTGGATCGTATAATAACTACAAGGGAGATAAAGTGGTTTTCTGGTCCGTTGCCAGCAGTGACGTGTCTGAGTGTTCGCCCCCTCTTCATCTTCACTGTCACTTTAATGGAGCTGAGGCCCACACAGCCCTAAATGACCCCACCTGAGAGACAAGTGTAAGATGGCATATGGGCAGGAGGAAAACAGCAGTAAGTGCAGGCTGTCATCTGTTGATGCTGCTCACAATTAGTATGTAATCTCACAGCCGACACAGTGCTTTTAGTGTGGGTCAGTGCCTCTGTCCTGATATTTACAATAACATACAGACAGTTGACACTACAACACATGTCTGGTGTCTCTCTCTGAGCTACTTTGCACAATCACTATCTTTTCTCAGCACTTGACAGTCGGTCTCAGGTTACTGTGTCTGTCAAGACTGCACAGCCACCTGAAATCTGATGACACTGAGCCTGTGTTTAACCACAGCTCGGTTACTATACCTTGATAAGATCAATAATTCTATGAAAGAAATCAGGAAAGACATGAAGCAAAAATTGCAGTGTCAGAACCTGCTGATTACATGCATAAGGGAGCAATCAATCAACATATGTGCATTGCTAAAAGTTAAACTATTTTCATTATCGATTAACCTGCCAATTATATTCTCGATGAATTGTTTTGTCTATAAAATGTCAGAAAAGAGAAGAGAAAAATACCTGTTATAATTTCTGAGATCCTATCATGACGTCTTCAAATGCTGTGTTTTGTCTGATCAAAAGTCTAAAATCCAAAGAAATTCAGTTTTCTATCATATATGACACAGAAAAGCTTCAAATCTTCCCATTTTAGAAGCTGCGACCGGCAAATGTTTGGCATTGTTGCTGAAGAAAATGACGGAGAACGATTGTGAAACTAGTTGCTGATTAATTTTCTGTCGATTGACTTATCTATTAATCAACAGCTCTAGTTATTATTAATAATGATAATAACAATCAGACTGGTTAATAAATAATTTACAATACCTCATGAATCTGATGTAAGCCTTCCATAACATTTGGGTTGCCAGATTGTGGAAAATCCCTCTTTGTTTGGTGTTTATTGGTGTTTAGTCTTTCTATTTGGTTGTTATAAATATTGGTAATCATCCTTTCTAATAGACCATCAAATCTGGTGTTAATATGAATGGTTTTTGGTCCACTTTCTCTGCAGCTTAGAGGGTCCTCATGATTCATTTACAGAGCTAAAAACACAAATGTCCAGCAGGGGGACAAACACTTGCCAGACGTTTTTTCTTTTTTCTTTTCACAACCTGGCAACCCAAAAGATGCTCTTATTAATGCCATGTAAGTGATTTATTAACCATTAATAAAGCCATTTTCAAACCCTTAATGAGGAGTGACTCATCAGATAGTGGTACCACGATGACTAGAATTACACTGTCTCTAATTATATGATTTTTTTTTAATACTGTAAGTATTTTTTTTTGTTAATCATTGTGTAAATATTACATGACATTGCTGATGCTCTCAGTTGATCTCTTGCCTGCAAAATGTTACATCAAGGTTGGTTATATATTAAAAACATTCAGACTAATGAAACCCTGAAGGAGCAGCTAATAGCAAAGATGTCTAGTTACAGAATGAATGGTTGTCGTGTGGTTGTTAGACTGAGCGCAGCACTCAAGAGCCTATTTGAGGACACAGATAATCTCTCTTTGAAAAATTACAGCTGCAGGGCACAAACACTTGCTCGCCCTCTTGTTGGCAAAGGGAGTGGCAAGTGTCATAAGGATAAAGAAATATCCACACATACTGGACCAACAGCACCTTAAGACATGAGATCAAACAGCGGAGCATTCACATCTTGATCATCAACATGAAACATTGGACTCTGACATTTATGTCTGAGGGATCTGTGTGGCACAGGCCTGGAGCCATGCATTTCTGTTGATGAATAATTGAAATGAATATGGTTTTGATATTAACTTTGATAGGACACAGATGATCTTTCTCACTATCTTCAAGTACATCTGCTGGTGTGCTGTCAGACTGCGGGGTCCTTGAATGTTTTATGAATGTGGGTGTAGTTCAGTAAGGAATTGGAATCACATCATCTCTCTCTCTCTCTACATGAGCCCCTTTCACTTGTTTTTTTCCTCAAGCTTCAAGGTCCTCCCCACATAAACAATGACATAGTGAGGCTTGTAAAGGGTAGATAGTTTGATGTCCAGACATCCTGCAATGTGAGGCAGTAAATTTATAACAAAATGCTTTTTTTTTTTCCTGTTTAAAGAAGTAAAAATGCTTTCCAAATGACATGCTGTTGTTGAGCTGTGCGCACTATATCCTTGGTATTAGGGAGTGTTCATGAACTAGGAGAAGTAGCGTGATAAACACCTTGAATCTCTGTTTTAAACACAAATTAAAGGACAGAAACATAAATTCATATAAAAGCAAAAAGACATTAAAATATTAGGAATAAAGTAAAGACAGTATGTGCTCACTTTTCCTCATACAGGCTGATATGTAGGTGGTACAAATACCCCATAATACATGCCAATGTATGCCAATCTTACAGTATCATACAGTACAAAAATGCAATCTTTTACAGCTTAAAATAATATACCTAACTAAAAATTCAACGAAAAATACCCTCATGTCACTATTTGTACAAAATGGTCAATACAACATTGTAATTAGGTATTTTCTGCTTATGTGACTGTGGAATGTGTTTCTATACAATCATTAGTTTGCCTTTGGTACCACCTTGTGGAGAAGATCCAAACTGGCCATAGGGGCTATTTTCAATCATGCTTTTTACAATGTGGACGCATTTAGACAGGTTATGTAACATACAGTATGTACGGGTATAATATCTCCCAAAGGACTTGCGGCATGTTGTCTGCTGCTCATGTCAAAATCCTCACTCCACCCCCTCAAGGAAGCACATTTTGAGCCCGAGTTTTTATTGCGTGTTTGTCTCTAGAGTTTGGGTGTTGGGGTGGTGATCGGGGCTTGAAATGTACTTTTTTCAGTGTAGCAGAGAGAAAATTTTGATGGAAGCAGATGACAGAGTTGCAAGTCCTTGTGGGGACAGAATTGACAGTAACAGGTTTTTGGACTTGCACCTGAACAAGATAGATGTGACGAATGGATAATGCTTCCTCTACCACTTGGGATGCTAATGATTTATTTTTCAGTCTCTTTTATTTTCCATTTTATTCCTCTCATTCTTTAGAGGTAAATGGGCTACACAGAATCATTACATGCATCCATTCATTAAACACGGTTCTGTTTGTATATAAAAACAGCATTGCTAAATCTAAGACCATCAAACTTAGAGATCAAAAAATGCTCAGCAAAAAACATCAGTTCAGTTGAATTTGACACAGAATGAGTGAAACTGATCGGTCAACAATCCAACATGACCACTTGAGCTCAAGGCTGTTTACTGTCAAGCGGCACACAACAGACTCCAGCATGCTGGTTTTGACAGAGCAGGAACTGACTGAAACGACCTTGAGAAAACAGCCTTCATCAATCAAATGTCAGGAGATCTTTCTATCAATGAAGGGGTATTAAAATGATTGAAACAGTAAAGGTCACATCTTGTCATTCCTCTGCACAATTAGTTTTAATAAGGCTGAGTTGATGAGATTTGAGCCCTGGGGATTCATGAAGTGTCTGGGATTTATCTTCTGGGAGGAATGATCGACTCCTTGTTTTTACAACAGCAAAGGAGGAATGTGACACAGAAGATATCACAGGATTTACTACTCTGGATTCAATGATATCCAAGGATTTATGTTTAGTCCGTATTAAATCTGTTTCCATACTTGCCTGTGTTCTCTCTAATTCAAACATCATAACACTCTGGAGGAACAAGGAGGATCTGCACAGATGCACATCGTCCTTTATTCCTCACCAGCGTTGAAGGAGCGACTTAAGAAGTATGTTTTTCAACACTAAAGCCATCTTGCGATCAATGACTAAAGGGACTTTTAAGCTCGTCATCTATGGAAAAACTAACATTTGCATTAAAGACTTTGAAAAGATGTGGGCACCTTTTATTGATTTCCTGAAAATGAGCCCCATGGAGGATTTTTCAGTTGTTGAGACTTAAAGGGAAACTTTGGTATTTTTCATTTTTCAATCTGGACCCTATTTTCCCATCTTTTTGTGTCAAAGTGACTAATGGGGGACAACAACTTTTGAAATTGGTCCAGTATTGAGCGAGAGCGCTTTAGCTAGCAGCCGCAAAACGGGCTGCAATGTAATCCTTTGGGGCAATGTACGCCCACTAAAAGTGCTTATTTTTACCACTGACAGGCTCAGATTGTTTGACAACATTATGGAAGGGACCATACAGAGAAATAAAACGTTTTTCTTAACCCTTTCGCTTGATCCGGTCTCTTTGTTATTGTGTCTAATCAAGTCTCGCTCAAGAAGAAATATCATTCAGAAATCAGCTAAATATTTAACCATAACTTTAAAAATCTTTTGGATAACACTAAGCTACACTTCCTGTACTCCAACACAACAAAGTACATCCGGGACTCCTCTCTCCAACACTGTCATGGCTGAATATTTAGATTATTATTATTATTATTATTATTATTAGATTATTATTGATTTAGCTGAACAACTCAACTCTCGTGAGATTTCAGAACCAGACATCTGAGTGAGACTTGGTCAGGCACAATAACAAACAGACTGGATCAAGCGAAAGGTAAATAAAAAATATTTTATTTATCGTAGTGTCCCTTCCATAACACTTATAATAACAATCTGAGCCTGTCAGCGGCAAAAATAAGAACATTTAGTGGGTGTACATTGATGGGGCACTTTTGCCCCAAAGGATTACATTGCAGCCCATTTTGCGGCTGCCGGCTGCAGCACTCTCATTCAATACTGGACCAATTTCAAAAATTGTTCTCCCCATTAGTCACTTAGACACAAAAAGATAGGGAGATAGGGTCCAGAAATACCAAAGTTTCCCTTTAAATTTGACCAAACTGTACACTATTAGTACTTTTCTAATTTTCCTTTGTTTTTTTGTTTCTTTTCTTGCTTTTCTTTTCTTTTTGATTATTGCATTTTGTATGTTTGACATATATGTTTAAAGCAGAATACATGTTTTTTTAAACCATAGTATCACTGTAGTATAAGTATCTGACAGTAGTATGTCATAATTTTGAGTTACCATGGATATTTTTATTTTTATATTTATTTATAATATAAAATCTTTTTTTTTTCTTTTTCAGGCAGCAATAGGCCTCCATACAAATATGGCTCATTGTGATGGATTACAGAAAAACCCACATGAAAATGGTATTTATCTTTTTTATTTTTATTTTTATTTTTATTTTTATTTTTATTTTTATTTTTATTTTTATTTTTATTTTTATTTTTATTTTTATTTTTATTTTTATTTTTATTTTTATTTTTATTTTTATTTTTATTTTTATTTTACCATGTTTGACGAATCTGCCGACACATGCGCGTAGCGAAAGTGTCTTCCCGGAGCGTCAGCTGCGTTTACTTATTTCCAGAGATTTCATCATTCTCCTCTCCTCACATTACGGCGGTCCATGCTTCTTCGTAGCGCAGCATCGGCACTGCTGAGGACCAGCGCTGACGTTTCCTCCCTCTGTCCGGTGTCCACGGTCCGGTTTGTTCGGCAGTCGCTCCGCTACCCGCCCCGACCCAGACCGTTTTCAACATCGGTCTGCTTGTGCAGGAAGAACAAGAAGAAAAGTCTGTGGCTGCAGCTGACGGCGGAAGGACAAACCATGGACGGCAACATTGAGGAGATTCTCGCCCCTTTGAGGCTTGCAGTCAAAGAACAGGTAGCGCTGAATTATCTCACAATCTCACTTGATACGACTTTAATCTGTGTGTTTAGGATTAGATATAATTTTATGGCCTCACACACCGTAACAATGGGTGTAGCTTGCCAAGCTAACCGGCTGCTAATGAAGCTGTCAATGAATGACGAGCTATAAGTTAGCTGCTAACGCTTTGCCACGTTTCAGTGTGCCGCTGCTACTGCTGCAGACGTCTGCGATCAGGGTGGGGTTAAAGAGAAGAAGCCAAGTTAATGCTGCTACTGATAAACAATCCAACGATCATCAGCTGATTGCTTAGTAAACATGCCCAGATTTAGTCGTTGTAGCCGGCTCATGGCTTTTCTCTCTGATTTAGGGGGACCTGGTGCGCCAAATGAAACAGGATGGCGCTCCTGATGTGGATGTCACAAAGGCTGTGGCTGAACTGAAAGCAAGGAAGAGAACTCTGGAGGCCAAGGTGAGTCAATGTATTCTTAGTTAATGTTAAATCCAAATAACTGAGGCTGAATTAAGTCATTAAATCTGTTTTTAAATGCCCTGCCAAGCCTTTTATGTAACACAAACAAGAACAGAAGCTTTTCTCAACTGTGACACGTAGACCAGGCTGCTCTGCAGTTATTCTGGGTTTCCAATGAGCTGAAATAATTGGTAGATTATACGATCAGAATCAGATTTATTTACCAAGTAGCAAGTACAATGAGGTCCAGATGTCAACAGAAAAAGCAATAAACATGAACATTAAACAATGAATGTAAACACAAACATAACAGTGTAACACAGAGACAGTAATTTACATTTCTGTGTAGTGTGGGTGGACTATGTGTTTGCATACTGACATGATAAAAACTATGTGCACAAAAGCAATATAAATATGAATACCAATCTAGATATAAATATCAATCTGAGTGTAAATAAACTATATGTTTATTAACAATATATATGTACAGTTAACAATTAAAAATTAAATCTATATACATCTACACAGTGCAGGACAGACAAAGACATATTATACATAATATGAACAATATTGTATCACATTACAATATCAACTATTAAAATTAACTAATTGAGCAGTGAGTCAAGTCGTTTTTCAAGCAAAAATCCCAAACACTGCCTAGTTCTGGCTTCTCATTAGTGAGGATTTACTTCTTATGTGATAATAAACTGAATATCTTTGGGTTTTGGATTTATTGTCAGACAAAATGACCAGTTTGAAGATGTTACACTGGGCTTTAGGGAATTGTTATATACATTCTGTTGTCTGACAATTTATTGACCAAACAACTAATTGATGAAGTAAACTGAAATAATAATCAGTTGCAGCCCTGGTTTCTCAATGTTTTATATCAGACTACATCTGTTATCCTCATAGAAAATATGCACTTTAACAATATAAAACATTTAATCAAAAAGAGCAGAGGTGTGATTGCACACAGCAAGATTGATATATTTGAGTGTCTCTTACAACCTCTGCTATTTAATTTCCTTGAGAGTCCCTGATATTTATGTATCATCAATTTTAATTTGGGGACTGTGCCCGTGCTTTGGATCACTTCTATCAAACCGCTATGTTGACAAGCAGACTGAGAGGTGGGCTCTGGCAGAAGATGTGGGTGTGAACATCATCGGGGGATTTGTTCAATTTGGACGCTACAAATGTATTATTTTGCAAAGTTGGAAGTAATTTCAAAATTGATCCTTAAACAGACCTCTGTGCCTTCTTTAATAGAGCTGCATTGTACCTTGACAGCAGTATTAAAATGTCTTAAATATAATTCTCATCGCAGGAGCTGTCACTACAACCCAAAGATGACATCGTTGACAGAACTAAGATGGAGGATACCCTGAAGAGGCGATTCTTCTACGACCAGGCCTTTGCCATCTATGGAGGTGAGATTAAGATCATAAATAAGGGGAATTAAGGTTTTTCGGTTAGTGAATAAACCACCGTACACATAGTCTTTAAGCACTCTGTTACCATGCAGTAATGCTCCTCAGGGGTGAGCGGCCTGTATGACTTCGGCCCTGTGGGCTGTGCCCTGAAGAATAACATCCTGCAGGCCTGGAGGCAGCACTTCATCCAGGAGGAGCAGATCCTGGAGATTGACTGCACCATGCTGACCCCCGAGCCTGTCCTCAAGTAGGTGCACGGATGCTTTTTTTTCCCAGCTGTGTCAGTCATGATATAAATGTGGTTTTATCACAATTAGAATTAAATCAAAAGTCATTACATGTCTTCTACAGGTGTTACACAGGTTGTAGTTATGTTTATCTATACTTAATTAAGAGCAATGTCAGTAGAGAGCGCCTGGTGGTTCCCAAAGTCAGCCCCAAAGTGCTGAACTGTGGGTTTTGATTGACAGGCGCACATTGATTCTGCGATTTTATGCATGGAAGCTGTCACTATAGCAGCCTTCCATAGCCCGGTTGCAGATACATTGTTGTTTTGTGTGGATGGAATTAAATATTTATAACTTTTTCTTTTAAGAAAACTTGACAAATTTCATGTATTGTTTCCTTATTTTTAATCAGGACGTCAGGACATGTGGAAAAATTTGCTGACTACATGGTGAAAGACGTCAAGAACGGCGAATGCTTCAGGGCGGACCACCTCCTCAAAGGTACATCGGCTTGTTTGTCTTGGAGACTTTGCTTCCCCTGCTGAGTAAACTAAAGATTAGTTATCCTAAACGAAGGGGTTTTTGTGAGTTTTTCATCTGTATCATTCATGGGTTTCTGCAGAGAGAGAGAGGGATGGATGGACACGGTCCAGACTTGTGTTGTCAGTGGCTGCTGCTGTTTGGCTAAGCTTGAAGTATCACTGTTGTGCCTGAGGGAGAATGGAAGTGGCCGGACCAGCAGAAATCACACAGGGCTTTCATAGCAATACAAGCTGCTTGGGTCAGAGGCTGGAGCTGTGCCAAAAGCTGGCAGAAAAATGTCAGGAGAAGATGTCATTCCCTGCAAGACTTACAGAGTAATGAGCCCAGAATGCCAAAAAGAAATGACATAACAAAACATGAAAGTGTTACGCAATAGCTGAAATATGTCAAGTCATGTTAAGTATGATCTGAGATATATCCAGAGGCTTTTTGACAGCACAGATCTGGTCAAAAACAACATGTATTTTGTCTAAAGTTCCCCCTGCAGGTAGAATACAATCAATGTAACATGATTACTGTGCTGTCTGTCAAGTATTATCACAACAGTTTGTAAAAGGATTCTTTCTTTCATGTCTCTGTGTCTTATAGCTCATCTCCAGAAGTTGATGTCTGATAAGAAGTGTACAGCAGAGAAGAAGGCTGAGATGGAGGAAGTCATCACTCAGGTCAGTGCTGATTGACAGTAAATGCTCTTTGGAGGGATTATGTGGAAAAGCTGTTTCTGAAAAAAGCCTCTAAATGTTGTTTTTTTTTTTTTGTTTGTTTGTAATATTATTTTCAGATGGACAACTTCACCCAGCAAGAGTTGACCGATCTCTTTGTGAAATACAATGTCAAGTCACCCACCACGGGAAATGACCTCACAGCACCCATCTCCTTCAACCTGATGTTTCAGACGTCCATTGGACCAGGGGGGAATATGCCAGGGTAAAAACTCAATAACATCGTGTACACGTTTTCCTCCATGCTGTCAAATTAGTGTAATTGTCGGGTAATTGATTAAATCCATCTTAAATTTGCAGCTATCTGAGGCCTGAAACCGCTCAGGGAATCTTCCTCAACTTTAAGCGTCTATTGGAGTTTAACCAGGGAAAACTTCCCTTCGCTGCTGCTCAGATAGGAAACTCCTTCAGGAATGAAATCTCTCCTCGCTCTGGACTCATTCGCGTTAGGTGAGAGATCCTCTGGGTTACCTATTATTATTTTCCAAGCATTATGTATCTCTGCTTAAACAGGTATTTAACTGCACCACATTTCCCCGCAGAGAGTTCACCATGGCTGAGATCGAGCACTTTGTGGACCCAAATGAGAAGGTCCACCCTAAATTCTCCAGTGTAGCCGACGTGGATATCATGTTATACTCTTCTAAAGCCCAGACCAGTGGCCAGTCTGCACGGATCATGAGGCTGGGTGATGCTGTTGAGCAGGTAGGAATTATTTGTTTGACTTATTATTGTTTATTTTTCAGAGCATACAAAAGCATCCTTTAATTTTGGATTATTTAGGACTGGGTTATATTGTTAAAATCTTGTATTACAAATTATTACATGACTGAAGCCTAGTAAAAATAACATCAATTGTTAACCTTAATAAATGTGATCTCCACAATCGTTCTTTGTAAATGGAGAGTATAACTCTGAAACACATTTCTTACTTGTTTCCTCTCATTTAGGGAGTGATCAATAACTCCGTCCTGGGATATTTTATCGGGAGGATCTACCTCTACCTTACTAAAGTCGGTATAGCCAAAGACAAGCTGCGTTTCCGTCAGCACATGGACAACGAGATGGCCCACTACGCCTGTGACTGCTGGGATGCTGAAACCAAAACTTCCTATGTATGTTCTACTGCAGTGTTTCTTCATGTTTTGCAAATGCGTCGCCATGTCAGTTAGGCTACATACAGTACTGTTGTTTAATGTAGTGTTTGTCCTTTGCAGGGCTGGATCGAAATTGTGGGGTGTGCTGACCGGTCTTGCTTTGATCTGAAATGCCATGCACGAGCCACAAAGGTCCCTCTGGTTGCTGAGAAGCCTCTAAAAGAACCCATATCCTTAAACTGTAGTAGCTGCAAAATCCTTTGATCCATCAAACACCAAAAAAAAAACAACGATGTGTAATCACACACCCATCAGTTTTAATCCTTAATTTCTTCACACAAAGTTGTGAATGTCGTCCAGTTTGAGCCCAACAAAGGAGCCATTGGGAAGGCGTATAAGAAGGATGCTAAGATAGTCATGGAGTATCTGTCTGTGTGTGATGAATGCTTCATTACAGAACAGGAGAAACTGCTTAATGAGGCTGGGTGAGTGCTGTTAATGGGATTCATGCAGAGCAGTTTGGACACCTGCTGAAAGGTTGGGGCTTCGTCATTTCCAGCACAGTCAGTATCTTTTTATTTTTACTCCACAGAGAGTTCACCGTTGAGACAGAAGGAAAGACGTTCAAACTCACAAAGGACATGGTCAGCGTGAAGCGATTCCAGAAGACTCTGCACGGTGAGATTCACTCACGAGAGGATGTGATGATGAAGATCGTGTTGGGATACTGAGAGCTGCATTGTTTTATCACAGTTAGAATTAAATCAAAAGTCATGACATGTCTTCTACAGGTGTTACACATGTTGTAGTTAATGTTTATCTATATTTAATTGAGAGCAATGTTAGTAGAGAGCGCCTGGTGGTTCCCAAAGTCAGCTCCAAAGTGCTGAACTATGGGTTTTGATTGACAGGCGCACATTGATTCTGCGATTTTATGCATGGAAGCTGTCACTATAGCAGCCTTCCATAGCCCGGTTGCAGATACATTGTTGTTGTTGTGTTGGGATACTGAGAGCTACAGCTCACCTGTCTGTGTTTGTCGTCCACAGTGGAGGAAGTTGTTCCAAACGTAATCGAGCCCTCCTTTGGCATTGGTAGGATCATGTACACCATCTTTGAGCACACATTCCATGTCAGAGAAGGTGATGAACAAAGAACGGTGAGTTGATTTTCGGGAGATGTGATATAATAGACAGATTTAGATCATAACTCTGCAAAAATTTGCTGTAAGTTTGAGTATAATTGTGCTCCTACATTCTTACTGTTCATTTACTATCTATTTATGTTCTTACTATTAACTCTGCTCTGATTGGCTCCGGTCCGCAGCTGCTTCCCAGTAAATGCCCCACCGAGCTGCTAATAATTACCGCGCCACTAAACATAATTTAACGATTTTATCATTTTCAAGCAATTAGTGATAAGAGCTGTTTAAGGGTTTGTTTCCCTCATAACAGCAATATGAACGCTTTTTACTATCAAGCAGAATGCATTTAAATCCTCATTATCTCAGTGTTTGATTCATAGCCCAGCTAGCGGATTCAACTTTGAGATGTCCTTGAGTACAGACATTTTAGAGTTTGAGTATGATGTGTGCTTTGTGTGTACGATTTGGCTTCATGATAACAAAACCTATTTGTGGCTGGTAACCATAATAGTATTTGTGCTGAAATTGAAGTAGCTCACAACTGGCACATAATCTTCAATGACTCAGATTACACAGTGTGTTACAGCAGCGAAAGATTAAAGGGGAAACTTTAGGATTTTTCAACCTGTGCCCTACTTTACCATCGTTTTCTGTGCAAGTGAATCATTGGGACAACAATTTTTGAAATTGGTCATGTATTGAGTGAGAGCGCTTCAGCCGGCAACCACGAAACACACGCCCCACCGGGTCAATAGCATCCCATCATCGACGTCCACTAAAAGTGCTGGTTTTTGCCACTGACAGGCTCAGATTGTTTTAAGTGTCTGACAGCGTTTATGGAAAGGACCATACAGAGAAATAAAATGTTTCTCTTTACCTTTTGCTTGATCCAGGCTGTTTGTTGTTGTGTCTAACCAACAACTAACAAAGAGAGAAAATAGTCCAGGTTGAAAGAATATGAAGTTTCCCTTTAACACAAACAAAATTATGTCATTATTTGAAAGTATCAGCAAAATGCCTGCAGACAGTTTGCCTGTATTACTGGCTGCTTACTCCATACATATTTCAGTGATTTAAGTTTGCTGCTTCTCTGTAATGAGTGTTTCTGTTTTTTCCCTGCAGTACTTTAGCTTCCCTGCGACTGTAGCTCCATACAAATGCTCCGTCCTGCCTCTGAGTCAAAACCAGGAATTTGTGCCCTTCGTGAGGGAATTATGTAAGTGCCCACATAATGATAACCTATACTGTATGTCCTATTTTTGTCTGAAAATGAGAAACGCAATGCTTGTGCTGTTTTGACGAACACTGTGTCTTTCTCCTTTTCAGCTGAGGCGATGACCAAAAACGGCGTGTCTCACAAGGTGGACGACTCCTCAGGATCCATCGGGAGGCGCTACGCCAGGACAGATGAGATCGGGGTGGCCTTTGGCATCACCATCGACTTCGACACAGTGAACAAGACGCCTCACACGGCCACTCTGAGAGACCGTGACTCAATGAGGCAGATCAGGGCCGAGGTACAGCACGACTTCCCTTGTCTTTTTTCCCCCACATAAGGTTCAAGTTACGATTCCTCGAGTGGCTTTCTCCCTTCTAGCATTTCACTATGTAGTTTCATTTTGCATAATTGCTCTTGCAGCTGTAGAGGATGGTATAAATAAACTCCAACATAAGCAGTAAAAATCTATCGTCATGGTTACTGATCAAACAGCTGTAGACTTACATTAATTTCTTGTTTCCCAGCAAATGTAAAACCGAAGCAATGGCATTGTGATACAAAATAGACGATATGCTCTATTTTAAATTGGTGCCTTACTGGTGACAATGAAATTTGTTCACGTTACAAAGTACTCAACCGCTGATGTGTGCTGCTGGGTGACAGTAAGCATGGCGTTACAGCAGAACTTAAGCCAGGTTCAACTTTTTTGCCAAACAATACTGCACCTATTTTCTATAACTTGGCTTACTGACATATTTTCTAGACACAGGCGAAGTAACGACTGGTGTTTCACTCACCCTATATGTGCGTAAATGTGACGTAAAGCGTGGTATTATGCTTCAAGTCTATTTTCCTCCGTTTTTTGCATGTAACTACAGTGATTGTATGTGCTGCTGCTATCACAGGTGTTGACATCAGAGCTTTGAAAACCTTATTTGTATTTAATACCCATTTTTTCACGCGATTGGATGATTATCCTGTTTAAAAAATGAACACATACATTGCTTCAAAACAAGAATTAAACATGACAGCATTTCAATTGTAATTGCACAATTTAACATGATCAATTAAACAATCTTTTCTCTCCTTAGGTCAGTGAGTTGCCTGTGATTGTTCGGGATTTGGCCAACGGCACAATGACCTGGGCGGAAGTGGAGAGCAAGTACCCCATCTTTGAAGGACAGGAAACCAGCAAGAAGGACACAGTTGAAGAGTAAATCTCGCTCGTCTGCCTGTTACTCCATGAAAATCCACAGACTTGTTGCGTATGCATCACCAGGAAGAATATTGCAACTGTAATTGTGATAAGCTCTAGTGGTGCACTGAGCCCTCCTTGTGTTCTTCACCACTGCAATCACTTAAAATGTCATGTATTCATCATATCTAACAGTTGAGGAAAGCTTGCACAGGACTCTTGTTTCTTTGAGCAACACTTCATCCATGTTATGACCATGCCAATGTGTTTTAAAAGGGAGAAAAATGTAATCAGGTTGTTGAGTCTTCAGTGGAAGGAGGCTTCCACCATTCCGCTTTTCAGGCAGATTGGATTGAGATATTTAACAATTTCAATAAAAACAGCCAGCACTTACTGGACACAGCATACAACTGTAATGTTTTTTTATGATGTTTTTAAAGCTTCAGAGTGAGCCTGTGATCTCTGTTACAGTGGTCATCACTAAAATGAGAGTATCACATAACATAATCAGCTAGAATATAGAACCAGTAGTCTCTGTATGAGCTCAGATTAAAAATCAACAACCAACACCAGCAAAAAATGGAGAGAATTAAGGGTTTTGAAATATGTCATGAAAGGGTTAAAAAATTAAATAAATAATTTTAGTAGATTTTTCACCTGTTAATTGAGATAAATTTAAGAAATCTATGTGTAACTTGGTAAACCTGTCTGCATCTCATTATAGCTGCAGCTCTGTTATGGTGATTGTTAATTTTGGCCACTAGCTGGTGCCAAATGGTTCATCAATAATGGGAAGGCCTGACGGGAATCCCCTGGCACCTCAGCAAGACACTAAACCTTCACACGGCTGTAATAACACAAGAGAGGGTGTGTGTATGGATGAGGAAGAGAACATTTTGATTGTTGCTGGTGTGGGAAACATCCAGTATGATAGTTTTTTTTTTTTTTTTGCAGTCAGTAGATCTTAAAATCTCAAACATTATAAATAGACAAAAGATATAATTCAATGTAGCTCATAGGCTGTATATAAATAGGGTAATAATTTATATACAGTCTATGTTGTAGCCAGGAAGTCTAATGACTGATATCATTGGCTGGACCGGATTGACTCGCTGAGTGATGAAGGTACACCATTGGTCGGCCGGCCCAGTGTTGGAGTTTTCCTATTGGCTGTTGCTCCTTCAATTCAATGATTCGGTATGTACGTTTCAATCACGTCTTCAGTGGTCGTTTACAGTGGAGCCCTGAACACAGCCCTGAAATAAGTTTTAAAAACACACACTTACCAACTTAGGTGTCTCATACGGAGGCTCCAACACTGAGAAGAACACCAACCCGCAGATACAAAGAGACTCGACAGATCCATTTTACCAGCCTGCACAGCGGCTAGAAGCTAGTTAGCATGGCTAGCATCGTAAGCACAGCCGTGCCGTGCTGTGTGTAGCCCATAGACTGTATAAAAATAAGGTGTAGCTGCGGTGTGTCCTGTTTAAAAGCATCATGCTGGGCAGGTGACAGGTGTGTTTACTGTGTTTGTGTGAAAGACGTCATGGCCCGGATATAAAGCCACAGCTGATGGACTGTTAGCCTAGCATGCTAATCCTACGTAAACATGGATGAGACCATATGTTTACAGACATCTGCAGATAGAAACAGATGAAAGAGCAGAGGGAGTTAACATAATTAGAATAGTTATAATGAGTTCTCTCTAACATCAAACATCCCAATATATGACTGGAAAGTATTGTTCTTGCATCTGGGTTTATAACCTTTTTTTTTTTTTTTTTTTTTTACTAAAAACGTTGCTTAACCATATGTGATATGCTACTTCAGTACACTTTAACAACAAATTTTACTGGGACCACTACAGAAAATTGCAAATGAACATTTAATATTCAGGAATTCACATTATAGACACTACCACGGACTATCCTTGTAACAAACTGGCCACAATTTTGCATATTGACCATACATGGTACAGCCATACACTAGGTTTTGACCTAGTTTTGTTACAAAGTGAGAAGACAGGCTAAGTAACATGCAGCAGGCCACTGAATCAAATCAGTGCATCTGTAGGTGTACAACTGAATGCTAAACAGTCACAGACCACTGTTATCACCATTATCAACTGAAATCATAAGGGCATATGCCAAAATCTAATTTTATTACTTAAAAAATATATTGTTAACATTGTGCAAACATGGTGTAATTTCCTCCTAAATGGAATGGAAATGTTTAATCTAATAATGCTCCTGTATGTAGTGTGAACACACTGTGTAGTGTGGAAAATGCAAAACAGCTTGAAGTAGCCCAGGAGGCTCCCAGCAGGTTAATTTTCCCATGCCCAGGTCACTGTGGAGTTCATCTTCACTCTCCAGGTTGGAAAGGTATTTGGTATTTGCTCATTTTTTCTCATTATGGCAGAATGTGTGTAGTTTTTACTGAGCTTCCTGGATGATGCAACAGAGAGCCCTTGTTTCAGACCACACAACTTACAGGACTTTAGCCTACAGAAGCAAGTAGGCACCTCCCCCATTCTTTCCCCTCAATTTGAAGAGAAGCTTGAAGAAAAAGTGAAAACAGTTTGGTCCAGAGCAGTTGGTTGCAAGTTGGTTTGTTGTGCAGGGAGCCGTTTTTACGTATCAAGATGGAAGAAGTGCTGGCACCTTTGAGGGAGGCTGTGAGGAAGCAGGTGAGTTACTCTACCAGGTTACACACCTGCATAGAAAAGGTGCACACACACAAGCTTGTCCAGTTTATGGTGTTAAGCGTATTTTTTTTTTTGTCATAGTCTAAATGAAAAGAGCTGTTAAATGTTGATTAAAGAAATGTTAATCTACTTTTAAAATGTAGATGTGTCAAAAATAGATTTATGTGTGTGGGTTCACATGTAGGATTTTTCTTTATATATATATATGTATATAATACATATAAATTGACAAGAAATCATCAATCTGGCCCAGCCACATGGTGCAAAGTGAAACTAGAATTGGAGGTTTCTATTTGACCCAAGGTACATAATGTACGCAAATTGGTCCATTTGTCACTTCAATGGCAAAGTGGATTTTTGGCACTTTATGTAAGTTTAAAACTGCTCTGTGCTCAATTTACTATGCTCTTTCTAGTTAATCTTAAGAATTCATCAATTCACACCAGCAGGTCATATCCCGCCAAAACCATCAAATCTCAGCATGGGCTCATACATTAAAAAAAACTACAGCTGCCTTCTTATAACAATATTCACTTTCATGAATTTACAGGTTTTGTGTGTGCATGTTTGAAATAATTTATTTTTTTTTAAAATTGTACTTTAATGACAGAAAGAATAAATGCAACTATAGAACAATTACATGGTAAAACTAGGTTGTTGTCTGAGGTTGTGTGTGAAAAGAAGGTAAAGCATGTCATTTTTCTGCAGGGCGACTTGGTGTATCAATTGAAAGAACAGGGCGCCTCAGAGCCGGAGCTGAGCAAAGCTGTCGCAGAGCTGAAAGCCAGGAAGAAGATTCTTGAAGCAAAGGTCAGACTCTCACAACTGCTGGTTTATCATTTCCTGATTTCCTATCAGAATATTTACTTCAGAAAGAAGAATTTAATTCAAAGAATAATGGAACAATCAATCATGCACTCTCACTTGTAGGAGCTGGCCTTGCAGCCTAAAGATGACACAGTGGACAGAGCGAAGCTGGAGGATACCTTAAAGAGGAGATTCTTCTATGATCAGGCTTTTGCCATATATGGAGGTAAAAAAAAAACCCCATAATGATTGTCACAATAGAAAGGAGAACCAAACCCAGAGTATGCACAGTTCCAGGAACTGCAACCATAAAATATACCACTGATCGGTTTCACTTTGTGTATCAGGGGTGAGCGGCCTATATGACTTCGGCCCCGTGGGCTGCGCCCTGAAAAACAACATCCTGCAGGTGTGGAGGCAGCACTTCATCCAGGAGGAGCAGATCCTGGAGATCGACTGCACCATGCTGACCCCCGAGCCTGTCCTCAAGTAGGTGCCCCTTTAAAGCATATTGTATTCAAACACAGGTGAACTCCTGACTGAGAAAATGTGGATTTAAGTGAGAAAATAATCTGTTCCTTCTTCCCAGGACATCAGGTCATGTGGATAAATTTGCTGATTACATGGTGAAAGATGCCAAGACGGGAGAATGCTACCGTGCCGATCACCTCCTCAAAGGTGACTTACTTTCACCATCATTAAGTCATTTAGAGGATTAAAATAAGCTCCACCATGCCCAGTCGTCCCCTGAGCTTTCTCCCGCTTTGAACCTTATCACTCAACTGAACGGGCGTTGTCAGTGGTTATCAGCTTCATATAGATATAGATAAGAAGGAGCCTACTGCACCTATAGAAATTTCAGAGGGGCGTTATCATCCATTGGTAAGGTGGAGGTCACCTTTGAGTTACAGATGCCGTCTAGCAACGGAAGTAATTATGACCCGGGAAAGTGACTCAGTTCAGATGACGTCAATGAAAGATGGCTAGTTGACTGATGCAATCTACAAGTTGCACTCAAGAGACGACAGTTGGAGACCTTCGTTGGGAGGCTGTTTGATCTGACATTTTTACCTCATTTTACTGCATTCATAACCAACAGTTGCCAAGTTTAACCATGTTTCAAATTATCATTTTAACACCAACCATTGTCATTTCCTAACCCTAATCAAGTGGTTTTGTGCCTTAACCTAACCAGACCTTAAACATAAAACATCATTATTTTGTAGCGTAACCTAACGTAGCAGCATGTTACCCACTGGTAGGTGCCACGGTCCTATTCCAGTGGGTTGATATGCTTCTACTAGTAGGTGTAGCAGGCCACTTCCTACCCATATCTATGAGGCTGATAACCACTGATAACACCCATTCAATCGAGGAATAACATCCGAAACAGGTTCTTGTTACACGGTGTCAGATTTCACCCATAGAGAGACAAATGACCTAATGACCTGTGTGCCAAACACTTTCTTAGAGAAGATAGTCACTATCTGAGCTGTGACTGTCCAAATTATACTCACATGCAACGTGCATGTTTTAGATTTGAATGTCAGAATCTCAAAATATTACATCACAACAATCTGCAACTGCATTTACTAATATTTCCATTTTCTGGGTCGTTTTGTGCAGCGCATGTTTTAACAGAGAATCTGTAAGGACAGGTTTTTACCTGCCTTACTGGACTATATAGTATCCTCAGGGGGGTTGTAGCTAGAGGTAGGCAGGGGTGGGGCTGGAGTTCGAGTGTCAAAGGCGACTGGTTTTTCAGGCATTTCTTAAAGGACTTGACATAAAGATAACAGGAAGCTTGTTTCTTGCAAAAAATGAAAATATTTATTAAAGGATATTGTGTATATAATGCTAAAAACTATGATATTAATGATATTAATTTTTTGCTTACAAGAGGTTATCCAAGTGCTATGTCCAAGCTGCTGCACAGAAAAAAAATGTAATGATTATGTCTTGAGAGATTAAAAACGTGTGTTCATAGCACACTGGATGCAAAGCAAATGCCTGCGATTTCTTTTAAAGCTAATGTTCAATGGACTTATAGTAACAGCTTCTAAATGAAATGTTTGTTCCCTCACAGCCCACTTGAAAAACCTGATTTCCGATGAGAAATGTTCAGCGGAGAAAGTGACCGAGATGGAGGATGTAATCACTCAGGTGTGTGCTCCAAAAACACATGCTCTGCAACACACTCTCATGCTCTCTTTAAAAGCAGATGTTGATGAAAATACTGACATCTGCTGGCCGAGGGGGAATAACTTTAACTCACTGCTGCTCTCACTCTGTTTCAGATGGACAACTACACTCAGCAGGAGTTGGCTGATCTGTTTGTGAAATACAACGTCAAGTCTCCCTCCACAGGGAATGACCTCACACCTCCCATCTCCTTCAACCTGATGTTTCAGACATCTATCGGGCCAGGAGGCAACACGCCCGGGTACAAATCAACAGGATGCAACATCTATGCACACTGCTGATACAAGTATCTTATGTGATTAACATTTTCTGTATTAAATTTTGTCAATTTATTGCTACTTTGCAGCTATCTGAGGCCTGAAACAGCTCAGGGAATGTTCCTCAACTTCAAGCGTTTACTGGAGTTCAACCAGGGAAAACTTCCCTTTGGTGCTGCTCAGATTGGAAACTCTTTCAGGAACGAGATCTCTCCTCGCTCTGGACTCATTCGTGTGAGGTAGTATGAAAATCCTTAAAATGAATCATAGGTAAATTATAATGAACATACACTGAGATCTAAACTTCTCCTGCTTGCAGGGAGTTCACCATGGCTGAGATTGAGCACTTTGTGGATCCAAATGACAAGGTCCACCCTAAATTCCACAATGTGGCCGACCTGGAGATCTTGTTGTTCTCCTCAAAGGCTCAGACCAGCGGCCAGTCTGCAAAGATCATGAGGCTGGGAGATGCTGTGGAGCAGGTGGGAAAAAGTTCATTAATTGAGAATCATGCTTGGTCTGATGTTGACATGCTTACTGATGGTCAAGAATTAGCTGCTAGATCATAAATTTGTCATTTTGATGTTTTTTTTTCTGTCAGCATATTTTTATTGTATAAATAAAATCAATGCATCTTTCAAAAATGTATTCAATTAATGTTTAACAGCTGAACTTCAACATGCAACTACACCTTATTCACACATTTGCTTATAAACACTGAAGAAGTCGACCTTTTTGAATAGCTACTTGCCAATAAGACGGACTCAATGAAGTGATTTGCTAACTTTACACATAAATACATGCATAAATTGTAATGATGATAATGTGTTATTACATTTTACATTACATTGAGGAGAAATTATTGCATCAACAAAATTGGTAACAATGTCAGTCAGATCTTTTAATCCTCGTTGCGTCTGCTGCAGGGAGTGATCAACAATTCTGTGCTGGGCTACTTCATTGGAAGAATCTACTTGTATCTAATTAAAGTGGGGCTGTCCAAAGATAAAGTGCGCTTCCGTCAGCACATGGAGAACGAGATGGCTCACTACGCATGTGACTGCTGGGATGCCGAGTCCAAAACCTCCTATGTAAATTTTTTCTCTTGTATTCTCACTCATAGACTCAACAGTTAGAAATACACATACACCTTTTTCACCTCATGATCGCTTTTTTTCCCTCAGGGATGGATCGAGATCGTTGGCTGTGCCGACCGTTCCTGCTACGACCTCTCGTGTCACTCCAGAGCCACCAGGGTCCCTCTAGTGGCAGAAAAACCCCTGAAAGAACCCATATCCTTCTATTCTCTCAGACCCCCAAACACGACTATATTGTTATCTCAATCCTGAAAATGATTAGATTTCTACATGCTTTATTCTAATTTTTACCATGGTTTTGAGTATGTGTGCCCACACTGGACAGAGTATAACAACTTGTGTCCCTCTGCTTTATTCCTTAACTTCTTCTCACAAAGTCGTAAATGTCATCCAGTTTGAGCCCAACAAGGGTGCCATAGGCACAGCATTCAAGAAAGATGCCAAGTGGGTTTTGGAATATCTGGCTGTCTGTGACGAATGCTACATCAGTGATCAGGAAAAGCTTCTTAATGAAAATGGGTAACTTCTGACTGCCATTGCTTACTACTGAAGAAATGTTTGTGTGTATTTATATGCCCAGTTAATTTGGTGATGTTGCTGTTGTGTTCATTTCTGCAGGGAGTTCAGCTTTCAGGCAGAGGGCAAAACACTGAGACTGACCAAAGACATGGTCAGTGTGAAGCGGTTCCAGAAGAATTTGCACGGTAAGAGGCGACACCAAACCCGGCGTCAGAGCCGTACAGTAGAAGAGTCTGTTGTTCTTGTGGGAAAACATCCGTCTCTGTTTTCCCACAGTGGAGGAGATTGTTCCCAATGTAATCGAGCCGTCCTTTGGCATTGGCAGAATCATGTACTCCATCTTTGAGCACTCATTCCACACCCGGCAGGGGGATGAACAGAGGATGGTAGGATGGTTTCAAAGCAGGAATCAGAATCATGTGCTTGTTTTGATTGTAGTACTGTTTCTTTTAATTGAAGATGATTTATTTCTTGTCCAGTATTTCAGTTTTCCTGCCATTGTCGCTCCATACAAATGTTCCATCCTTCCTCTGAGCCCAAACCAGGAGTTTAAGCCATTTGTCCAGCAACTATGTGAGTATGAGGCTAACTTAGATGTCAGTATATTTATGTGAATATTTGATTTTATACTCAATTCAAATCCTCAACTCCTCTTTGTCCTCTTTCTCCTTTCAGCTGAGGCGATGACCAAAAACAGCGTGTCTCACAAGGTGGACGACTCCTCAGGATCCATCGGGAGGCGTTACGCCAGATCGGATGAGATCGGAGTGGCCTTTGGCGTCACTGTCGACTTCGACACCGTGAACAAGACGCCTCACACGGCCACTCTGAGAGACCGTGACTCAATGAGGCAGATCAGGGCTGAGGTAGAACACGAGTAATTGCTTTAATTAACAAAATGTAAGGCTCGTACACATCTGTTGTCTTTTTTTGTACTAATTAAAAAAATTACACTGCAGGTCACTGAGTTGCCAGGGATGGTTCGAGATCTGGCTAACGGCAGCTTGACGTGGGCTGAGGTGGAGAGCAAGTACCCCATCTTTGAAGGACAAGAGTCCAGCAAGAAGGAGTAGCCAAACTGGGACTCCTCTACACACACGGACCAAATTGTCAATAAAGATTTCACTGTATTATTAGTTAACATGTTAGTATTCTATATGTTTACATACAGGAAAAAACCTGCATCTTTCATTGGGATTTGTTAAGGAGGATAAACATAGGCCTAACCATACTATGTATGTATAATTATGAAGGATATATTAATTCCAGGGATTGTGTCTTTATCTGTAGATCTGTTTAGATATAATATACATGTAAACTGTGCAACGGCAGCTGGAGATTTTAATGTGTCATATACTGTAAATTGAAGCAACATTACTCACAAACATGCTGCAGGGCTAACGCAGTCCTCTGTGGCCTCCTACCTGAAACCATATTATCATCACCTGAGCAACTTTCTTAACAACTCCCAGTGGATGTGTTGCACTGATACTGTGAGAGCAGACATCATAGATATTACATAGACTTGTGTTTCATACATTTTTAAATACTGTATGTCTTGACTGACTTTTTTAAAATAAACCACATTTGGTCCTTTTCTTTGTATCCCACATTTCTGGGGAGGGCTGCAGCCATGATGTTACCAACAGACTTCTCTGTATTGTATTTTGTGATGTTGTCAGTAGAAGGCACTGCATGTTGTTTCACAGCTCAGTGCGCATTGTAGAATGTGAGGCATGGACGCTTGGCTGCAGCTCAAAATTGCAACAGGCTTAGACCCTCCCAAAACAGATCTGGCAACCAGGAATATGGAAAATAGCGACAAGAGAAAAGAAGACAGAAGAGGCCTTTTAGTTTAAAAATGTAAAATAAATTCACAAAATCTAGAAAAGAATGTCAAAAACAGGCAAACCCAGTAAATCACAATGCACACATAAACACATGTAACAATTACTCTAGACTGTACTGTCGTTTTGGGGGTTTTTGCATATAATTACAGCTAAATACAGCTTGATGTTTTATGTGATTTGCCTCATGATGAGACTCAGCACATAATAAACCTGTACCTGCATTGTTTTGTTTAGGCACCCTCTGCTGCATCATTCAGGAAAGTTGGCATGTTATAACATGCCAAGATAGGAGACTCTATAGACTCTCAGTGTATGAGGTTTACAGCCTATTATACTGGTTTAGCAGCCCTCTTGTGCCGCCCCCTCTGTGTCAGTGGTCAAAGTATAAATACATCAAGTCACCTTTAACCGGTGGCAGCTCCCTCTCAGGGAGTCAGAGGGACCCGCAGCCCGCCTGCGCCCTGCAGATGCACAACAGATATACTAGTTTACATTAACTTACACGTTTTTGGTTTTTTTATTTTTTTTTTTAAATATGACATTTTAATCCGTCTTTGAGAATTGAAAGCTTTTGTTTAGCAACTTCTTCCGACTCGCAACTGCTGCGTTCAAGGTCAGTATCACAACAGGTGCTGCGGAGGACGAACTGAAGTGCATGACCGTGTGGCATTTCAACAGCAGGCATCTTAGTCAGACAGTGTGAATAGAAAACTTTTAATGCGACTAAAAATATTTCACTCACAAGTGCTTGAATGGTTTTGTTTTTTACATTTCAAAAACATATATAAATATTTTTTTGGGGGGAGCTCAGTACAGGAGAACATAAGAGCTTCTGAACAAATGCATCGCAGAGAGGTTGTTGGGGTAAAAATAGCAGGCAGCTGCACTTTGTTGATGTCTTTACCTCTCTGGATTCTAATCAGTGGAAACTTGCACCTTTGCCCTCCGCTGTTCTTTCCTTGATAAATGGGAAATTTGTGAAGAAACTCTGGCAGATAAAATTCCTTAATGATAGTGCTTGAACACAACCATTCGCAAAAGATTTGCACATCACAAGATACTAAATTATTCTGGATGGATCTGATATCTAATGAATGTTATAGATAAAAGGTTCTTATGTTACAGAGCAGAAAATGAAGCCACACAGCTGCACTGTGTCACTATTTGGCTTAAGCAGTATGTAGAAGCAGCAAAACTGTTCAAGTACAGGTTTGAGGTATTTAACTTGAGTATTTCCATTTAATGTTACTTTAATCTTCTACTCCACTGCATTTCATAGTGTACTTTTTACTCCACTACATTTATTTGACAGCTATAGTAACTAAGTGCTTTGCATTTTTTAAATAGAAAAACATATGATGAGCCTATAAAATGTTACTGTATAGATTAAACTACAGTATCCAGCAGTATAAGTAATTTAAATGAGTACTTTTACTTCTGATGCTTTGATTAGAATGTACTAATTAATGTGTACCATCTTCTAATTTGGAAAGCAGCACTTTTACTTGTAAGTATTTTTACAGGGAGGTATTGGTACATGTATTCAGGTACAAGATATCAATATTTAAAATGCTGCAATGTGAAAATACCAGTAAAACAAGCAAAATCAAGTATAAAGTCTCACAGAAAGGAAATTTCTCTCAAAAGTACTGATACTGGACCTCAAGTAAAGTACTTACAATACCACAGGAATTTAATGTGGTTTGTTACTTTCCCCTTTTGATAATCTGTCACAGCAAGTACAGTTTCGTTCACACGTGATGCTGACCTGAATCAAAAATGACTGAGGAGTCGAGAAGTCTATCTTTAGTTACAGTTGAAACAGATGTCTCTCATTCAAACGCTTAAATAGCAACGCTGCACCTTCCTTCTACTTTCCAGTGTTACAGCCACTGGTTCAAGACTGTACTGTATGTTAATCACTATTTTGTGCCCTTCCTCCTCATGTAGTGAGTGTGATTGAAGAGGTCAGAATCAAACATATGATGAGACAAAGTGAGGAGGTGATGACCACTGAGTGAACCATCAGGATATGTTCCTTATTTGTAGGCGAGGATAAGGAAGCCCTGAGGTGTCATATCAGAGGTAGAACCTGTTGTACAGATAAAGTGTTAACTGCTCTGGGGTTGTGTGTTCAGGAGCCTCCAGAGCTCTTCCTGTCACTGTCATCATGGGGATCAAAGCTGCACTTCCCAAGTATGAGATCTATTTCTACCACATGGTGCTGTGTCTGGCCATGTTCTGGGCCACCAGCTGGATCTTTGAGGTGTCCAGTTGTGAGTATGAGGAGTCACACACACATATACACATACACAAATAGGTTACAGGTGAGTAGTAGAATATCACACTTATGTAGAGATTGTTAACTCTCAAACCAGTCTGACTTGTACGCAAGTAAAAGTCTAATCACGTGTGTTGAAAACTACTGAAGTAAAAGAGATAAATCAAACCATTTGAAGACTACTTTCATTAAAGAACATTTCTGGTTATATTCTATATTTTTCTTACTTACAACAAATCCCATGAAAAGACCAAATAATGAACATGGACACTTTAGTTTACTATGAGTCAATTCCATATACATTATCCTGCTGCAGTAAATACTATAGAGCACTAAATGTGTATTAATTCTGAGATGAAAATACTGTAATGACTCTAATAAAAATGTACCTATGTTTAAATAGTGTTTGCTAAAAACTACAATGCCCAGTGGTTTAAAGACATTATCTGGACTTTTTTTCTTTTTTGAAAAATGAAAGCACATATTTGGATTTTTAAGGATGTTTGTCTTCTGTAGACAACAATGGTCTTGGGGCTGAAAGCTACAGACAGTTTGGAGGAGTCAGAAAGTATTGGTTTTGGTCTTTTTATGAGATTAGTAGTAGCAAAAACCTTTAAATAATCCTTTAAAGGCTGTTTATTTAGCATTAAAATCCAACTGATACTGGATTTCTGAGGCTAGCACCAATATTGATATTTGAGTGTCCAACAGTTATGTATTATTTAATGTCTTTTTTAACATTTTTGATTAGGGTCCCTTAAATTTGGTTTGTTTGCACACTGACACAGGTGTGTTCAATTATTCTGGCTGATTGCCTAAGACTCTGCCTAACTTCAACCTGAGCACAGGTCATTTAAATAACGTGATGTCACCAAACTCCATAAACAAATACACACGGTGCAGCAAAACACTTGTGAAGGAGATGCAAATCAAGTACAGTCTGCACAAGAAATCTAGTCAGGAAATAAAGTGGAAATCCTGTGTGGGTGGACCGTATATATGTAGTGGCTCTATAGTATTGTGGTATTGTAGTAATCAGCTAGTGAACATGGTGTAGTGGAGCATTCAGCAGCTTAAGAGCCAGATATTTCCCTCAGGAGTTGGCGGAGAGCAAAACAGAACTAAAAGGGAAATGAATATTGTACTTAAATTCATCTGGTAGCCACTTTGACTCCACATAAATCTAATGTTGCATCATGTCTGCTGGATGTGTAAAGAGGCAACTGAGTGCTATAAATCTCCCATATCAAAGGTTATAATATATACACAAGTATGTGTTAAAAGTGTGTTTCTCCTCCTTGTGGCAAAAAAAAAAAGATATTGCAGAATTTATGTGACACTGTTCCTAAATTATCAGCATATCTCTGGCATAGATGATGATCTTCATCAGTTAAATCCTGATTGCACCATAACAGTGCAACTGTAGACAGCTCTGTAATGCTTTCTTTTCCAAAGGTACACAAGAGCAAAACTTCATCAAATCAATTTGAGTGAAAGTAGAATTACACAAAACAAACACTGAGGCTCTACTGGGATCCAGACTCATAAGATAAGTTATATCTTATGCCTCCTGTAGTGTAGTCACATACAGACGACACAATGTGCAGTATACATGTAGGGACAGTGTCACTGTGTGAGGGTGAAGAGTTGCAACTATGCAGACCACGCAGAGGAGATCAAGTGTCAGTATTAATACCACAGAGCAGAGGAAGAAAATAGGCCCTGCATTTATTGTGAGTTTCAGTGTCACTTGTAACAAACTCTTTCACATCTGCTCTCAAGGACAAAAAAAAGAAAATAGAATATGAACTAAAAACATATATAAACTGAAACTTTTGCTATTATATTAAATGTAAATGTATGTGTGCTGATACTGAACATGTTGAACTCAGTAGTTACATCCAGATCTTTCATCCACATCTCACAGTCATCACTTGCCATCACACCACCTCAGTATGGACAGGTGGTCGAATGTGAGCTTTATGTCTTGTTCAGTTTTGCGTAAAGCTTTATTTTGCAGATGAGCTTGTGAAATTCATTTTGATATTTAAATCCGAAATAGATTTTCTTTCTCATCTTCTATTATTATCTTTCTTATTCCAGCCAATGTAAACCGAAAGACATTCAAAACCAATGTGAAGCCAGGATGGTACTACTTTGGTAGAAAAATGGTGAGACAACATTCATAGTTCTTTAAAAATCATATTGTTGTTGCATACATTTTTCTAATTTTAGTTGTTTTTTTTTGCTCATTGATTTACAGGATACGACTGATTTTGAGTGGATGATGTGGTTTTCCACATTCAGAGAGCACATCGTGTTTGCTCTCTCTGGACATGTGCTGTTCGCCAAGATCTGCACCATGCTGGCTCCACAGGTGCTTCCACTGACTGATTCATTGATTAATTGACTGATTGAGCTCGGAAGAGTAATATAAGATAAGATGCAAAGAAATGATGTAATATCCATCTACTGCTGTTATGATCTGTTGTGTGTCTATAATATGAAACAAGGTGGAAGAAACAATGAGGTTGTCTGCTGTGATGGATTTCTCTCTCTGTTCTGTTGTGAACTATGAATACTTAGTCATCTATTTTTACAACATTGCACAGTAGCTTTTTATATCATTAACCAAACAGCAGATGATGAATGATGAACCACACCAAGTGGAAAAAAAAAAGTCACAGAAGAGAATCAGATAGAGGGATGACTGCGCAGACGAAGAATGAACGAGCAACAAACAGAAATGCAGTTCTATATTTAGTCAGATCAGTTATGCCAGTTTGGTTTGGATAACATCATTGGACCGCATGTCATGTGTCAGCACAGTCTCAGGGCAAAAGTCAACCCTTTAACTAAATGTGTTGCTTTGTGTGAAGTGTTAGTTGATGCTAGAATGCAATCATAAAGTCTGATGATAGACATTTTCTATCAATATGGCAAATCGTAAAGGTGTTTCTTTATAGTTTTGTTATTGTCTGCAGTATTGTGGAGTAATATACATTCACAATCTACAAATCCAAAGCCAGACACAAATCTGAACCCCTCAGCTGCATCATTACAGTTCACTGAATGTTTGTATAGTGACCCTGTTCTTCTCTCCCACAGTACAGGTCCTTGGTGTACTTGGTGTACGGGCTCCTGGCTGTATGGACCAGTATGGGTTGGACCTACGTCACCCTCATCCTGTCACACTGTATTCTGCTCTACAGCATCTCCTTAGTGAAAATCCGCTGGCTTTGCTTTGCCACTGGTCTTTGTACTCTCGCCACATTCAAGTGTGAACCTTTCGTGTCCTGGCAGGTAAACTGATGGCTACATATTAGAGGAAGTAATTACACAAGGCCGGAGATTTTGGTGAAAATATATTTGGTGTGGATACATTTCTACTGTCAGAAAGCGACGAATGAAACAGCAGAATAAGTGGGTTAAAAAAAAAAGCATAACACATTGACTAGATTTCTTGATTGTGAAGCAAGAAGAGATTTGTTGTAACCGATTTGCATCTGTCTCTGTTATTGTTTTTTTCTCTGTCTCTGCTCCGTGTAGGCAGGTTTTGTGGAGGGGGACTTTGAGCTGCGTCATATTCTGTTCTATGGAGGTTGTGGTTTTACCATCATGCGCTGTATGAGCTTTGCCCTGGAGAATTGTGAACGAAAAGATGGAAACTACAACATCCTGGAGCTGCTCAAGTACAACTTCTACCTCCCGTTCTTCTATTTCGGGCCCATCATGACCTTTGATAAATTCTATGTTCAAGTGAGTTAAACCAAACTCTTGCTATTATTTCCTGTCATGCGGCAGCACGAGGCATTGCTGGTTCTAAATTTAATGCACTGTGGGAGGTATTGTTTTGTTAGAGAAGTGGTTCCCTGCCAACCAAAGGCTATCCCATTACCCTGGTTTTTTTTTTTAGAGCAGCTGGATGTTTTCTCGTGGTTATTCATTGAAATACATGAAAGAAATTTGACAATTTAGAAATAATGTGGGAATAAATTAGTGGAAAAATGCAGTTGAAGTTATCCTGACTGCTGTGTTTATGCAAAGGAAAGGTTCAGTAGACATCAATGCTCAGTTTATTTCAGAATCAATGACAATATCAGTCTGATACTCGAGATGTGTCCAGTATGTGAAGATGTGCAGCAGAGAGGCAGTGTGGAGGTTACAGAGCTCTGACTGGTCTTGGTCATGTGTGTCTGCTGCCCTCTGCAGGCCAACAAGTCAGACCTGACCAGGAAAGAGCGGGAGATGTGGAACATCAGTCTGCAGGGCCTGATCCACCTGGGGATCGTCATTGTGGTGGAGGGCCTCTTCCATTTCATGTACATCCTCGCCATCCCCACTGACATGAAGCTGCTGAAACACCTCTCTGACTGGGCGCTAGGTCTGTACCACCACTCTGAAATTCCCCCTTCAGTATTTTGACTGTTAAAATAGATTTTGAATTACTTTCAAATGGGCTTAAGGCCACTACTGTTTTTCTCCAGCTCAAATCTGGAGACAGTATTTAGACTTGAGAGGATTATTATATCCATCTTATTGAGAAAAAAAAAAAAAGTCACAAAGAAGACTTAACTGCCAATGCTTTGGCTGCAGGGTTGCATAGAGATTAGATTAAGAGCCAATATCAACACTGCTGGTTGGTAACGTTCTCTGAAAAAAATTAAGTGTCATGTAATGACTATTTTCATTAGCAATTAATCTGTCAATTATTTTCATGATTAACTGATTAGTCGATCGTCTATGAAATGTCAGTAAATGGTGAAAAATGTTGAGTACTGATTCCCACGGCCCAATATGATGCCCTCTAATTACTTGTTTTGTCCCGACCAACAGTCCACAACTCAAAGATATTCAGTTTACTGTCATAGAAGAGCAAAGAAAACAGAAAATATTCACATTTGAGAGGCTGGAACCAGAGGTTTTGGACTTTTTTTCTTAAAACATTACTTAAAATGATTGATCGATTATCAAAATGGTTGACGATTAATTGATTGTTGCAGCTCTGGTATCATGCGACTGTTATTATTGCAGTTGATGAGTTAATTCAAATGAAAATAATTTAACTTCAGAACTACTGCATTGTTTCCAGTGGGTCTGGCTTACTTTAACCTGGTGTATGACTGGGTAAAAGCAGCTGCCATGTTTGGAGTTATCAATACAGTGTCCAGACTGGATCATTTGGACCCGCCCAAGCCACCAAAATGCATCACAATGCTCTATGTGTTTGCCGAAACGTGAGTTAACCCCAATCTCATGTGATAACTACCAGATGCACTATACAGTAAAACTAAACCTGTTCTTGATGTTTTTCTCGTTGCAGCCACTTTGACAGAGGAATCAACGACTGGTTGTGCAAGTGAGTGTGTCAGAAAGATCACTGAATTAAAATAGTTGTGTCAATGCTGAAAAATGTAGAAGTTGTGATCCTGTGTCCTTATCCACAGGTACGTGTATGATCACCTGGGTGGAAAGCATGAGAATGTGGTTAAGGAGCTGGTGGCCACGCTCTGCACCTTTGGCGTCACCATGCTCTGGCTGGGACCCTGCGAGGTGGTGCTGATCTGGGCTTTCTTTAACTGTTTCGGCCTCAACTTTGAGCTTTGGGCTGCCAAGTTCTTCTCCATGGAGCCTTTTGCTTCTTTTGAGGTTAGTTAGTGGAGGTTGTCTTCATGCTTTGGTTAGGATTTTGACACAAAATGGCACTTTGACCATTAAAAAAATTGTTTGTTTACAGACGGCAATGTCAGAAGCGATGTCCCGTCGGATCAGAGGCATCTTCAATACTTTCAACTTCTGGTGCATTGTGCTGTTCAACATCCTGGCCTTGAACAGTTTAGACTTTGCCAAGTTGGTTGCCAAACGGCTGCTCCTCAAAGGTGATTGGTTTTTCACTTTGAAAACATGTACATTTGTTTAATGATTGTATTAACAGCAAAGTTATTGGTCTCCTTACCTCCCCAGGCTTCCCCATAACCACCATCATCGTCATGTTCGTGACCTACTGCCTGATCCAAGTGATCAAGGAGAGAGAGAGGAGACAGGCCCTTATCGATGACCCTGATCCTCTCCCTCCTGTCCCCCCTCCGACCGCCGCCAGCAGCACAACCACCTCTGCACCTGCACCCGCTGCCGCTCAGCCTGTCGCAGATCCCAGCAAGGAAAAAGCAGAGTAGATATCAGCTGTAGGATATGTGCAGCCAAGTAGCGTTATCACAGTGTTATCACCAGTCTAGATTTTATAATGTGACTTTTGAATGGATGCTCTGTTTCTGCTGATGTATAAAACAGCATTAACTGTAAATAAAGTTTACCAACTGTTTACCAACCAAGAGGAAAAATAGACCTTAATGAAACACATTTACTCAAAACTACATGTTTTCTGAAACCTCTGTCATTAATGCAAAAAAATAAACTGCAAAGATTTGTTCAAACTTGTTCTGTGTCTTTAGGGAGAGTTTTTGACCTTTCAGATGTTTGAATTAGAGAGGGGCTTTTTACACCGTGTGAGTCAGTCAGTGTTGAGTCTTGTCATGAGGGCTGCAAGGTATTTCTGTAGCGTTACATCAGCAGTTCGCAGCTTAATTCCTGGTCGATGCCTCCTCACTGGAAACACTTTTAACTCTGTCCAGTGAACGGCTGCAGTCACACCTATGGTGAATCACCGCATGGACCTGAGCAGTGCGATAAAAGGTGTTTATTGATGTCAAAGAAGAAGTATTTTTCTCTTTTTTTGACACACTGGTGTGACAACTGTATGTCTACAAAGGACACTAGGGACATTTGTTTCATCAGAAGTTGTTTGGTTTTACTTGAATTCAAACCAGCCTCCATTAGATACCATATTACAAGACCAAATCTAGTTCTTAGGATTTTACACATGCAGATCAGTTTACTCATCACTCAAAAACAGGAGCTTTGTCAGGTCTGAGTAAATAATCCAGATCAGGAGTTATCTTGGCTCAGGCTAGAGATTTCAGTTTTTAAGGGAATAGTTAGACATTTTGGGAAATATGCTAATTTGTTTTCTTGCTGAGAGTTAGATGAGAAAAATACACCTCAGTCATGTTTGTCTGTTCAATATTAAACTAGTCATAGACTGGAAACGGGGAAACAGCTAGCCGGGCTCTGTCCAAAGGTTAAAAAAAGGCTAAGCTAGCTGTTTCCCAATGTTTCCAGTCTTTATGCTAAGCTAAGCTAACAGGCCTGGCTTCATAGCATATTTCCCATAATCTCTTCATAAATGTCTATGTCTTTCATAAAAACTTCTTCCTCTGACAGAAAGGACATGTTACAAACTGGGAGTGTGAAGTTTGAAGGACATGTTGTTTACCTGGCAGGGAGGGTCTAATGAAAAACACTATCGAGTTGGATAATGGAAATTGTAAGATCCATTATTTTTACAGCTTGACCCACAGCAGGGACTCCCTGAGTTTTATGGAAGTGCAAATCTAAATCACTGGAGCACTCCTTGAACTCAGACCCACCCTGAATGAAAAAAGTTAGATTCTAAATATCAATCTTTTTTTTACAGTGGTGACATTGCACTGAAGGTTATTTTACAATCACTCTTTGCAATGCAAAGTCAACACATCAAAATAGTGACAAGTAATGATAAGTGTCATGCTTTAATTTACAGTAAAATCCACCCCAAACAAGACAACCCTTATGTTCCACAATTCACCCATTTTACGATAACAATCTGAGCTCAGTGAGAACACTAGTAGTGTGTGTGTAGGGACAAAATTACAATGAAGTTACAATATTTTTTATATCAGCTCTTACAGGGGTGTGAATATAATGTAAATGTGGTAATATAACAAAATGACACTGTGACATTGTAGCTATGACGACTCTAAGGGGGCAGTCTCTTAACCAGTCTACTCTAGATTGACTCTGACTCAGGACGGACATATTTCCCATGAAGCAATGTGTCAGCTGTCTGAGAGTGGGTGGATGTAGCTGGGGACTGGGCAAGGAGTACAGGGGGTGGGTTTAGAGGTGGGGAAAGGGGATTGAAGTGTGGATATTGCATTTCATGTTCCAGAATGAAGCCCATAGCTCCACAGCAAGCACCCAGACTATAAATAACCTACCAGTTGGAGCTCAGTTGAAGGGTCAGGACAGCTGAGGAAGTGGGCTGTCCCGTGAGTACAGCTGGTGTGGGCTAATAGCAGACTGACTGTGCCTCTGCCTCCTCTTTCCAGGCTAGGAACAAGTACAACTTTACTGTAGAAAGAAGATCCATAAAGGAACAACTTTTGTTTGATTTGCAGCCCCAGGAAGGCTCTTCAAACTCCCCCTCTGCCAGGAACAATGGCTCTACCTATAAACCCCATGGACGAGCCCAGGATGTACCAGCAGACGCTGCTCCAGGACGGCCTGTGTGACCTGCTGGAGAATGAGAAGCTGGTCGACTGTGTGCTGAAGATCAAAGACAAGGAGTTCCCCTGCCACCGGCTGGTCCTGTGTGCCTGCAGCTCTTACTTCCGCTCCATCTTTCTGTCTGACCTGGAAGAGAGCAAGAAGAGAGAGATTGTCTTGGAAGATGTGGAGCCTGGTGTCATGGGGCTGATCCTGAAGTACCTGTACACCTCCAAAATCAATGTGACGGAGCAGAACGTTCAGGACATCTTTGCTGTGGCCAACATTTACCAGATTCCCTCTATTTTCACTGTATGTGTGTCTTTCCTACAGAAGCGTCTGAGCCTCAGCAACTGTCTGGCTGTCTTCAGGCTTGGCCTGATGCTGGACTGTCCCAGGTTGGCTGTTTCTGCCCGAAACTATGCCTGCGAGCACTTCCATCTCATCTCCAGAGATGAGGAGTTCCTCCAGCTGCTCCCCAGTGAGCTGGCAGCCATTTTATCAAACGACAATCTCAACATAGACACAGAGGAGGCAGTGTTTGAGGTTTTGATGAACTGGGTGTCCAGAGACACAGAGAGCAGGGAGAAGGAACTGCCAGGTTTACTGGATTGCGTTCGTTTTCGTCTGCTCCCTGAGGATTACATGAAAGAAAAAGTGGAGAAACACAAATTCATCTGCTCCAATCCTGAGTTACAGCAGAAACTCCAGATGGTTAAGGATGCTCAGGCTGGGAAAATGCCAGAGGTTAAAAAAACCAAAAGCAAGAAGGAGGACGGTGGAGCGCAGAAAGATGGCGAGAACGAAGATAAAGAGGAAGAGGAGGAAGGTTTACTTCCAGGAATTCTGAACGATAACCTGCGATTCGGCATGTTCGTCAGGGACCTGATCCTGATGGTGAATGACAAAGGTGCAGTGGCCTACGACCCAAAAGGAAATGACTGCTTTGTAGCGGCGCTCTCCACACAGATTCCCAAGAATCACATCAGCCTCGTAACCAAGGAGAATCAGATCTTTGTGGCTGGAGGATTATTCTTTGATGAACAGAATAAGGAAAACCCACTGTGCTCTTACTTCCTACAGGTAGGAGAGGTGCAGGATAAAACATTCAGAAAAGAGAAAAATTAGCTCACAAAATTTGCTATGACACAAACTGATCTCAGCTCAGCCCATTCTTAAATTCTTAATTATTAAAAATGTACCGTTGTTGTTCTAAGTTGTTGTAAGTGCTGCAGCATCTCTGTGCAGGATCACAGTAATAAATATTTGTTTTACCTACATTGCTAAAAATTACAAAGTGATACAACCCTAACCCAACAGTATAACCCACCAACTGCTTGGAAATGCTCAATATTTGCATTTAATTCTTTAAACTCTTAAAGCCAGTGTCCCACTGGTGGGTCAGTCAGCATAAACTCCAAAACTCTGCTCAAATCCACGGAGCTTCATTTTAAATTCTAGTGGAAAAGTTTCCAAAGATGCAACTATAAAAAACGTGAATATTTCAATCAGTATAAACATGAATGAAGTTGGAACAAGATGAAACATGTGATACTGTCAGACAGTGTGGAATAAGATGATTTTTTTCAACTTTATAGCTACTTGAGGGGAAATAAGAAGAAGAAAACTGGATGTTAATAGGTTTAGGCGGCATGCTGTGTTTGCACATCTACATGCGTGCATTTGCGTCAGTCTGCATGTACTACAGTATAATTAAGGTGGTGCAGACTTCACCCCTTCACAAACATTTGACTCCTGTGACCTCAGTATGACCCGATTAGCGCCGACTGGCTGGGGATGCCTCCTCTCCCGTCTCCCCGCTTCCTGTTCGGGCTGGCCGAGGCTGAGAACTCCATCTTCGTGTTGGGAGGGAGGGAACTGAAGGACCAGGAGTACACGCTGGACTCGGTTCTGGTCTATGACAGACAGTGAGTACAGGTCTAAATTCAGATATCAAATGAGAAAGAGAAACCTTTGATTGTGAGTGAAAGAATATATCTGTTTTCTCACTCATAGATCTTTCAAATGGGGTGAGTCAGAGCCACTTCTTTACCCAGTCTATGGACATGCAACGATATCCCACAATGATATTGTTTATGTGATTGGAGGAAAAGGAGAAAACAAGTGAGTATATGGGGTGATAAATATTAATATTTATTTGTGGCATGTTCAAACTTTGATCAAGCATCATGTAAAGTTGATGATGCAGTAATGTATCAGCGCACTGCACATTTTCACTATTTACTTGATTAAAGTAAAGAGGACCACTGGGGAACAGCAGACCTCAAAGGTGTTATGTTCTGTCTGTCTGTTTTGCGTGAAAAGGAACTGTCAGAAGAGGATGTGTGCGTATGACGCCAAGAGATTTGAATGGAAGGAGCTGGCTCCTATGAAGACTGCACGTTCTTTATTTGGAGCCACTGTTCATAAAGACAAAATATACGTGGGAACAGGAGTCACCGACACCGGCCTGACAGCCTCTGTGGAGGTGTACGACATTGCAACCAACAAGTGAGTTCCTCAAATTATCGAAGAGTTTGAACAACAAAAGGACTGTTTAGATCCCTCTGGCCACAAGTGGCCTTAAATATTAAAATTACAAATTTGATTGCTTGTGCTATTTTTGTACTGAAAAAGGAAATCACACTAAAGAGATATTTAGTTTACTGGATTATTTTCTTTCAGTGGGTTTATGCACATTTGCACAACAGTCAGTTTTCTTAGGAAAAAACAACATTAAAGTTACTACCTTGCTTAAAAAATGTATCTTATGAAGGTTCGAGGCAGCCATGAAAACATTATTTCCCCATCAAGCTACCTGAGGCCTCCTGGAGTGTATTCCTCTTTACTGAGCTGTATCTCTATATGTGTGCATTTTTCAGGTGGTCAGACTTTGTAGCGTTTCCCCAGGAGCGTAGCTCTCTCAACCTGGTGTCTTTGCTGGGCTCGCTCTACGCTGTGGGAGGTTTCGCCATGATGCCTCTGGAGGATAGCGATGAGATTGTTCCCAAAGAGATGAATGACATCTGGAGGTGGGTCATAATCACACACTGTTCTTTCATTCACACGCTTTTATTGATTAGGGCTGGGCAACGTGGAAATATTCATATAAAATATCTGCTAAATTGTGTTTGTAATTTTCATTGCTGCTTGTTGATAGAAACTCTGCTTTTTAAATACTAATCCAATATGCCATTTGCTCAAAATTGTACGTTGTAATTCATGTTTAAAAATAATTCCAGTGCAAATTTAATCAATTAGTAGTCAATCAGTGGATGCCCCAGTTTTACCTTTCATAACTTTCTGTATGTCTGTTCCCCTTTTCAGATACAATGAGGCGGAGAAGAAGTGGATCGGAGTCCTCAGAGAGATCCAGTATGCCTCAGGAGCCACTATTCTGGGGGTCCGACTCAACACCCTGCGTCTCACCAAGATGTAAAAACCCCCTCTGGTCCCTGTTTGTCATCAGAAATCTGCGCTTGTTAACCACTTCCAACACTAGTTCATATGAGTCGAAGGACGTCATGAATCATCTTGTTTGGTGTTCAGTTTGTTTTCTTTTACACTGTTCTAATTATATGTCTAATGGTGATTCTGGCTTGATAAGGAAGACTATTCTTTTTTGATTGAAGACATTTTTATATATGTGTGTTTCAGTGATTTTAAAACTATAAGCAATCTATAGCCCACTGACATTTTTTGCACTGTATGGAATAAAATTTAAGTATTTAACACCAACAAATATCCTCAATAATCACTGAGTATGTTGGCAGGATGTTGTGCATTTCCCAACAGGTGGCAGCAAAGTCTTAATGTAGAAGCCTTTGGAGAACAAGACAGCAACATGAAACAGTTTGAAAAACTTTCAATTTGTCTGCACAGAAACAAAAACACAGCACACTTCTCCATTTGCAATAATATATCTATATTGTTTAATATTGAAATGATTTCATTACGCTCTGCTGTGTTACAGACAGTAAACACTAGTCAATAATACAATAAAAGACAGAAAATACAGTCTAATGTTATTAGCACCTCTAGACACTATTGTCCTTGTACTGTTTTAGTATTTTAATATAGCTGAACTTGACAACTACGGCCTACACATGGTCTTTGTACACCAGGGTTAACTAAGACATAGTGTTTACATTATAAAGTAGAGAATCAGCAAACAGTACACATTATGATTTCTTTAACACAGCTGCAATATGAGTAAGTATGGGAAATGTAGAGGGTATGTGGATAATACATCTTTGAATTGACTATGGCATTGGTGCCTATGGTTATCATCACATATATCTTTGCCCAAAAAGGGGAAATGTCACCATCGAACAAATTTATTGTATTAGAACAGCTAGCCAAACCTTCACATGCAAAATAACCAACAACATGTTTTCCAATTTCATATTCTAGTTTTTACCCAAAACGAGGGCAAATACAAAAAACAAAATTGCTCCTCCATTCTTAAAAAAAACAAAAACATTTTTACTTCTTCAACAGAACAACACATTTCTTTAATTACAACTAAAATATTCCCAACACTTTTACTCCAGCTGAAGGCCACAGAATCAAATCCTTTTGGATACACAACTTCGGCTCTAGCAGCTAGTCAACCCAAAAACTTGCAGTCCAAGTAGAGACCTCAACCTGGCAATCCCAGTTTCCATTCTTTCCATTCTCAATGCTTCATTATGTGACAAACATTTGCCTCGGTTGCAATGCAGAATGCACAGTCACTATGGCACCCACTTAATCTCTGACAAACCCTCATTTAAGGACAAGGGCAGGTCCACCTTTGCCTAATCTAATACAAGACTTTGGCTGCTAGCCTCAGTAAAAGAGAATTTGGCTAATTAAAAGACATAAAGCCTACCTGCCCAGAATATAAGACTCCTTAACACTGTGCAAACTGCCCTTTCTCTGTCACTAGAATCTCAGATTTACTGCTATTTAACTTTACACTTACAATTACACTTAAACAAAGATGATTTGTTATGGTCTTTTTCAGAATTTGGGTGCTGCCAGGCTCTGTGAAGTGTTGCTTTGACGATGTTGTCTTTGCAGTTGTATTTAGGGAAGACTTGTTCACAAAATAATCCAAGACAAATACAAATTCTGCTTTCTAGAGAGGATTTAGTCTTCATAGAGATAACTTTTTATACCTCCTTTAAATGCAAATATATATTTAATATAGCCTATAAAGTCCTTTAAAACAGATAATTTTGCTTTACATTAATTACCTTTTTTTTTTTTTTTTTTTACTGTTTATCAATTAACAATTTATTAGATAAGTTATGGTAAATGATTCATTTGTATAGCAGTTTGTTAAATTATTATCAATGTATTAGATAAATTACAGTCTTTAAAAAAAATAATCTGCTCAGTGTCATTCATCTCCAACAAGATACTGTAGATATTATGCAGTTTTGATCGATACTACATTGTTTCTGTATCTCCTTACCCTAAAATTTTAATCTGATTTAGCAGGTACTTACAGTAGAAATTTGCTGTTTTTCAACCAACATTTCTGATGTCCCTTGTGGTCTAAATGTTGTTTTACATGGCTGAACACCTGGCAAAGACACATTTCTGGCAAAGTCTGCATTTTTGTAGTTTCCTATCATCTTCAATGTTTAAATAAAAAGAAAATTAAATCATCTGCCATCAACAACTTCCAATTCAAACAACTTTATCAGCCTTTAAACCGTACTAGCTGAACTGGAGTATAAAGTGCTCACAATAATTCATATTTTCAATTAATCGATTTGGCAACTGACACTTTCCTTTACAATGTCTCATCGCATGATATATAACAGTCACATATTAGGCCCCATATGGAGCAAACCTAAAACTAATTTTTCTTGATTAATGTAGTGATCGGAATACAAACCAATCAGAAACAGCTGTATAGCCGTATGCACCCTCAGGAAAGCTCACAAATACTTGTTAAAGAGCGGCACAGTGCAAAACAGGCAGACTGAAAACACAGAAAACACCAGTTGAGCTGCAGGGTGACACGTCCGCCTCCTCACAGCTGAGTTATCCTCGGTGTGCACGCTGCCACACTGCAGCTAATGATCCATAAAGTTATTCTAGGAAACAAAACGCAGGTCAAGCCCAGCTCTGCCACTTACCAACCACAACTTCTGATCAAACTTGAACAAATAACACACAGAAACTGACTGAAACCGAGGATCAACATCCGCATTTCAATATTAAATACATGCCTTTGGATTTAGACTTTTCTGGAAATGTTGGAACTTGTGGAAATCATTTTTTTACCAGGACACATCTCTGCTTTTTATTATCACCTTGTTTCTGAATTCATGTCCCAAATTATGGGCTAGTGTGGCAATCAAATTCAAAGTGCATAAATCAGTAGTATTAACTACTATCCCCCCTCCTTTACCATCATCTACTATCAATATCCATAACAAAAAAACATTCAAATCCCTCCAAGTATAAGGCAAATACAATTACGCATCACAAACTATAACCACAGTATATCAGAATTGTCTCTTGGGCTAGTGCTTTTCAAAACAGTAAGGTGGGAAAATACAGAGTATGTACATTTTTAGCCTTTTCTTGTGATCCCAAAGTACAATGGGGCTTCTTCAATGATAACCAGAGACACTTCACCTGCATTATAAAGGTGCAGGATTTTTAACAGAGTGCAGTTTAACAAGTTGCCACAAGAGAGCAACAGTCGTTTGTGTGACATTGACACGTTGCCTTTGTTCCTCTTTGTGTCAACAATCAGTCCCACATTAACCAATGACCACATTAAATGATGAGCTGGGTATAAAATGTTGGCAGTTACCTCCAAAAAACTGCACCAAATGTCTGATTCGTTTATGTTTGTCACCTGTAGCTCATTTCTTACTTACTTACTTACTGTCCAGTAAGGCTAAATTGGATTTTATCACAGCTTGAATATATTCAACAATTCAACAGCTGTAGACTTTACGTCTAAAGGGCAGTCTCAAACTGGACCCTGTACAAAAGCAGCAAATCAAAGTACAAAACATGTGTTTGACACATGAAGAAAAAAAAAAACGAAAACGTACCTTTATCAAATAACAGTTAATGTGGCCCAAAACATTTAACCATGGCAGTTTAAGAAATGTAACTGGGGGTGAGCTAAGACATAAGACTACACTAAGGTGCTTAATTTCGTCTTTTAAATAAAACAATAAAAACAGCTTATTACATTTACAAAAGCTTGTCCACAAATTCCAACTTTCGGTAGTACCAGCCAAGACACACGTGGGGGCACATTCAAAAGACTTTCTGAATGTAAACATGAGTAATTAATCACGAGGAAGAAACACAATATTTACAGGTTAATGCTACACTACAAGTAGGCTATCTATAGATAAAATGAGCGGGAGTGCATTGATAGTGCACAGATTTAAAAGGAATAGTAATAGATTTTGGGAAATACTCGCATTGACTTTCTTGCTGAAAATTAGATGAGCAGATCGATTCCATTGTCTCAGTAACAAAAATTCCCCTCCTTAAGTTCATCAATTAATACAAAAGTATAAAACAATTTGTTTTGGTTTTTTTTACAGTGAGTTAAAAAACTTCAGTTTTTGTTTAATGAGCTTTAGAGATGCTGGTGGTTGCATTTTGTTACCTTTGAACAGAGCCAAGCTAGCTGTTTCCGGTCTTTAGCTCACTAAATAATAACTGAAGAACTACCTGTAAAACCACAAATTGTCATGTTTACACATTTTTTTTTGTATGGATATAACGTGTTAAATAGTGAGCTTTAGGTGCTGGAAGGTGGATTTTTTTTTTGTGGGCCAGGCTAGCTGTTTCTAAGCTAAGCTAACCAGCTGCTAGTTGTAGCTTCATCCTTAAAAGACAGATATGAGAGTGGAATCAAATTTCTCATCTAACTCTCGGCAAGACAACGAATAAGCGTAATTCCCAAAAGGCTGAATTATAACTTTAAGAGATTTTAACTGACAGATATTTCATTATGATTTTTTTAGTTCTACTCCAGTAGATTTATGACAAACTATTGTCAAAAGTGCACATAGAGCCACAAGTTTCTGATGGGTATTATATACTGCATTTCATTAGCTTTATTCAGCTTCTACTCACCGTTTCAGCAAAGGTCCACTATCTTATAATAGTGATGTAATCGAAAGGAGCCCTTTTAGTGATGAGCTCTATTGTGCCAAAAGTAATCACTGTCAGCACTCTTTTAGAGATTTAGGCATTGGACTATAATGTAGTGTTTATCATTTTACACTATGGATCACATCAAGATGAAATGTGCACACTTAATTCAGCTACACAAGCGGGTTGTTGTGAATTTTTCTATTCCTACACTCTTGGTATTCTGCACAAATGACACAGATTGGGTTTAGCTGGGAAATGAGCTGTAACATTAACATTAGATTTAAACCTATAAATATGCTGTAGGTTTGAGTACATTAGGTTTTGCTAACAAGTCACAGAAAAGTGCCATAGCTTCTCAAAGCCAGATCTACAGGAGAGAGGCGCACTTGCTTAATGTAAGCAAAAGATGAGAGTCAACAAATTATTCCATCTCCTGACTTAAGGAAGCTCAAGCGTTGGTTGGCTGAGTGTAGATTTCATCTCCGACAGCACTTTTACTTGTCTCTGCTTCACATCTCTCTCAACCACACACGCGCGCACACACACACACACACACACACAAACCGTCACAAACACCACACACTGCATTGCACGGCCGACTCTCAACGTGTCACAACTTCTCTTTTGTCCTCACAAATGACGTTAACGTGCCACAAATTACACACGATCACAATTATAAAAATGGAGACAGTTAGGAGTACATTTTAAATATCACTAGAGTTAAATGTAAGGTGCAGGATTGATTATAAATGCTGTATAACATTACCTAACTATAGCAGGTGAGCTAACAGGATTTGGTTATTGGCAATGCCATATACATGTATATGCTCAAAGACAAATCAGCATTTGGTTATTGCTGGGTCAGACCAGAACCACTTGCTACATCTTGGCAGAGAATAAAAATAAAACTTTTTTTTTTCATCATCGTGTGGTTCTCACTTGACAGATGACCCCCGTATGAGCGAAGATCTAGGAAACTCTTCCTCCCACTTATGCTACAATCAACGCATTGTGCAAGGCTCTGGAGAGATGCATGTGGTGTCGGAAAATCCCAAATAAAACCAGAACAGGGTTGTGAAAATCATGAGGAGAAGCGTGGTGACGACACGTCCTACTGGACTCTGAGGTTATCTATTGTATTCGACAGAGTAAAAAATAACTATTTCTTATTGTGGTACTGTAGGTGTATGTGTTTTTTTTTCTCAAAATGAGGCCTTCATGTAGCCGTCATTCAGTTTTTTCCCCCCTCGGTGTAAATATCACTGAGGTGCATCGCACTTCCTCTGCAGGAGTCCTCTGAAAAGCTCAAAGAAAAATAATAAAACAAAAGTAACAAAGTGCTTTTGATGCTACAGAGATTTGTTAGTTGTTGGAGTTCATCCTACCGGCAGAGAACAGGGGAGGTGGAGGGGGTAAATGTGGGGTGGGAGGCAGCCCCCCCATGGAGTGCAGCAGGGGGAGAGACAGCTGGGTGCCATGAAGGGGGTGGGGGCTAGAGGCAGCAGCGGGTGTGGTCACAGACGGGGCAGCGGGGAGTGCCGTCCCCAGCTGGACCTGACCGGAAGAGTCCACGGTGGGCGAGGCCAGAGGCTGATCGAGACCGAGGGGGTCGTTGCCGTCAGTAACCATGGGGTTGCTGACGCGGAAGCATTTCTCCCTGTGGGCCTTGAGCATGTTGGAGAAACGGAAGCGCTGGCCGCACACCTCGCAGGGGTACGGCTTCTCCCCGGTGTGCGTGCGGCGGTGGCGCTTCATGTTGGGCCGGCTTGTGAAGCTTTTCCCACAGATCTCACAGATGTACGGCTTCTCTCCTGTAGACAGAGGGACACAAAGAGCTGAAAAACACACCTCTCTGATCAACCAACAACTTTTATATAAAAGTAACTTAATTGGTCTGCTAGGGAAATATCATATTTATGATCAACAACAACAAATGTTCCCAATTTCAGACTTTTTTGCATTGATGTTGAAATGTTTTATATATCCCACGAGCACAATAAATGCAAATTCTTCTAGAAGACAGAATGAAGAACATGTTTTGTCAGCTCTTTGTTATTTCTTATTATAACTAATTTAATCTATTTTTTACACTGCCCCTGCCTTTTGTTATAATACTAGAACTGCTATGTTGGTCGTCTGTGATTTAACGCAGACGCACCCCTGAAAATCATCAGGAGTTCTTCAGAAAGTGACTCACCAGTGTGTGTTTTCATGTGTTCGTCGAAGTACTGTTTCATATTGAAGTCCTTTCCGCACCACTGGCACATGAACTGCTTGTGTCCGATGTGGATGCTCATGTGGGAACGCAGCTGGTATTTATACTGGAAGCGCTCGCTACAGTTCTGAAATGACACAGGGTGAACATTTTTACACGTGTATAACATGATATCTGCTTTCAATGGGTTCTATTCCAATCGTTATATCCGACAGATGATATTCAGAAACAGGAGTCTCTCTTGTGACAAATTTAATCCAAATCTAAGCTGTGAGAAGCTTCTTCTGTAAAACAAATTGTGACAGATGATAGTCGTAAAATAAAATGCATTACCAGAACATTACTACTTATTTTTTTGTGTTTGCTGTGACATATGAGCTGTTTTATGGTTATTACACATGTTAGGTTATGCAACTTAAAATATGAGAAAGACCCCAATCTTACAAGCAGGAAACCTCTTCAGAAAAGTTGTGTTTTACCTATCATGGTTTGAAAACGCAAGAAAATTTAAAAATGGAATAAAAAAAGGAATAGTTTGACATTTTGGTAAATACACTTCTTTGCTTTCTTGCTGAGAGACGCGATGATTGATACCACACATGTTTGTATGCTAAATATGATGTTACAGCCAGTAGTTTAAAGCATAAAGACTTGAAACATGGGGAAAACAGCTAGCAAGGTGGATTTTTTAAACTTTGGATGGGGCCAAGCCAACTGTTCCCCCCTGTTTCCAGTTTTTATGCTAAGCTAAGCTAACTGCTGGTTGTAGCTTCATATTTACCATGCAGACATGAAGCTCTCAGGTGTAGGGGGAGAAAGATGTCAGAAAAAACACTATAGGATTTCCTCTGCATATAATTCAAAAATTTGTTAATGATATTAATCAGAATTTTTCTGTTTGATCTGGAACATCTGCCTTATCCGGACTCCTGGACACTTAATATGAGTATTTTACAAGCAAAGGTCTTTAAGAGATTCATAACTGCACTATTATGCACATCACATTCCAGACTCCATTCATTTAAACATTGACAGGTTTTGAAACTGTGGATATCTCAATTTTGGAATTAAACTGTTAATATGGGTGAAGTGGAGAACAGCAGCAGCAGCAGCATATAAAAGGAGCTCAAACCTCACACTTGAAGGGTTTCTCTCCTGAGTGCTGCAGAGAATGAACCTTCAGGGACATGCTGCGCTTGAACGACTTCCCGCACGTCTCACAGGTGAACGGCATGTCTTTCGTATGGGCTACACACACACACACACACACACACACACAAACAGTATAAGATTACTTAATGCTGTTCAATATTGAGGACAACTGATGTGTTTCATCCAACAGATAAGACATTTTCTCTGAAGTTTACACATCAAACTCTAAAGTCAGTGCTGCAGTAAAAAGGATAACTGCAACTCAATGAAATACAGCACTTCATACAAACATTTCTTTAGCTGTTGAAAGGCGGATGTGCACAGGGAGTGAGGGTAACCCGCCTGGGAAAAAGATGCTTATCTTACCAAAAAGTGGAAAAGGAAAGCAACACCCAAAACAAATCCTCAACAACAATCGGGTGTGGGACGTAGAAAAGGAAGCCTAAAGTAACACATGGGAACAAAGTGCCTAACCAGGATCATTGATTTTACTGGCACTTACCGACCATGTGCTTCCTGACATGAGCCATGGTGTAGAACTTCTTCTCACAGATCTCGCAGGAGAACTTCTTCTCGGCGTAGCCATGGACGATCTTGTTATGCTCGTGTAACGACCACAGCTTCTTGAAGGCCTTGCCACATGTTACACACTTGGAAAATAAAAAGAATGGAGGGATAAAATATAGCGACAACTGAAATATTAATAAGGTCATTACCTGTAGCACTCTTTACAAATACATGCACATACCCAGGTGTGTGCTTAGACAGACACTTGAGCATGCACTGTAGCAAAAAAAACAATTAGAGTCAGCAGATTGAAGTAGCAAATGATCTTCAAAACTACAGCAGGAGTCCAGCTGCTCACTGCAGAGGAGTAATGGTGGAGGTACTGAGGGATATCAGAATTTATTGTTACTGACTGCCGGTTGACTGACTCAATTTTATCATAATTACATGATTGCGATGTGTATGCACTTATTAGTAACTAAATAATTATAATATATTGATTGGCTTTGTATTCCAGGTGTTCAAAGCAAACTTTTTAAGATGAAACTGCTTTGCACAGGTTTGGTGTCAGAAGTGACATACTGTAATAAGGGGCATTTATAGGTATTTAATAGACCAATTATGATGAAATTAGTAATTGTTCCTTCCATGATAATGACAGTCTAGCAAAACATTTAGAAATTCTGTGTTAATTCTTGTATTATTGATGCATTAACCCTACTACTCTAACTAACCGTACCCTTGACCTATTAATTTAGAGACCTTGTGTCAAGAGCACCGTCCTTTACTGGTTTAGCTTGGATTAATGCTTAAAGGACATGTTCACAATGTTTCAAGTCTGTCTTAAAACAACAGTCAGGTGCCCAAATGAACACTGAATCAGGTTTTTCTTGCTGTAATCGTTCTTCCTGTTCATACTGGCCATCAAAATATCATTTCCAATGTGCTTACAATGTAAATGATGGGGGACAAAAACCACTGTTCTTATTTTGAGTAAAAAATGTATTCATTTTTTTTTCTGCTTATATGAGGCTTCAGCAGTTAGTTAGTCAAATCAAGAGAATATCTTTCAAAGTTAAAGTCTTTTTAGTACAAAATTCCCTCTTTTTGTTACTATTCCTCCACTGCAGCTAAACAAGGAAACACTGTCCAGGGAGACAAAAAGGGGGATTTTTGCACTAAAAAGACTTGAACTTTGGAAGATACCCACTTAGTTTAGTTTATCTGAAACTTTTTCAGATAAACATTTTGCACAAAACAGGGATCTACATTGAAAGCACATTATGAAGGGATCTTCTAATGGTCAGTATGAACAAGAAGAATGATTACGACAAGAAAAACCTGTTTCAATGTTCAAATGGATACCTGACTTTTGTTTTAAGACAGACTTAAAAAATTGTGAGCCTATCCTTTAATTTTAGCATCTTTTGTAAGAGAGAATTGCAAACACATATTGTGACCTATCCTGTAAATAAAAACAGAAATTCAATGATCTACAACATGTAGAGGATGCGTGCGGTAATTATTTTAGCCCTGAGTATTGTCAGCAGAGCCTCCTGTCAAGTAGGGCTGAGCAGATTGATACCTAAAGTGTCAATACTACTGATCCCAACTCTTGTTTTGAGTCTGGCGTCAATAGGATTGATACAAAAAAAACTGGATCCATCTCACGCTAGATCACGTTCTGGTCACATGGAAACACTTCTTATTGAAGTGCTTCTCTGTTGCTATTGTGTGCATATGCATCACAATCGCCTTGTTAGTTCAGAGAATTAACATTATAAACATTTGTTATTTTTTCCATGGTAATTATTAACCATTAAAAACTGTCCTGAATTTAAACATGCATGTGATTCAGTAATTAACAAGGAATACTAAAACAAAACCTTTGTGATGGAAATGTAGAAGAAGTAGCCTATTGATGACATATTCACCACATAAATCATGACACATCTCTCTTTCCTATGACAGTACATCAGCAGCTTTTAATAATAAAAAGGTTTTGGTATTGATATTGGCAATTCTTGCTCAATTACTTGGTGCTGGATCAGAACCTACTGACAGCTCCACCAATCAGAGGTTTTGCCTGAGAGGCAAAGCACAGGGCAGAAAAAGTCCCCAAGTCATTCTCTCGCTTCTCTCATTGGGATTATGACAGTATGACGCTGTTCAGACAGATTTTAGTCACTTAAATTGTAATTGTTAAACTGTAAAAGTGAGGGAGACATCATCATCATCATCATCGTCATCATGGCTGAATCATACCTGGATGCTCTTCTCACAGTCGGTCTGTTGGTGCAGCAGCAGCTCGCTTTCCAGCAGGAAGCGTTTCCCACAGTTATTGCAGATCTGCATGCGATTGTGAGTGACGTTCATGTGTTTTTCCAGGTACCAGCGGTTGTTAAAGACGCGAGGGCATTTCTTACACGGGAAATGTTGCTTTTCCTCCAGCCTCACTTTCTGGCCCAGGCCCTCTGCGTCCAGCGTCCTCTTCCCACCCTGCCGCTGGTTGGCCAGCGTGGCCTCCGTGAGCGTCTGCCGCATGGAGGCAGTTGTACCTGCCATGGCCAACGCTCTGGTGCCCCGGCGAGGTCGATCCATCATGGCCGGCTGCTCCAAACCTGGAATGTTGAGGGTGTTCTCCTCCTCTTCTTCATCCTCCTCCTCATCTTCCTCTTCGCTGCTCTGCCCCAGTATATCCGCCCTCTTTAGGTCATCAACATCCTCTTCTCCAACTGTGTCATCATTCTCTGCCTCATTCTCATCATCATCCTCTGAATCTCTCTTGTTGTCACAGCAATGACCAAACATAGTGGCCGTCTCTGTGGCGGTTGCTGATTTGCCCTCTGACCCCTTTGACACATTGAGAGTCTGGTTGTTGAGGTTGACTTCCACGATGATCTGATCTCTGTTGAAGGAAGCATGGCCCTCTGTGGTCTTTGACTCCTCCCCGTTGCCCTCAACTTTGCACAAAGTGGCCACACCTGTGCCAGCCGAACCTCCGGACCCCTCCTCCTTCTGGTAGTATTGCTTCGGCTGGGAAGCCGCTTTGCCCGCCTCCTCCACTCTAACAGAAAACGGGCTGCTGCCCTCCCGTGTGTACACCCTTCCCAGCTCTGACTCCTGTTTGATCTCCCGGTACAGCTGGCTGGGGGGCATCGCCACAGCAGCTGGGTCACCGCTGCTAAGCCCATCCTGATTGGCCATATCTACGCAGGTGGTTCTCAGCGAGTGGCTGCTGATGAGGTCACGACAGGAAGCTGCGATGTCGCTCATCTGAAGCAGCGTAGCAGCGTTCAGCACGTCACGGACAGTGCGGCTGCTCACCAGCAGTTTGGAGGTGTAGATGAAGTTGAGGATTTGCTGCAGGCCCTGTGATGTCAGGGCGTCCAGCGACAGGTCCACCCGTCGCAGCTGTTTGCTTTGGGCGAAAAGGGAGTGGAAGAAAGGGCTGTAGGCCGCCAGCACGCCCTTGTGAGCTGGGAAGGTGCTGTGCTGACGCACCAGAACGATGTCAACGTCACACAGGTCAGGCTGGAAGAGGCGCTGCTCATTCAGCCTGTCCATCAAACAGGTGAAGTGCAGAGCCACATCCTCCACCAGAGAGAACTCAGCAGAGGGGAAGTCTGTGGTCTTCTCCACTATGAGCTGGAGACAAGGGAGGAGAAAGACAGAAGTAAAGGTTGAGACAGAAAGGCCTTTATTATTATTTATAGCATAGCATTTAAAATGTGGATTAGAAGCAGATCAGATCTCACCACTGCCATGCTTTTAAGAAACTAAATATGCTGTCTCTGTGGTTAAAAGCTCATTCTCAACCTTGGAAACACCAGCTGAGAAAACATTTTCACCACAAGGTCCACTTAGTAGATCATATCACATGCACTTTGTAGATTCATGCCAACATAGACGAGAAGTCTTAAAGTCATAAAGTGTTCAGAAAATATGGAAAGTTGAACATCAACAGTTCCATGACAACTTGGCAAACTTGACCTACTGATGAAAATCATGTGATATGATTGAAAGCTCCAAAACAGCTATTAAATGGACCTTGTGGTCAGATTGTTTTCCAAACTAAGCATGCTAAGTTTTGATAATTTCATGAAATTTGCTAATATAAACCATCCAGAAATACCTATATTATCAGGGCTTTCTACCACATTTTATGGTCTTCATATGTGGATGGAGCTCTGGAAAAAGCTAGTAAGTGGACTTTGAGTGGACTATGTATTGCCAAGGTCAAGAATGAACTTCCAAATAAAAAATAATTTAAGAATGACTGATTTTAATCACATTACATTGTCATTGTTCTGTGACACTCGCATGTAATATTCAAGTAAAAGCATAAACGATGCTGAACTAAAGTCTATTTAAATATATCCAGCATAAGTTATTCATATTGTGTGCTTTATGATTTGCAGTCTGCACAAAGTCACAGGCTCTGCGCTTGCTGCACTATGCGAGTCAGAGAAAAATCAAAAGGTGTAACACTCAACGCTCTGTGCAAGGTCCTCGACTTCCCAAGGTGGGTTTATTTTAGCACAGGAAGGGCAGGGTTTCGATCCAGACGGGATGTGAGTGGGGACAGAGCAGCACACAGAGCAAACACACACAAGTATACACACGCATATGTGATGTGCAACGATGCACAAAAAACACACAACTTACAAATGCACAAACACACACATACACACACACACAACAAACACAAACACATTGTCTGGTCTCTGCAAGGACTGACTGGTCTGTGCATTGGTATTCAGCGCCATCTCCCCCCATTAGCCGGCTCTCTCAGCACACCCACTCACTACACTGTCCCTGAGGAATCGCGAATTATGCAGAAGACAAAACACGTCCGGAGAAATAATTAGGGAAACCATGCCAAATAAATACTAACTAACCCTCCAAACAATTAATGGAATTTATCATTCAAGGCGTCTCTTTAGCAGCAGAATAGGAAGACTATTGATACTTTTTGGCTAACATGTTGCATAATTACATCTCTATATCTCCTATTTTTTAGTATTTACAGTTGCATGTGCAAGACCAAAGATGGGACATGTACAACAAAGAAAATTAATAATTCATTTATCTTAAGAAAAAAAAATGGAAAAGAAAGAAAAATATGGCATCTATGTTGTACAATGAGTATGAATCACACTACAGTTAATTTTGCCTTTAAAAAAACAGAAGGCAACTTCATTTCCCTTCTGCCTATATTTTCTCTTTAAGATCAATGAAAATGACTATTCGTTGTTCAAGCTGGAAAATGGATTTGCATTTGGGCCTAACCTTGAAAATCTGGCCTGTTTGAAGAATTCAATTAGGGAGTGTTAGATTTATTCATAGTTTTGAGCTGCTAAATTGGACTCTGAGCCAGAGATGAGTGAAGATCGGGTTATCTCTCCCTGTGCGAGGCTATAGACATCGCCCAAGGGCAAAACGCTGAAGCGATCAAATCAGATCAGATCAGATCAGATCAAATATAAGTTGCAGACTGGAAGTTATGCTCCTTTAGTGATAACGATCATCATCTTCTTCTGGGATTCAAATAGGACAACGCAATCAAAGCTTAAACTCTACAGGATGAATATCAACAAATTCAAAACCTCAACAACAATAATTCGAAAAGGTCTAATGTGCCGTGTATTTCTACAACACTTTACTTCATGTTGTAGATTTAGTTCAAATTCCTTTAACCAAAACATATGTGAGTGATCACCTTTATCCCTGTGATGGAAAATCTTCAGATGGGCAAATAAATCTTCAGGTCTCCCACATTTAAAACTAAAAAAAACTTATACTCCACCTTGCTCTTAACCAAATTCAGAAATTTTCTACCATTATTTCTAAATTAATGACATAATTTAGTGACCTTGACACTTTGATCAATGATCCAAGTATGATTCATCTAGGAACCAGCGGTGTCTCAAACTTCCCTAACATTAAAATTAAAAATAGATCCTGTGGCCTCTAATCAAACATCATAAGCAAATAATCAAACCTCGATTCTTTAATAATTAACTCTCCTGTGTACTGTCTCTGCAATGACTGCATACTGTCTCTTATAATTAACCCTCCTGTGTACTGTCTCTTGTGCTGACACTGCCATGACTATTTACACAAGGGAAATTTCTCTTTCACATCCCTTTATCCCTTCTTCTTCATGATCACAATGTCCAGTCCATTACTACTGGGTCAGAAGTTGTTAACCTGAGAATTTTAATATTGGGATTTGAAATGCAAAATAATGATGTCTGCCATGTGCACGTATAACACAGGACCTCAAATGAGAGCCCCATTGATTCCACCATTGTCAGCACAAATCTACTGTATGGCATTATACTTGCACCTCAATGTTTTTTTTAATTATTTGATAGTCAAAAGCACAGAGAGACAGGAAACAAGGGTAGAGAAGTTAAGCAGAATCAAACCAAGGACATTATTTCCCAGTATCCAGAAGGATACTGGGAAACCCATTGTTCCTTTTGAGCACAGAAAAATACTTTTTGCATGCATATAAGCTACATTTTGTGGAGAAACTATTATCAAGCAAAGAATAATTGGCTGTTTTGTCACCAGTCTGATCAATAGTTGGATTATTGGTTACTACGGAATTAGGGAAGCACTGGGAGAATAGTATGATGGTTGGCTAAATTGATGAGTTCAATTTTTCAAAACTACTTTAAAGCAATAGCTTTCTTGCCAAGAGTTAGATGATAAGATCATATCTATAAGGTTAATATGATGCTAGTGTGAGCAACCAGTTAGCTTTAGCATAACATTAGCATAAAGACTGGAAACAAGGGGAAACAGCTAACGTTAGCCTAGCTCAGTCCGAAAGTAACCTGCCTACCAGCACATTAAAGTTCACTAATTAACAAATTAAATATTGACTGTTTAATCTGTACAAAAAAAGTGCAAAAATAGAACAAAAATGTGTTTTTCCCAACTTATTATTCCTTTAATGATTATAATGCATTGTAGGTGTTTACCTGGGAGTTATCAAATAAGCAACTAATGTTAGCTTGGTTAACTTATCTGGCAGAAGTTAGCTAGCTAGTTGTAAGCTAATAAAAACAATAGCAACTACTTTTTTCAAAAATGTTCATAAAACTGGACAGTATGTTACCTAAACAGTACAAACTACATGTGACTATCATGTTCCCAGTTACCATTTTCTCCCAGTGCTTTCCTACTTCTCTAGCAAATGAATCATACTAGCGATAGCATTGGAGACAAAAAAGCTAATCGCAAATGACCTACTACAATTCACTTATTGTATTGTGGCACATTTTAACACCCTCAAGTTCAGAATGCAGGAAAATAGAGAGCAAAAGAGTAAGACTGAGTGAAACACTTCAATATTGTGCATTTATATGGAAAAAAAACAGCAAACAATGCAAACCAATACACACAGACACATTTGTTTCCTCAAATTATTGTTTGTGTGATATTTTTGCTGCAAAATATAAATGATGTGCCTGCAAAAATCTGTTTTCACTGTCCAATTGCAAGCTCAGAATTGAGGCACAAATATAATTCCATAATGTTAGAGTTTCTAACAACAGACTGAACAGACTGTAATGTATCTATCTGCAGAAATAACATGCAGATGCTTTAAGACTTCAAGTGTACACTGCTGAATGACAGGATTTCTATCAGTGAGGGATTACATTTTTTTTCATCCAGACTGATGCTTTAAAACGATGTAATCCAATAGAAAACAGTCATGCCACTGCTTTGTCAATATACAATAAAGACGAAGCCATCTTGTCACATTTCATCACATACTGTAGCCAAACAAATTGAGAGAGTACACTGGCTTGAAAGACCGCATCTAACTCCCTCAATCTGTGTCTGTCATTATCTCCCACAGCCCTTTTCTCTCTGCCACCCCCTCCTCACCTCTCCATGGAAATGTCAGAGAGAGAGTTTGTTTGCTGTCATTAGAGGAACGCCACCTTTAACCAGCCTCTCAGTCAGATGTCTCCCAATACATTATTCATATCTGGCCTGACCCGTGACAAACACGCAGCGGGGGGATTACTGACGCACCCAACAAGAGGTGTCATTTAAACAGGCTTCAATCAAAGAGCTGTTGTACACCCTTTCCAGGCAGATCATTTCATCATCTGCCAAACACAACAAAGTGAGGAGATCCTCTTGCGTTGTAGAGGCCTGAGAGAGCCTGTTTCACAAGGCTCCTCTCAACGTGTATATGCTTCAGTGAAATAACAATGTTATCTATTTTACTGTAGAGAAATTTGAATTCATCCAGTACTTAAACATTTGCAAAACTAATGACACTCCCATAAACCTGCTCTGTACTTTGTATTTAGTAGTAATTAGCAAATGTTAGCATGCTAGCACAGAGAACATTAAACATTAAACCTGCTAAACATCAGCATATTAAAGGACGGGTTCACAATTCTTCAAGTCTGTCTTAAAACAACAGTCAGATGCCCAAATAACAATTTTATATGCGCTTATAATGAAGCTAATATAAGGAAGCAGTCTAAATTAGTCTTTTTAGTATAAATTTCCCTGTTTATTTTTCCCTGTTGAGCCTCAGCAGAAGCATCGTAACAAAAAGAAGGAAATTGGCACAAAAAGACTAACTTTGAAAGAGATGTACTTGATTTCACTGATTTGGACACTTCATATTAGTTTAAAATAAACTTTTAAATACATTTTAACACAAAATGAGGACTGTGGATTTTGTAAACCTATCCTTTAACAATGTCATTGTGAGCCTGTTAGCATGCTGATGTTAGCATTTAGCTCAAAGCACCACTATGTTTAAACAAGTTCAGCCTTTACAGAGCTGCTAACATGGCTGTAGTCTTGTTTCACTGCCTTTTTCATTCAAAAATTACACTAATTGGCTTGACAGAGGCTCTGTAATTATATGTTAGAATTTCAAACTATGAAAGTTGACAACTCATACAAAACCAAATCTAGATATCAAGTGTTTAAGTGGTCTAAAGGGGTGCTGCAATAAAGGAAAAAACTTTTCACCCGATGTATGAGACATCAAATTTGCCCCAATTTGAAAGTATGACGCACTCTGGGAAGATAATCAGATGTTTAAAAATATTTCCCTGATCAGCCTGATGACAATACTTTTATTAAAATCCAAATCCAATCAAAGCATGTGATAAAAAAGTAGATTTTTTTGAGTAGTTGGTGAATCCTCACCCAGCTCAGGCATGCCAGGGCTGGTGGTATGCACTTGGCAGCAGCCCGCCTCGTGGACCTGAGCCAGACAGAGCCGAGTCTGAGAATTTAGCAAGAGTGAAATCCCTCTTTCTAATTTGACTTTCACTGGTGAGAATGCCCTTTCTCTCCGACACCTTTGCACTGGACGCTCCGTGTAGATTTACTACTCTGTAAAGTCTGCATCTCCGTCACTGTGCAGCTATGCTACAGGCCATGCGTGTGCAGCGACCTCCACAGAGCTGCCATTTTAAAAGTGCCCCTGTCTGTTCATTGTAATGTAGTGGGCGCTTTAAAAATGACTCTGAGGCCTCATGTAAGGGCAGCGCACATAAATCTTAGACAGTAGCTGGTGTAAAATTGAACAATGTCTTAAATGTTCAGCCTTTTCCTTGTTTGCTCTTGTATATGAATAAAGCTGCCCAGATGTTATTTCCCTGAAACATTATTTTGTTACAATTTTGTGCACACACCTTGTAGCATGGCAGATTTATGAGCAGGGAACTAAAGATCATCTACCTTGACTCTGTTGTTTGCTTGCTGACCGGTGAACAGACTGAGCCATTAGCAGGGGCCAATGTCAGAGCACAGCACAGAGTCATGGACACATCAATAGTGCGAGGGAGGGCAGGTTGTATTCAGGCAGGAGGGAGTCTCACGGGGGAAAACACTGCGGGGGGTTTAAAGCTTTCTCCCTGTCCTCTCAGTGTCCTCTTTCACATCTTAAACTGTTATGTCTGATTAGAGCTTGGCAACATAAACAAAATTAATATCACTAAATATTTTTATGCTCTGTTGTGAGCAGCTGGAGCTCCAATAGGCCAGCTGCTGTGCGTTGGCAGGAGTTTGACCAATCAGAGCTCCTACTCCTACTCCGTGGCTTGAAATTTATGTAGTTTTTCTGTGGCAACGTGCAACACATCTCTAAATTTAAGAGAGACGTCTATAAATTAGAGCGAAATGGAGACTGTGTGTGTTAAAACGGGAAACAGGCAGAAACATAATTATATTGATTACAAATGCCTTCTCATTTTGTGATTCCATTTTAAAGACTACTTATCAATTCATCATTTTAAGACAGAGTAAGGAAATAAAATAGTAAATTTAATGATTGTTTTATTATGTTTTATGTGTCATTTAAATGTTAATTTAATGAGTCATGTTATAATGGTCTTTTTTAATTGATCGATGTATTAATTGATCATAATTAAGCACTGTAAAAGTCTTATAAATCTTATTATTCTGGTGGCACACGTGAGGCTCCATATACTGTATATTTGCTGGGTGATTCTTGCAATGATACAATCTTGCCTATCAAATTTCTATCAATGACCATCGGCCATCTATCAAATGTCAAAAAACATTGTGATGTCTTCAATTTGTTTTGAGATTGAGTTTATAATGATGTAAAGAGTAGCAGTTTCATTTCATTCTAGCACTGCAAATAATTATTTTCATTTTTGATTATTCTGGTGGTTATTTTCTCAATTAATCAGACTTTAGAATAAAGAAAATAGTGAAAAATGTCCATTACATTTCTCCAGCCCAGAGCCCCAGTTGATGTTTTGTTTGGCCAACAGTCTAAAATCCAAAAATACTGAATTTATCTGTCATATAAAACACAGAAAACTAAAGTAAATCCTCACATGTGAGGAGTTGAAACAAGTGAATGTTTTTGCTCTTTTGGTTAAAAGAAGATTTAACTACTTATCAAATAGAAAAATTGTAGCCGGTTAACGTTGATTTTCTGTTGTTTCAGAACACATTTCCATAGATAACAGTTGCTTTTATCATTAATTAAGACTAGATCTGAAATGTTCAGTTGACTAATCGATTAGCCGCTTAACAGACAATTAATCCAAATCTAATTTAATAACTGATCAATCTTTACGGCATTTTTCAAGCAAGAAGGCCAAACATTTGCTGGCTCTAGCTTCTTAAATGTGAGGATGTGCTTGTGTTTCCTCGTCTTACATTATAGTAAACTGAATATCTTTGGGATTTGGGAGTGTTGTTAAATTGAAGACATCTCCTTGAGCTTTGGAAAATTAGAAACAATCAATTCATGAATCAAGAAAATACTCAGCTGATTGATCAATGATAAAAATCAGCTGCAGCACTACTTCAGACAATAGACACTGAATTACTCAATAGGTCTACATCTTATAGATCTCAATACAAATCTCTACTGTATTGCAGAGTAGTCCTCTCAAGACAAACTGACTTTTTTCCACTTCTAAAACTCTTCCATTCAGGCCACAAAATGCCCATTTAATATCTCTTTAAAGGTGCAACTTGCTACCAGTCCAATGTCAGAATGTCCATATGCGCAGTGATGTCCCTGCACTTGGAAAGACCATCAGGGAACAAAAAGAGAGCACCAAACCATCCACAGACATGATGACAGCAATCCCATGAACTCATGCCCTGGCCCTCTTGTCACCCAGCTGGGAGGAAGGGGGGGGGGGGTTCTGCCACTTCCACCCACGGAGCACACAAGCTCCAGTAAAGAGCACACTCAGCAGCCCTCTTCACAGCGAGGCCTCCTGCTGAGGGGCCTGGCGCAGGGCTCGGCGTGACTGACACCCCGAGGAAGGAGAGTGGGCACCATGTCAGGCCTCATCTCACTCACTGGCATGGAGATGGTAGGAGAGCAGCACCCGCCCTCACACTCATCCAATCACACACACACACACACACACACACACACACACACACACTCGCACATATCCCTGAGTCATCATCAGTGCAGACGAGAGCGGAGCATGACAGGCCTGAATACAAAATCTCTACAACGAGATCACCCAGTTACAAGCAGCAAGTTTGGCCTCGCAGTAACGTCAGAGTGCTTTTACGTGGTCTGGGAAGGGGATCAGCTCACGCTCAAAAACACAACCAAACGGATCAGGACAAGGGCATGTCATTTCTGGCGGAGTCCAATCAGACCGCCATTAAAAAGTCATCAGGGTAATGACTGACACTGTGTCCTCTGTGTGCTCAGCAGACCTTCCCTGCTGCTGACGCCAAACAACAGACAGGTTTAGTCGTGCCAGAGGAGTGAATTCTGATTCTTTGGGTGAGAATCGTGGCACGGCTTAATCCTCGGGGTGTTATGTGGTCTAGGCTACCGGCTGGGCAAGACTGGCATGGTCGGAAAGCAGTCTGCCAAATTCTCTCCCTGCTTTCAGTCTTTGTGTCTGGTGGAAGATTTCTCCTCTGTCTGCAGTCTGCACTCCCTCTCCTCTCCTCTAAATCCAATCAGCACGGAGACCCGGCACTGACCTTGAGATAGAAAAAGCATATACAGTAGCACATCCACACACACATGCCTGCGCAGGCATACCTGCATTATAATCACACACTTGTGCCCGCATCAGTAAACAGGAAATAAAGAAATTTTGGCGTACGTGATGACACTGCTGATGCAAAGAGATGAAAAAGAGGATGTGAATGTGACTGGACTCCGGTTATCAAATATGTTGCAAATGGACAGATCAGCCAGATTGGTAATAGCACAAGTGACACAGCCTTGCTTTTAACAAGCCCCGCGGTGATCATTACAGCGCTATGATAAAAAAATGCTAATAAAAATCAATATTCAATGACTAAAAAAGGGGGAGCCATAGCGACAGGCGGCTAAGGTCACACACGGCGCAGTCACGTGCTCCGCCACATTAAAGTGGAGTTAAATACTTGCCGGGATGGCACTGTTTATCGGATATAATGGTGTTAGGGCTGATAGTTACACCTTGTGATATTAGGCTGTGGGATTACATAATCCCATAGACCAGTCGTGCATGTGATGCAGATTGGTGGAGGATCAACCATCATAAATCAGTGAAAAGCTGTATTATGACAGACTGTGTGAAATCTGAATTTAAGACTAAACACTTTACTAATCTGTTAAATACCGACTATACCTATTTAAGACTCAAATACTGTACATTAATAAACACTTAAAATGTCATATCTGCTTATAACTACATTATAATGTGTTATAAACCATTTATTAAATGTTTATATAATGCTCATACATGCAAAATAGTGGGAACTTGAAGTAAAGTGTTATCTAATTGGTTTAATAGTTTTTAAATTAAAAAAACTCTCAAACATTCTGTGGTTCAAGCCTCTAAAATATCTGTTTTATATCATTATACTGTGCATAAATTTGGGTTTTGGACTGTTGTTTGGACATAAATATATAATAACTGTAGAGTCTACCAGGTCATATTTGTTTTCAAATGAAAAAAGTGTTTTGTTTTTTTTAAACAATTAGAAATTCTGTGCATAGATGGATCAATTCACTTCAATGTTCTGATGAACTTTGTAATTGCTTTGGATTATTCAAAAATGCAAAAAATGTGGAAACTATGTAAATATATATACTCTCTCTCTATTTACATATTATATGGTGATTTGCTGATCACATGAATAATTGGTGAAATATATATAAGAGAAATGGAAGCGGCCTCAGGCAGCACCCTGATGAGGGCGAGATAGAGGAAAATGTTTGGTGAATAAAACATGGTGAACTGGAGAAGAGTTGTGCTACATGTTTAATGGTTGATGGACTAAACTAGACATCTAAGGATGACACCCTGGCCTTGGAGAAACTTTGATGGACATTTTTCACTATTTTCTGACACATATTGACTAAATGATATATCAGCTAAAGGGGCGCTCCAGTAGTTTTACACATTAAGATGAGAGGTACTACTCAGCCTGTGAAAACAGTTGTAAAAATATCTCCCGTGGCTCTACAGGACTTTTGTGAAGTCTGAGAAAATAATTAGTGATGTCATTTGGAGACTTCTTGCTTTAGGCTTGGACTACAAATTTATAGTGGAAAGTTTGCATTAAAAAACTGGGCACATGAAGTTTGAAAGAGTGTTTATGAATCAGGGATGATCTAATGAATGGCATTAATAAAACTACATTATAGGAAGTGTAGGATCCAGTGCTTTTTGGGTTTGATTCACATGTTAAAGGGGACAATTCCCCAAGTGGGACAATTCTGGAAAACCTGAAAATTCTGTGTCTGTGCATGGCAACTACAGCATGGTTAAGGTTAGGGAAAGATTATAGTTATGATTGAGGAAACTAAAACAGATGGTTGAGGTTATGGGGAGATTTTGGTTATAATTAATAAAAAGACAAACTCTCCTGCATGAAAGTCAGACGAACTACACTTCCACCAACCACCCCGACCTTGACACCCTCACGTTCCAGCTTGGCACATAAAAGACACACTACTTCCTGCTTTGGCACCGAATTGCAGAAGCGTCTAATATTGTATGAACGTTTTTCCTGGGGATATTAGGATATCAGGATGTCCTGACCTCTGCTTATCTATGTTGGCCATCGTTTTTTGAATCTTTTTTTAACAAATCCCCCAACTTCATGGAAGTGCATTACTAAATCATTATCATTAATCTAGAAAATAACCTTCTTATTAATCAATAATTCAAATAATCATTAAATGCAGACCTGATCCAGATGAATGCAATTCTTAAAAAGGACAAAAAGTCAAATGAACTCTATATGACTCAAAAGAACTGCCTCAGCACATGAAAAGTAAATGAGATTTCAGGTAAAATGTACAGTGGAATAACTTCAGATACAGCAAAAGGCAAATCATAAATGTGCTGCTGGTTATTTTCTCTTTCCATCACTTTAGCTAATTATTTTATTCCCCTCAGCCTATTAAAACATTTAACTTTCTTAACCACAGCATTCACTGCTGGCTGCAATTAATAAAGACAATATTATCAGCGTGAGCGCTGCTCTAATCCCAGACATCCAATCTCCCCTCCACGCTGCAAAGACGAGGCTTTTCCCCTGTCCTAATCTAGCAGTTTGGACGTGCCCAGCCTTGCCCTGGTGGAGCTACACCAGCTTTCACCATTAGATTTAAATACATTTCCATCTATATGTTAATGCAACCACAGGTGACAAGCCAATCTACAACTGATACGCGTTTACCCGAGCATGAAATTGGGATGCACAAACAAAAATAAGGAAGAGAACGCAGCATGAGCAGCATCTTGGCGACATACAGTAAATTAAAATTTGACAGCGTGAGCGGGATTGCCTCAGCTGCATGATTTGCAAAGTCCTTTACCGGCTTGTCCTTTGAACAAACTGGATGACAGTGTGTTTTATCAGTTTGGTAGAGCTGGGGACAGTGTGTGTGTGTGTGTGTGTGTGTGTGTGTGTGTGTGTGTGTGTGTGTGTTGCCCAATCAGAAAAGATGCTGAAAGAAGACATCAACCGGCGGTTGTCTGGAGCTGAGATGACTATGACGAGCAGTTGGATAATCAAAGGAGCTGCCTGGAGGCGGGTGGGGGGGATGCGCAGCGATGAGGTTAGAGCGTCCGCACTGAAGCTCTGCCAGGAAGTTTGTGTCTGGGCCAATGAGCTGCGAGAGGAAGTGCTGAGTCAGGAAGCCTGGCCAAGAGAGGGGCCCGTGGTGCTGGCATCTCCTCCTCACACACACACGTTACAACGCTTCACACAACACCGCTCTGCTGGAGTCATAACACACTGTTCCCAATGCCAGCGCCGTGCACGCATGTGCACAACTCGGGCGCCTGCTGTGCACGCATTCACCAGTAAACACTGGCATGTGACGCCAAATACCTGTGGCACCATAAATTGTGGATTGTTGTGCAAACAGATATTTCTATTTGTAAAAGCCAAACACCAGCAAAAATCCAGTCAGTGAAATGACACATATATGACACAAAAAGTGAAAGATGCACCTTTGAAGGGATCTATTAGAGACAAAAGATCATCTGAATGTCTTGTAGCGAGCAGGTGCAGACATACCCGAGGGCTATTACACAGGCTGAAACTGTGATATCTTCATTATCCCTTTCATAGCATGACACAAAGAGAGAAGAGGCTAACACAAGACTCTAAAAGAGCCCCTTATCAGAGAGAATCTCTCTGGTGTGGCAATACTCTTTCTGTGTGTGTGTGTGTGTGTGTGTGTGTATGTGTGTGTGTGTGTGTGTGTGTGTGTGTGTGTGTGTGTGTGTGTGCGGAGGCAGTTGATATGTTTGATGAGAAGGTCAGAGAGGACAAAGAGGAAGAAGAGGTAAAGGAGGAGCATCAGCTTGCTATAGCTGCAACCAATCAATGGACAATAGAGAAATGGTGAATGTGAGCTTAAAGGAATAGTTTGACATTTTGGGACATTTGGTTTATTCACTTTCTGGTTGAGAGTTGAATGAGAAGATTTATACCACTCACGTATTTGCCTGTTAAATATATTTGGCAACAGCCAGTTAGCTTAGCTTAGCACAAAGACTGAAAACAGGGAAACAATTAGCCTGGCTTTTTCTAAAGAATAAAAAAATCTGCCATTTACGGTTATTTACTGGCCTATTTATTGGCCGGGAGCGGTAACTTCCTGGAATCTTTGCCGATTGCCTAGCAACTGCTTAGAGCCAAAAAATAGTCCAACAAATAACCATAAAACCTGAATTGTTGTTTTTACACTTTGATTTTTGTACAGTTTAAACAAATGATTTAAGCTTTACAGGTGTTAGTAGTAGGATTTTTTTTACTTTAGATCAGAGCAAGGCTAGCTGTTTCCCCCTGTTTCCAGTCTTTGTGCTAAGCTAAGCTAACCGGCTGCTGGCTGTAGCCTCATATTTAACAGACAGACAGGAGAGTGATTTCAATTTTTTCATCTAACTTACGCAAGAAATTGAATAAGTGTATTTCCAAAATGTTATACTCCTTTAAAGGGTAAAAAATTTGAACTGAATAAATCCTATTTTGATACTGTGATGGATAAGGAGTATGATTTTCTAACTGATCTGTGCATATTTGTTCTGTAACGTCCTGCACAGATAGGGAGCTAAAAATGGATAAATAGAAGGCTGTATAAAACCAAAACATTAATCTGTGTGTATGAGTAAATGTCAAACAAATATTTGTGATGACTATCAGATCAAGGATCCCTACTTTCCCTGCTTAACAATTCTCTGAAAACAGCATGAAAACTCATTCCCATCTGCTTTAAAGCTCCTCCTAAGTCTCTCTCGCTGGCCTGAATTCAGCTAAAAGCTATAAGTACACTTTAGACGGTCCCCTTAAAAAAAAAAAAAAAAAAAAAAAAAAACCTCTAATATCTTCAAATGCCTGACAATGAAAGGCTAATAGAAATCCTCATATCAAGCTGTATGAAAAGAAAGAGCTGTTTGGCCTCTTTGATAACGGAGTTCAAAGTCATTTGAAAAAAGTGCCACAGGGGTTAAATTAGAGTAACTGTTTTCCACTGATGAAAAGACACCAATGCTGGCTGGCACTGCGCAGAAACAATTAAATTGTGAATTTATTCCAAGAGTAAAAACTTAGAGGCTACTTCAAACAAACTTGCGCCATTTGAACCAACAAGAACAAAAGAATCCTTACATAAGCCCAGAGAGTTTGACCTTGCTTGTCCACCGTTCTTAATCTCAGGGGCATAAATTAGCAGCACCTATGGTCTTAGTTTCCAAGGAGAGTGGCCTCCTACTGGGGGAGCGAAGATGTCAGTTGGAGTTTGTTGCCCAGCTCTGGAATGGCTGCACTTGTCACAAGGACTAAAGACAGTTCCTCACTCTGCACCCAGAGACAGTGAAGCCTCAAAGTCAAGGGTGGGCAGGAATGCCCTGAATAGGCAGTTACGTAAAACTCACAGCACCCTGTGAGGATAGAGAAGGAGCTACTCAGGACCTGACAATGCTGACTGAAATTAAACTGCATCAGAGGGCCCAAAACATGAAGCCAAGTGTCCCTTTATAGACGGCAAATAAAAGGAACAACAAATACAGTCTTTTCATTTAGTTCTAGCTTGTGGGATATACTGCAAAAATTCGCAGGGACTAATCCTCTTTTGATGTCAACAAAGTAATTGCAGAAATTATCTGCAGCATGTTGGTGTTTACCAGCGTTCATAGTCAGACACACTATCCTCTGCATTCGCCAAGCACACTTTGCACTTTATCGCAGCTTACTCTCATGCATGCATGCATGCAGACACAAACAAACAAACAAACAAAAAGAAGCAAACAGAAAAAAAAAAAAACACACACAGCAATAACCAAACGTCTCTCTCCCTCTTCGCTCCCACCAGTCCAGCGAGCACCAGGGCTAACCCTGCTGACCTGACCCAGATATTAACCCAAGCCTCCAGATGTGAACGCGCGCTGGGATTACTCCACCACTGCATCAAGCTCCACATGCTTTCCTAATGAGGCATCCTAAAACGACCCTGGAGACAGAGCTGACTGTCTGCCTCACTCACCTCCATTCCCACAACTCTGCCTGCCTGTCTGTGCAGAGGCACCATCTTCATGTCTTCTCATGAAAAACGGAGTTAAAAAAAAAAACAGACTGCACGGAGTCTAGTTGGAAATGCAACTCAGTCAGTAAAAGTGAATAAAAGAGCACTGACTTCATGCAGCAGACAAACATTAGTCAGTACAACATTGCTGTGAAGTGTTTTCTGCGGGTGCTGTGCTTTGACTATCAAAGCCTGGAATTAAATTTGCATTTATTTCTACTAGGCAGCTTCTTTACCATACTGAAGTTATTGAGACGTTAACAGTGACATGCACTTCTCTATTAAACCACACAGAGGAGATTATCTTAATTTATGCATGAATGTCAAACTTGTCCTGCCCTGGCTGCCTTAGTTTCACTCACCCTTGTCTACATACACACCAGTCACGACCTGAGAGCCCTTTTTCTTTTTGCAGAAGCGCCCTGATATGAAAGAATTTAACTCCTTCTCTGCATCAATGTAGCTATTGTAGCCATTGCATTCTTTCAGCAGCTTCAATTTCCAACTTGTGCCATGTCGGCAAGTTGCAAACTTCACTGCAGCGGAGACGAGGCACAAAACACACGTATGACAGCCAGTGGCACACAAACACAACGCTTCAGAAGTGTGGTAAGTTTGATCTGATCGGCCTGCTAAGTAGCTGAAATTTGCAAGAGATCAAGAAGGGACACACACACACACACACACGCACACATACAAAAAAAATAAACAAAAATGCAGCGCTCCTCTGTAGCCTACCATTTTGATCCAGCGTTTCGAGGCTCAAAGGAGTCCCAGAATAACTCCTTTCGCACCAGTTTTTCCTTCGCCATGAAAATGACCGTTGAATTTCTCACATTTCTCCAGTTTTTGCCTTATCCTCAATCTTTTCTCTTTCCCCCCCCCCGTGCTACTGTAGCATTCAGACAGACAAAAATGCAGAGGCTGCTTTTGCAGAAGGAATTGGTGATTGGAGCTCGGGGATCATATGGGCTTTTTGTCAGACGTTTTTAAAGGGACACGGTACTGTTTAACGTGGAGTTGAGAGACAGGCGCATTTCTTTGTACTGTACTTGGATTTTCTTTTTTTCGTTTGGCGTGAGGAGGAAGACTGGGAAGGGCATTTATAGACATATGGCGCAAACCGGGGTGCGCTTCCTCTCACTGTGCGCTCCTGCGACCGTGTGACGTCACACGGGCAGACAGCTGCGGAGGTTAGGGAGTTCATTCATTTCGCACATTGCAGAAGTCAATATAACTTCATTTTTTAGTCAACAAATAGTGTCTACCTGGAAACAAAGTGTCCCGTATCATCTCCTCATAACTTTTTCATGTCAAAACTCAAAAAAACAAAACAAATTTAGTTCAGATTTAGGGAGTGGCTATTAGTAAGGATTCCAAGTGTCAATCCTCCTTATATTGTTTAATTATTACGCATGCGCATTGTATTGATTGGCCAAGAGCACATGATCAAATTAAAATAGTTTCGAAATGAAGTAATGTTTTTGCTTCCAGTTGATATGCCAACCCTTCCCATGGTTTGGGTTTAAATAGTTATACTGAGGTACAAAAACCAATTGGTTGGGGTTAGGGAAAGGTCATGGTTTGGGTCCAAACAGTAAAATGCGGTAAAAATGTTCCAGTTAACAGCACTAAAATGTTCAACGTGACTGTAAGAAATGTCCGGTCTGTCGTCTCAAGAGGTCCAGCAATAAATTCTGGAAACCCAGTTTCCCAATAGAACAAACTACTATCAGCATGGAAAACCAGTCTGGACCAACATCCTGTGGACAAATTAGGAATGAATTTATTAGGAATGAACCACAAAAAGAGTGCAAAATCTCAAATTATTCTTCCTGTTATTATCCTCTCACACTTTAATAAAGGAAAACTCCTTCTCCAGGGCCGGGTCCACCTACTATGGGGCCCCAGGGCCAAAATGAGATGTGGGCCCCAGTTGATGCCCCAGTTCTCTCATTCTTTGTCACAATAAAGTCATGCAATCAGCACAGACTGCGCAACTGACATATTGGAGTACTTTAACTGCTGAAGTCGCTGTGAGCTTCAAAGCTTAGTGAAAAATGAAACATCTTGCTGGAAATCTGTCAGCAGCTCAACCTACAAACAGCAGCAGCAGCAATCACACGCATTTTCTTCAGGAAATGCAGATATTCTAGGTTTTATTAATATTTAGAAGCAAAATAAGTGGGTTGACATGGACAATAACTAGTATTTTTATATAATATACATATTATAGTCTTACTGTAAAGGTCAGTTTCTCCATACAGTTTATTTAATTGACAATTGCAGTCAAGTCGTCATTTTTAAATTCACAGTCCACTGTGTATGTATTAGGTAGTAATTCTAAGTAGTCTTTATAACTATGAAACATCTTAAAATAATGAAAAAAAGGTCACAATTACCCATCACAAGAGCCCATGGCAACATCTTCAGATAACGTTTTATTCAACCAACAGTCCAAACACCAAAGATATTCAATTTGCAATGATATAAAACAGAGAAAAGCAGCAAATCCTCACATTTGGAACCATCAAATATTTGACATTTCTGCTTGAAAAAATGACTACAACAAGTAACAAATTATTTTCTGCTCTAATTGCCACACTAAACCTGAAGCCTCCGGGCCCCCAGAGGGTCATGGGGCCCTGGGACAGGTCTGTAATTCAGCCTTGTCTTGCTCTCCCCTGATGTCCCCTCTGGACCACGCTGCCATTGCTCACTCCTGAGCAGCTGATATGCGACAGAAGTCGATATGCTCATAACAAGGTGGGAAAAAAATTCATCACAACCTGGAGCAGGTCCCATTTATTACCTTGTGTCAAGGACTCAGCTGAGGCCACAACATCAGTGTGGATATAGTCAAAGAGGCTGCCAAGTCAAGCCCAGACTGAACATTTATTGTCACAAAAATCTTTAAAAAACATAAAGCATTTAGTGATTTGTAATTAAAGCAGCAGTATATGGAATTGTAAACAAAGTCATCATGTTGTTTGGATTGCTGTAGCCGTCAACAAGAGTTCAATATTTCAGATCTGATGTGGTTAAACATTTCAGACAAGGAAAAATTGAAGAGGAGAAACTCCTTCAAGTGAATAGTGAATCATCTATTTTCCAAAAAAGTGACAACAGGCTAATGATTTTTATCATGAAACCTCAGGCACTCAAGTGAAGCTTCCACATGGAAAAAAAAAATCAATTTTGAGCCAGTTACAGCACCTGCTGGTTAACATGGAGGGTGCCATAGGACATATTTTATAATGGGAACATGATATAGTCTCTGTAATTTATGATTTTTTTACACTAGTTGTTGTGACCCCTTCAGATAATGTCCACTTATGACCCATATGACCTCAGTGTGGACATCAGTTGTGATCAATTTAACTAAAGAGTGTTTTTTTTGGAGGCCTGAAGAGGTGTAAGTACCCAAGATTTCATTAAAATGGAGAAACATCATAATATTTTTATGTAATTTTAACAGAATTTAAATCTTGTAATGCATTAGGAACCAGTGCTTTAGTCTTTCCTGTAATTTGACAGGTTAAATATACACCATGTGAAATACTTTTAACAATAAAAAAAGGACCTGCTTCTCATTACCTCCATGTCAGCCTCATATTCATATATTTAGTCCCCGTGTGCAGCATTTTTTTATTGTATTTTAGTATAAAACTGCATGCATTTTGCTGGAGTTTTGTAAATCCAGATTTAATTTGTACTGAAAGTCGTCCATACAAAACAGGCCTGAATTGAACAGAACATATAAACACAACCTGCACAAGTCTTGGTCTCCAGCATGCAGCTCACAAAAGCTCCACACAAGAGAGACAGGAGCTCACACACCAGCGTAGCTTTAAGTGTATGCAAATATTAGCAAGGAGGAAACCAAATTTTCAATTAGTTCTGAGTACGATTAATAATTTAATGGAGTCGTCTCTCTTTTTTAAAAAAAAAATCTTATTCCAGTGAAGCGCCCGGCTCTGGGAATGGAATTTTTAAGTCGTGCATTAATCTGATTCTTCTAATTGCAAGACATCTAATAGAAAAAAAGATGACAGTGGAGCCTTTTAATCAGGAAATTGAAATCACTGTTTGACCACTGTAGCCCTTTATAGTGTTTGACATAAAGATAATACATACACTTTGATCTGCCAGGATGAAGACAATACCCTGCCTGCAGTTCTGAATTGAAAGGTAGATGGCGCCATTGGAGAGGTTCAAATCCCCTGGTCCATTTGAGGACATGGTCTTTGGTTACTACTCAACAGTACTATGATCTGCATCATGAGGAAAAAACATAAACACAGGCTGAAGATCTGTTGGTATTTATTAAGTGTAAATATTAATAACTGTTCAAATAAAATCTAAATCAGACATACTATACTTTGAGTACAGTTTGCACAGTCATAATACAGTAACAAAACGAATACAACAGACAAATTACAGCTTGAGACAGATACAGAAACCAACAAGTTATTTTTCATTCAATGAGGACTTTGCCAGATAACAATCTTGTCTTTCTGACCCTGAATTTAAGGCATAACTTCAACCCAAACTCACTGACTCTTCACAGCTGTGAGAAGAGGATTAGACATTTATAATAAATGTACATTTAGTTGTTTCAGTGTATAAAAAGACAAAAGTAAAAAAAAAAAAAAAGAATACCCAAATATATAATAATAAAAATATTTACAGCTTACTTCATATTATTTGTAAGAAGTATAAACTTCACATACAAAATATCTGTTAAGAGTGGCCATGTTGACGAGATTGAACCCAGTTGTTCTCAGCTGTGGTAGTCCCTAAAAGAGATCTGCCTTTGCGTAAGGTTGTAAAAGTGGTTTATTTATTCACGTTCAATAACATTCATTTCCTCAAAGACAGTTACATCAGCTTGTATACTGGTATCACCATGGAGGACGACATACAGTACAGTTTTAAAACAGTATACAAGATGGAGCTTTAGTTGCTGATGTGTGACGATAAAAGTAATTTGCTATTTGTGTGTACAGTGTCCAGACTTTGTTGTTCTGTTCCCTCTCAGTGGAAGTGAACCTGACAGCCTGCCTGAGGTGCGGCTCAACTGTACCGACTGCTGCGACTGTGACTTCTGCGCCTGGAAGAACTGCGACTGGAGGAGCGGTAAGACCTGCAGAAGATGGAGATACCAATTTAATGCTTTCAGCCATGAGAGAGATTATCACAGCTAGAATTCAAGCAGTTCAATTCAATTTATGGCAAAAAATGTTGAAGTAACTGATAATTACAACAAGTAAAAAACAAAATGTATTGATGTTACATTCTTTGGTTAAAAAAAAAGGCATGGACATGTTGTATTCCCTTTGTATTAATGGCTGCATGGCGAGTATGTCATGGTGTCAAACCACATTTTAATGTTCGCCCACTGGAACGAAGTAAGGGAGGGTGAAAAGGTTGAACTGAGACCTGCCACCTTGTTGAAGTCTGTTGAGGTTCAGCAGGGATGTATGTGTCTTACCGGGATCGGCGGTCTGAGCTCCTGTAGCTGTCACTTCGCCTGCGCCCTCGTCTCCTGCTCGCACTCCGACTCCGACTGGAATAGCTGTCAGAGGAATCTGACCTGCATTAACATACAGCCATGTGACAGCGGCGATATTATTTTGGGAATATCTCCAGAGTGGTGTTTGATTCATGCTGATCTGCTTAGCAGACGTATATGATATGATGATGATGATGTTTAAAATCCATTACTGGCTTATTTACTTTTATTTAATACAGCACAAAGTGATTTTTCTGATAATCAAAATCCTATCAATCTGTCTGCATCCGTAGTGAAAAAAAGTATTGGTTATTCCTCATACTATAATTAATGACTTCAGACATTAATGATTGCTTCATATGATGCTACTTTTAGCTTGATGTGTATTCAATTTATCAAATTCCAAGCCAACTTAACCAAACATATCACATTTTATACAAACTAACAATCTGAATATAGTAAATGAATAATTGTGTTTATATCTGGGCTTGAGGGCGTTCAGTGACCCTTTGCATAAACAATTTGAGAACATTTTTATTTCAGACTTAGTAAATTAAGGAGGCTCACAGACCTGGATCTCCTACGGCGATTGTATGAGCGACTTCTGGAATGACTTCTACTGTAAGTCCGACTGATAAGAAAAAGAAACAGGATGTGAGGAGGTGAAACAGACTCAAAGACAAATCATACATCTGTCATATTAAACTACACAAAGGGAAAATACAATGGAAAGTCTTTTAAAAACATTAAAACATTTTTCAACATGAGAGCTTTTTGACTGTTATGTCTCCCCAGCTGCAAAGTAGAGTAAGATACTGAAACCCCAAGAAGCTCCAGGGTTTCTTCTCTATGTGGTTGACTCTGACTGAAAACAATTTCCCACTGGGATCCATTAGGTGCTACAACAGATTATTAAACCAGCGTTTGAGGGTGTACCTATGACTTCTGTAACTTCGGTATGTGCTGCTGCGGGAGTGTGACCGTCCTCTCCCACGTCTCCGTCGACTCCTGCTCCGGCTCCTAAAAGAATTAGCTGCGTTATAAATTACATTTTCCCCACGCTAAAACAACAAGTCTATGTCACAGACACAGATTTGGCTTCTAGACTGAACACTAAATGCCCATCTATCAAGTTTATCACTTCACAACAATCTTGATCAACGTCCAAGAAGCCTATCCGGCATTTAAAAAAGATTTACTCATGCTGCCCTTGTGCTCTTCATTAATCAAATAGCTTTTATTCTGACCTGGAGGAGTAGCTGGAGCTGCGGGATCTACTTCTGGATCTGCTGTAGGAGTGGGACCACCCTCTGGTGCGGGACCGGTGACTGGAAACGGAGCGGGACTTTCTGGTGGACTTCTTCGGGGACCGTGTGCGTGACTTCCCACGGGTCTTTCCCACAGAGGGGGATCTTTCCTCGCTGGAGCTCTCCTGGTTCCTCGGCCTCTGGTTGAGCCGTGCGGTCTTACGGACCTCGTCAAACAGCGATCCGGGTCGGACGCGGCTTTTGCTTTTTATCTCCATTTTCACTCCTTGTGTGTTCTGGGTCTGGCTCTGTTGAAGTTGGGTGTTTTTCACAGTAACAGGTGGCACGTTCACATTCTGTGGTGCGGACATTCCTTTTAAAGGCCTCCATTTGAAATTTATTACATTACCAGTAGGTTTGCCAGTAGCTACCTCATCTTTCAGTCCTTCAGCTGTTGTTGTGGAGGTAACAGACGGCTGCTCTTTGCTGTGAAGCTGAGGTAAATCTTTACTGGCCAGATCTGAAAACTTTGAGGTAGTTTTTAGGGTTAATTCAGTGGCATTATTAAGAGAATCATGTGTAACTGAAGGTTCAACAATTGTTTCGGTTTCATGCTCTGGAGTACAAATGTCCATATCATCTAACGACTCCTGCTCCTCTTTGACACTGGACAAGTTAGTATTGTTGGCACCATTCCTGTTGGATGACTGAAGATGAGATTCAGCTTGTTTTGGGTTTTTGTTACATTCTTTTGCCCTCTGCTGCCCCCTTTCTTCTTCTCTAGTAGGATTTTTGTTTAAGGAGGTTAAATTTTGGTCCGTTTTATTCATACAATCCACACCAGGCCTTTCTTTGACAACGCTACTTGGACTATGTTTCTCTCGTTTGGATTCATCTTCTTCCTCCTCCTCTCCGAACTCTAAAGGTGGCTGCCAGTGAAAAGTCTCTTTCAGCTTCTGATGTTTCCTCTTAGATCTCTTTGTCTTGTCCTTACTGCGATGGGAACCACTTTTGCTCTCCCCTCTCCTCTTGTGCTTATGTTTACGTTTGGCCTTCTTCTTGCTCTTGTGCTTCTCTGGCTCTGCCGCCTTCTCAGGACTTTCCCCAGACTGACCAGAAGCAGCAGCAGTCTTGTGTGCCACAGTGACTGCTGCCTCCAATGTCTTTTTGGAAGTTTCGCAATCAGATTCTGAACTTGCCTCTCCTTCCTCTTTTTCGGATATGGCCAATGTCTTACTTGTTATGTTTTCTGGATCACTTTCAGAATTCCATCCAGTAAGAGCAGACAGCTTCTTGTCAAGAAGTTCACTGGACTGAATTCCTTGTTTCTGCTTTTTTAGGGTGGCGCTGTTGCTTTGGCTCACTTTATCACTGTCACTATCCCATTCAGACCTGCTATTAAAGCTCTCTGCTGGCACTGAACTGTAGTGTTTTGTCTCTTGATCCTGTGAGCCGCCTTTCTCTTTCATTTTCTCCAAAGAGCCACTGATATCAGTCTCGCTGCCTACTCTGTTCTCTGATTCTGAGTGAGCATCCTGGCTACCGGTAATTGAAATGTACTTATCTAAATGTTTTATCCTCTTCAGAGAACTGTAAAACTCTTTCCATTCTTTGTCTAATGAATTCTTCTTGTTGCTACTTGATTTCTGGGACTTTTCAGAGTCTGATCTGCTGTAAGATGATGACCTGCTTTCATGAGGGGATCTGGACCTGGACTTACTGTAACTTCTACTCCTTGAGCGGCTGTATGAGCGGCTGTATGAACGGCTGTATGAACGGCTGTAGGACTTGCTTCTGGAAGACCTGCTGTGCGAGCGCCGCGCAGGTTTGTGTGCTTTGTCGCTTTCGTGGTCACCTTGCAGACACTTTGGTGTAACTGAGGTCTGAGCTTTCTCTGTAACGCTGTCACCTGTGGAGGAAATGTTGCTGGGAGTTACTTTAGCTTTGATTTCCTGAATATGGATGTAGGAGGGTTTCCAGGGCTTTTGACCGGGCTTCCAGCGTGACGGTGGAGGACTGTCGCTCAATGGGATCACAGGGACACTTTCTGGGGTGGGGACAGCAGGGAGTCTGGAGACAGATGCGACTTTGCTCTCTGAGAGCTTCTCAGGTACGTGGATCATGGCATCTGAATCGGGCTTACTGGCTTTTCGCTTTCTTGGAGATCTTGATAAACTCCTCTTTCTAGATGGAGACCTGGATCTGTACCTGGATCTTGATCTTGACCTGGATCGAGAATAGGACTGAGATCTGGACCGGGATCGACTTCTAGACCTAGACAAGCTCCTGGACCTTGAATAAGACCGGGACCTCCCTCGAGATCTGGATCGACTGGATGTGTAGGATCTGGAGTAAGATCGTGAGTCTCTGTAAGACGCTGAGGATGGTCGTCTCCTCAGAGGCGACGAATGTCGTTGACTTGAAGAGGAACGAGATGGAGAGCGGGACATTCTGGACTTAGACCTTCTTCCTGAAGAAACTGATCTTTCATCCTCTGACACGACACGCTCTTGAACTTTGTTCTTGGAGCTTTTCTTCTTGCTATGTTTACGTTTTTTGGCCTTCTTCTTGTGTTTCGCTTTTTTCTTCTCTTTCTTCTGCTGCCGGCGCAGGCTGGACCTCTCAGAGCTGCGGTCTGAAGAGTGCTCTGCAGACCGGGACCATGCAGAGTCACTTCTGTCGTCCCATCTGCTTGAGGAATGTTCATTCAATCTGTTAAGTCAAAAGATGTATGTAAAATACATCTTTACAAAGTATATACAAAGTAAAATATGAAGTCATACTTGTCTCCTTTGCTCCATCTCTCGATACTTGGTGGTTGATAAACTTTGGTTCTCTTCATCTCTTCTTTCCAGTGTGGCGGAGTTTCACTGCTTCCACGCTCTTCCACAGATGCAGAACGGGATTTAGACCTTGTGGGAGTGTGATATCTCTGCAGAAAAAGAAAAAAAAAAAAAAAAGATTTTACATTTATGATTCAGGTGTGATTATCTTGACAATAATTTCAGAGTGCAGATTAGTGGCAAAAGGTTATTCAAGCAGAGATGAACAAAAAAATAATTAGTTCGTCTCTGTGGTCAATGAAATAGATATGGAGGTCAATTCTTAACAGCTGGGGTCCACAACAGTTTCAGCTTGTGACCCCTTAAATGAAGCAATGTCTAATTGCGACCCGTTGTCATACTTGTCTATTAGCTGATTCAGCCAAAGAGTGATTTTTCTTGCTGTTTGAATATTTTTAGGAGTCCTGAAGAAGTAAAACTAATGTGAAAAAAGTAAGCATAACCTCGGGCTACAGAAGTATGTTTTTCTGTTTTGAAACCTTGATTTATCAGTATTCAATTCTGTAACCAGTTTGTAAAAATCAAATTCTGGTTAAAAGCGTGTTGGCCCTTAGGATTGGACAAAGTGGATCAGACTTGGAGGAAGACTAGAAAATTTTAAATACTTCAACACAAAATCTGAACGAGGTGACAAATCTCTGATCTTAGTTGAGGTGAGCATACCATTGTTCCTCTGCCTTTGATCTTCCGTCCAGACTTGGACACTGCTGGTTTTTGGTCAGTTGAAAGAGACGATTCTTCTTTCTCAACTCTGAAAAAAAAAAAAATAACATTTCAAAGTACACACACTGAAATTACCTCGGTATGTAAGCCCAGAAAAAGATACTAAGAATGACTTCCAACTGAAAACTGACATCTCTGTTTTATCTTCCTGAGATGGCATGTCCCTTCGCAGCAGGAAACGGTTCTCTGGCACAGGCGGGATTTCCTCCGGTCGAACTACGGGCTTTTCTCTCTTCCCGCCCTGTTCCTTCTCTCCTTCCAATTCAATCTCTCCCTCCAGCATCTCTCTTTCCACAGGACTGTGACAACACGACACGATGCAAAACAATATATTTTGTTATGCAAAGAATCAACCCGTCTCTTAGCTCTTACAGCTGACAGTGACTCATGTCAGTAATTGTATTTATACGTGGATGTACAGCTTAAACTGGATCAGAAGTGTGATTATGTACGTTTGAGATATATGTGAGTAATTCCTTAAGCATGTTAAAGTGTGAAAATAAACAAGGATAAAAATTTACCTTTGCCTGGAGGGCAGAACATCAATGTTCTTCTCCCTCTTTGATTCCCTCCTTTTCTTTTTTGACCGTTTACTCTTTGAGCGTCTCTTGTGTTTGTGATGTTTGAGCTTTTCATCAGATTCACTTTCAGACTCTGCTGAAGAGGAGAACTGAGAGGACGAGTCATGGGAATTGAGGGACGAGTCAGCAGAATGGGAGGCTCTTTTCCTCTTCCCTTCAAGAACTAAAGTAAGAAATATAACAGCATTTATGTAATTTCAATAGAAAATCTGCTTATTTTTAAGGATTAAATAGGTCAAATTGTGTAAAAGTATAGAGGCGTTAAAAACAAAAATCTGCCTTCAACCACAGAAGTTCCTAAAATCAATCTGAGAACTTGAGACCTGAACTGTTGACTTGACTCAAGATTTGGGACCTTGACTTGAAGTTTGATGATTAAAACTACAACACTGATATATTCAGTACAAGTAAAAGGATGATGGAAAGTTCAAATGCCAGGAGTCATTTTCAGGGTGGTATGACACCGCAACAACAAAGGCTTTGTTTTATTCTTCTCGGTATGTTGGAGGCCGTGTAAGCAGACCTGGCAGAGTCAGGTGGGTAGATGCCAACCGAACTCCACAGAGAGCCCCCTGACTGATCCTCATTAAAAGGAAGATCAGGTTACACGCCCCGTCCTAATACCAGTGAGGGGAAAACGCTGGCATCAAAATGCAAACCTCTTACAGAACGAGCTCAAAATATGACCCATGTACAACCATATGAAACACAGGAGTCAAAAACAAAAGAGAGAAAACAAGAGGTCTAAGTTTATGTACAGTTGTTGTTGAAAACTAACTGATAATATCAGAACTGTATGAAAGAGTACTACACCAATTTTACAAATCAGTGTCAATTTAGTGGTCACATGGAGTACTACTCCAGTGAAAACAGCTGTATAATGTTTTGGAGAAAATAAGCTCTGATGATATAATCAGAGTAATCTCAGGCTGGGCAACAACAACAAACAAATTGAGTCAAATTATTTCCAGCTGCATTATGGTAAATGAAGTATTTGGCGCTTTTGGAACCTGACTCATACTAGAGACTGAAAGTCAGGATATCTCAGCCTCTGCTTTTTTCAGTTCTTTAAAAAAAAAAAAAAAAAAATCAGCCTCTTGTGAGTCCAATTCATGGAAGTGCAAAGATAAATCACCAAAATACACAAATAATACACACATAATGTACAACTGACTGTAGCCTGACTGTCACACAAAGCCAAACATCACACACACTCAAGCTTAAATTGAATTACAGTGGGTAGGTGGCAATATATCAATGACAGAACTTACCATCATTAGCGGACTTGGTGATCAGCTGTCCACAGTCCATCACTCTCACATCAGCGTACGGTCTGCTAGCTGAATCAGTCTTCAGCCCCTCAATCTTCTTTATCACTTCAAAGCCGGAGATGACTAGACCGAAGACGACGTGGACTCTGCAGGCAGGCAGAAAAGATTGCTGCCTCATTCATACACAACTATACAGTGACTTCTGTACTATTTTGGTATCTTTAAGGATACTGTTAAATGAAGTAAAATGAAAGACAATGCTGAAAATGCTGCTAAAATGTGACCCAGCGGTAGTAAAAATTTGGTCAAACTTACCCATCGAGATGAGGTGCCATCTTGGTTGTGCTGTTTGTGGAAAATCAAGCAATCAAGCCAGGAAGGGTCAACCAATGGCAGTGATTGGGTCATGAAAAAAGGAGAAAAAGGAGGAAAAGAATGAGAACAAGTAATTTCAACAAGGTGTGGGTGCTACTGTACCATGGGAACAATCTCAAAAAAAGGTATGAAATTTGTAAGACCCTTTGTTCAATGATATTTGATTGTAAATCTATTCAGAAATCACTTGAAATTTTGGCTGTTGAATTAACAACAGTGACAAATAGGCAATGAAAACCCTCAGCAGAGTGTGGGTAATTACATTATCATATTTGGATCATACAAAAAAAAACAGTATATTTAAATTTCTTCCTTCATGTTTCATGAATTTTCATTCATGGAGGACTTTTAACTTATGGTGACAACCTGTTTTTGTGATAAAAGATAACGTGTCACCTCAAGCCATTTGTGAATACTGTTTAAACATTTCAACATTTAAACACTGTACTCTGCAATATGCTTGCAAATACAAACTACTGAATGATAAATACAGTCAGGAGAGAGAGAAACACAGCCTTGGAGACACATTACCTTGGAAGAGCAGGATGCTAGAGTTTCTGTAAATTTTACACAAAAACGGCAAGAGAAAAAATGTAACACATTTGTAGGTAAAAAAGATTGAATCCATGTTTCTCTGCACTTTGAATTCTAACTGCACACAGAGAGGGGATTGATCTCAAAACAGAAGACGTGACAGAAAGCAAAAACTCAAACAAAACTGACATTCATTCAAAAAAAGCAAATCAATAATGCAAGTGACCAGTCAGTTAAATGATATAGTTATTAAAAGGGTGCAGAGTGATTTGGTTTAATGAATGTCACTCACATGAAAAACTGTGAGCCGTTGGTGTCTTTCCCACGATTGGCCATCGACAACAGGAAGGCTCTGTCGTGTTTGAGAGTGAAGTTCTCATCTGTTGGGAGCAGAAAAACAGGGAACGAAGTCTCAAGAGCACATCCTCTAATCAGTGATATCAGGAAATATTTAGCGAAGAACAGGAAAAAAGAAAAATCAGCTTTTTAATCCATCAAACCTAATCATCGCCTCACCAACCTGCCCAACTACACATTTTGTTTGGCCCAATTTTACTTGATTTAGGCTTTTAACTACAAATCACATACATTTTACATTTTTCTGACTATGTTCCAAAGAAAACCATATTGGTTTCAATTCATCTTGATATGCTACAGGGATCAAATTGGTAAGACTTGATACTTGCTTGAGATAAATTATCCATTCAAGTGAACACTTCATTGCCTTTTTTTCTCATCAAGGTTAATTATCATAAAGTGAGTTAACATTTTTGAGCAGGGACCACTTTGAAAATTTTGAATGATGACTTTGCTAATATTCATGAGCTGTGCTGTTAAAGGTAATGTTTTATTTTACCAGTCTATACAAATTTCCTGAGTAGTTTACAGGTATTTAACCGTTAATTTTTAGGACATTTTACTGAGCGTGTTGCAATTTGGTACAAATTAAAAGAAAAAAGAGGTGGTAAGTTGGTTTAGTTGGTAAGAGCCAATTCATTCTATTTGGGTTATACATAGTCGTTAATTTGCAAAAATTCTTCATAAATTAGACTTAACAATTCTGTAACTGACAGTTTTCAGTGTGTAGTTTTGTTTGTCAAACTATATTTTAGCATATTGTTTGTTTCTTAAAACTCTATAAAGAGAACATTTCCTGTGTACTACCAAGTGACATAACCCTGTCAAAAAAAGAATTATTGGTTACACAGCAGCTACTTTTAGGAAATTATTGAAAAGACCTAATATGCTAATATATTGTTTAACACACAACAATACACACTGTAAAACTTAGTATTCTCTGTCAGTTAAATAATTGTTAAGAGTGTAATTTAATAAGATTTTTTTAAAAATCCAAATATAATGAATTGGCACTTACCACATAAACAATTTAACACTTTTTTCAGTTTTTCTTATAATTTGTACCTAATTGCACCACCCTCTCTATAAAATGCTCAAAGAATTAACCATTAAATACCTGCAAATTACTCAATTTTTTCCAGCAAATTAGTATAAAATGAAAGGACCTGCAAAATAAAGCATTACCAAAGTCAAACAATCAATACACAAATGTAATGGTCCCTGTTTACAAGTAATGGGATGGATCATCTTTCTAAAGCATGTTTCAAGTCTCTGCAAGAGGAGTTTCATATCCTTCTAATATAAATAAAACATTTAATGATAAATCAATAAAAAACAACCTACAAACAAATGGAATTCTTTCGGAAAATGGCCTACAGTGATGTAGTCCTAAACGACTAAAACATGAAAATCCACCAGCATAATCTTTAAATATCAGACTGAAAACATTCGTGAACATATCTGAATAGTAAATAGATACTACATACAGTGTAAAGGTCATGCTGAAGTGATTACAGTCAAGCATTAAAATATTTATATCAAGCTATTCGCATAAATGAAACTTCAAATTTGGAAAACATGAAAAATAAAATGCCTCCCAGTGCCTAAACCTTTACTTAACTGTATCTTCATAATACTATATCCATGCTGCAAGGCTAAATTTCCACTGTAGTACTCTGAGCAAAGAAACCTGCAGTCTGTATGTGACTACGTGTCATGGCAGTCATGTTATAAGGGTACTGTAGCTATAAATATCACATGTAACATAAAAAGTAATCTGAGCAGCCTGAGGCTGTGGGGGGTCTAACAGGGAAGCTGTATGAATGGAAAATCCTGTCAGATCCCTTCAGTACAAATTTGCATCTGCGCCTTTGCAAACATTTGCACTGTTTTTACTGACTGAAGAAGGTGGCAGGTGGGGACAGTGTAGACATGGTGTTACTGAGCTGTGTACATCTCTTACCTTCTCATTTTGCAAAAGACCACTCTATAAATAAAAGAATATGTTGAAAATTTTAGGCAGGAAGATTGTAGCTTTCAATAAAGAGAATGCCTACTCTCCATGCTGATTTGATAAAGCCCACAACTAAATAGAAGACAGCACTATACAATGGAAAAGTGAAGGTCATACATAGGAAAATTCACAAGAAATCCATGATTACAACAATAGGCACACGCAATGTTACGCTCATGCAAAAGTAGCTCAGTTGGAGGTCGATAACTATTTAGATAGACATTTATGAGACATCAGAAATCTAGACTGATTATTAGAAAACTTGATCTTCAAATTACCTTCAAAGTAGCCACCGTATATGGACTCTCCTCCTCTTCCATTTCCTATAGAGATTAAAATAGTGAAATTATTAAACCAAAAGTCAGACTAAATGTAACTGTGGCTCCTGGAAGCCTTCCATAAACATCCATAACAAAGTCATTGAGCTTGTTTACTGGCACTTTTAAAGCTTCAATCAACTTTTTACCCACGCTAAAGCTAATCTTAATAATTGTTAACTGCCTATATGCTGTGAAACAATGAATAATAACACTTCTTCAAAAACTGTTTTACTCAAAACAGCATATTTTCCAACGCCCCAGTTGCTTTCAGTCATGTAAAACTGGCACCAGCAATTGGAAAATAGTGGAATAGCGTCAATGCAGCTAAAACCAACAGCCAAATTGGTTAAACCTGCCGTGAAACACACTTCCAGAGTTACACGTTAGACATCATTACCTTCAGTGAAGTCGCCTCCCTGGATCATAAAGTTCTTTACAACTCTGTGAAATGTGGAGCCTTTGTAGCACAGCTTTTTCCCTGTGATTTTGCCAGTTCCCTTTTCACCTGCAAACATACGTACATTAACTGAGCTATCAATGATTACAAAATGCAAAACAGGCCTGCTACTGTACAAAGTGCCTCTGTGTATACCAGATGTCTTGAATGATGCCGCATGGGGTTTTTGTTTAAACAAGGGAATGAAACCTCCGTTGGGGGGGGGGGGAGAGAATTAACTAGATGCCTTTATTCAGGCATCCTGTTGTTAATACTCCAGCGCAGGACTGCAGAATTCATTAAGAGATCTTCCACTGGGGTGATTGTGAAAGCTATTACCCCCTGGATTCCCCTTCCTTTGGGGTGAAAGGAGACGTGGAGAAATTTCATTAGATGTGTTGATGTGTTTAAGGGAGCTTTCAGAGGACAGAGGGCTGGCTGTTCAAATTGGCAGCTTTGGTTGCTAATCTTCTAGTATTTTGCTTCACTGGCTCGAGCATTGTTCCAAGGGGTTTGGTTTCCTATGGTGTGAGCTGATCCCCCATCTAAAAAGGACACATTTGAGACTTTGAGAAAGCCACAGCAAATTGGTGTATATTACCGTGTTATGTTATGTTGCCTGTGTGTGTACTTATGCTCAGGAAAAGGAACAGACTAACCAGCCATCTCCCACGTCTGCCCTTGCCAGCATCACATTCCCGTCGGCCAGGTGGGATGAAAAATGAGAGGGGAGGATCGATCTGCAGTCTGTTTGCAGATTTATGGCTATCTCTAGGCAGACCACCGCTACTACAGTACACTCTGTTCACTCTGCTCAGTGGAATGAAATATCTAGGAAGGCAGACCGGGACCCTGGATCCATCCAGAGACTCCATCTGTCACCAGACAATTTACACAATGGCCATACCTCCTTTCCTCATTGTATTACATGACCAGCAGGGGTAAGTATCAGGGTACTGGAGCTCTTGTTTTCACTTCAATTCAGTTATTTATTTATCTACACATTGTGATTATTTTCATGAAAAAGAACGAAAAGAAGAAGAGATGTGAAACAAGAAAACAAAACCCAGAAAATTATTGTTATGTGGTATGAACCTTGGTGACTTAAGCTACCAGTTACCTCCCAATGTCTTTGCTTTTATTAAAGGAATCAATGACACAGTAAGCAGCTGTTTTTGAGACTGTGAAAATTGTGTGAAAAGAGTTATCGCTTGTCTCGTTCTCATGATTTGTTTTGGCTCTGAGAAACTAAAATATGCACTAAATGTCTCAAAAGCATATTTGAGTAAAACATGTTTTACATTACTCACCAGTGCACAAACAGAGAAAGTTTTTGCTTGTCTTGGGACAAACATCCGAAAAAAGTTGAAAGACAATTCGCCCAACTACAAAACACAAGAGAAAAAGAAGAATCACTTCAGTTTTCTACTACTGATTATTAAAGATGTTAAGGCATCTTCAATATTAACTCAGCGTGATATGGAACAATGAACAATGGAGGCAGAAAAAAATAGGCCAAGGATACAATTAAGATTTACAAGTATCCCAAACGTTACTACACCTCACGCTTTTAATTGGCTCCCAGCATATAATTAAAAGAGTCCTGTGGTGAAGCTCAGACACTTTTCCGTAGCTAAGCTATTCTTACGAGCGTGATGATGTGGTGTTTTGCCCCTCCCTACCCAAAAATGAGCCAATTACATATTTAAGCTTGAGGTCACTAAACTGGTCTGGTCTGTCCTTACTTACATTCATATCAGTTGCACATAGTTGCTGCTAGAAAAATACGTAATGCTCTAATGACTCACACCAGTATATCAAGCCAATGCACTACTGAGTGTTCCACTTTCATTATTTTCAACTAAATGAAAATCAGTCAAAAGCTCCAAGGCTACAATAACAAACAACATGCATACAGTTTTAAACATCTGTATTGATGATATCAGTTCAAAGTAATCATCTATGAAAGTAAGGTGTGGCTGTTTATATGACTAACTAATCCTCATACCTCTGAACTAATTTTTCTTACCTGGCTCCCGGTTGAGCTCCACATCAAAGTAACACTGAGGGCGGTCTTTTACCCCCATTGTGATCAAAGTCCGGGTGACCTAAAATGTAGAAAGAGTACAAAAATGCTAAGCAGGAAAAATAATGATAGGTCTGTCTTTTTTCTTAAAGCACCATTCTCTTTTTATCTGTCAATGTAAGCATACGAAGTACAGCATATTGAGAAGAGTGAGTTGGAAAACAATGTAGAGAGACCAAGACAGCGAGGGAGGAGGGAGACAGAGAGGGGAGGAGAGAGAGTGATGGAAGGAGAGGGAGAGAAGTCTGCGGGGAAATGTACTGGCTATGCAAATCCAAGCAGAGCACAGCACAGCCTGCTCGTTGTACACATTTAACTCTCTTTCCACGGTGTACTTAGATATCTATGCGTGACAACTTCTAGACAGAAAAAGTCACAAACTGCTGCTACCGGTCAGTGTCTTTATGGAAGTGGGAATGGACAGAAATGGCACAGATTTCAACCTGAGCAAGGTGAAAGTGAAACCAAAATACTGCACCATAAGACACGTTATGATCAGGTGGAGCTTGCTTCACAAATCCACATTAATACAGTCTTTGTCTCCTGTCACATAAGACAATTTTACAAGCTTTTCTTATATTTAGATACTGGAGTTAAAGTAATTTGCTCTGCTTTTTCTTTTTTTGGGAATCAGTCAATAAGAAGATAAGAGCACTATCCAGAGCAAGGCAGTCAATATCAGCCACTCTGTTCTTTTGTTGTCCTTTGTCTGCTCAATTAGAGGAAATTACTTGAAATGCTTTTGTTTGGAAATTTTATAATTTTTGCCTGGACCTACAGTTTATATTCAAGGTGTGTTAGTGGTCTTTTGGTACCATGTTCGGTCAATGTCAGTGTTCTTCTACTGCAAACCAGACCAGCTGAATGGCACAATATTTTTATTTTGTGCTCAAAAAGTTCATAAATCATCCTTAATTATAACCACAGAGTAACATTTGGTCTGTCAGCATTCACATATTAGACTACATGTAACACTGGTTGACTAGTCAAACATAGCTTTAGTAGTAAGGAAGGAAAGTGAAAGTTGTGTGTCAAATAATAATTTGGATTTCTAAAAGGGTTTCTTCTCATTATTTAAATAGATAGATAGATGATAGATAGGCAGATAGATAGATAGGCAGATAGATAGATAGATAGATAGATAGATAGATAGATAGATAGATAGATGATAGATAGACAGACAGATAGATAGATAGAAAAAGTATATACAAAAAATACCATGGAATAAATAAAAATAGAATAGAGACGAGAGATATAACCATAACTATAACTATAATATCCTATTTGCTGAGTACAGTGTACATTAGTGCAAGTCAGGAGGATATTGGTATGGTAGTAAGTATTTTTATGATATAGGCAGCATATGGTTAAAAATATTTCAGTGTCACTGTGCTGACATGTAACAGTTAACACCTGTGGTGTGTTTGTTTTTGTTTTGCATAAACAGGAGTCTAACAAGGGGAACAGAGAGAAAGCATTACAGGATTTGACTTCATTTCAGGCCACTGACCAAGCTTTGAAGTCGGGGTACAAGGAAGAAGATTCTGCAACCTAATTTGGCCTGCACACCTGTTCATGTGCACCTGCTATGGTGCAGCCCCTCCTGCTACACTTATACGGTGTAGCTTTGTAACAAAATACAGGGCTTTTAGAATGAAGCACAAAAAACATATACCAGAAAAGTAGATCTGGGAAATATTTGGAGTGTGAAATAGAAGCAACTCCCCTTTTTTACAGAGTGCCCAAACAAATTTAAACCCTTTCTATTTGACTTGTTTAATGTTGTCAACACTTCATCATATTTGACAGCTGGGGAGGGGCAGTGTGTCAACAGACTTTAATCTAGAGCAAATTAATGAACAGTACCTGAGGCAGTAGAGTACATAGTACCTTATTTCATTGCTGATGAATGCAGAAACTGGGACAGAGAAGCTAAATTAAACTGCCCTCACAAATCTCACCAATAAAAACTGGAGGTGATTATAAGCCTTAGATACAGCTCAAACCTAAAACAACACTGCATTGTACTAATGGCGAGACTTATATCATGTTACTAACCTTGACTGTGCATAGCCTTATCTAACTGTAAAACCTTCCTTCTAATTATAGACAACAATAAACACCCCCGCCTTCAGAGGAACACACACTTAGAAGAGCCTTTTCAAGCTTTTTTTTTAAAGATTGAAATGTATTTTGGTTAGCAATGAATAAGAGAAATGATTAAGTTATATGTATAAATTAATATACAAACATATATACATAAACACATAAAAAAGAGGCAGACACACGAATGCCACAGTTGGAAACAAAAGCACAATGTATAATAATAACAATGTTTCTATTGCATACCGTATAATAATAATCCTACTCTTATTTCATTTTCTTAATTATATTTCATTATACAGTATGTATATAAATAATCATTGCACGATGGATAATAACTATTTTATCTGTCTCACTACTCATTTTATTTGATTATATACTACGTATATAATTAATGCACAATGTATAATAAAACCTTTTCTATTTTACTATTTTATTTTAATCTATTATTGTGTGTGAGGTGTGCTGGACGGTGCTGTTGTGACGGGATTAATAAAATATTTCTTATTCTTAATACTACAATTTAAATTAAAGATTTTTGCGGTGTACTGGCGTTAAATGCATTTCCATTAATGCCGACCACATTTACTTGATAGCTACTCAATAAGTTAATAAGCCTAATTAGCTATTTAAAAAGGAGGAAATACAGCTAACACGTAATGTAATGAACCACAATTTTAGTCAAACAGGCGAGTCAGCCAGGTGCTGCTGTTCATTTCACACACATTAACTGCCGCAAAATGTGCAAATTCACGACTATAACATTAACTAACAAACGCATTTTACTCATTAACTTTTGTCTAAAACCAAAGTTCAACATAAGCCGAGAGAAACAAACAAACAGGAAAAAGTTAACAGGCTATCGCTACATAGCTAACACACGGTTAGCACTTCTTGGATGGTTAAGCTAACCGCCACTTTACGTGTAAATGTCTCCCAGCTTCACATTTCACGTAACGATTAAAATCATACCACAAATCGTGTAAAGTATTAAATGACAAACCAACCTCTGTGCAGCAGTTAGCTTGGTAATCAGCTAGTCACCGAGGGCCGACTGTCTGCTTGTGCCGCTAACTCGGAATGGTTAAAGAATAATTTTGTCCTTCTCGGCTTCCCGTATTCCGTAGAAGATTTGTTGTGGTTTTGTTGTTTCGAGGAAGAAGAATTGAAGTTAGCTTATTCGCTAATGTTAACGTAATTTACATAGCAGTTAGAACAGGTTATCTAGGTTTTCTGTATCAGTCGGGGATATTAAAAAGTATGCTACTGCACTTGTAGAGCGCATCTTGAAGCTGGGGCTTGTATTTCTCTGATATGATGTTGTAGTCAGCTAACCTACAGTAACTTAGCTAAGGTGCAGCATGAAACCCATGATAATGAGGTAAGGTGTAACACGGTTACAACTTAAGGTTTATAATTAAAATTAAGACTGTAATCTCACTGATTTCCAAATGGCACTGAAGTGGGGAAAAGTTTAAGATTTTTAAATCTACGCAGTTAATAATAAACACTCCACTTGTACACAAGCTAAAAGTAATGCAGCAACTCTGCAATAAATCCGACCTTTACCAAGGTGCTAATGTTCAGTTTTAACTTTGAGAGGTTAAAGGACGGGTTCCCAATTTTACAAGTATGTCTTAAAACAATAGTCAGATGCTCAAATGAACATTAAAATAGGGTTTTCTTGCTGTAATCATTCCTATGTGTATAAATAATCACTGCAGCTGGATTGCATTGCATTATACTGGGAGATGTTTTGATATTTAGTCTTTCCTGAGTGGCGCAAATGGGATGGACAAAATATTGGAAACAATTCTCAGTATTAAATCTATACCGTGTAACAGCACCACAACCTACAGCCTCTAAAAGGACATTTAAGTTAAATTCATATCTCTCTAACAGTTTCAGCGAAACTGAAAATACTTATGAGCTGTCAGACTATTTTCATTCTCACTAGGTGTACCTAATAAAATGGCAACTGAGTGTATTTTCAGTGTAGAGCTGAATTCACTTGACTGACAAGTAACCCCCAACTATTTGATAATCCATTAGTCATTTAAGAAATGCTAAAGCATTCCTGAGTTCTAGCCTCTCAATTGGGGGAATTGGCTGCTTTACTTTGTCATTTGTGATAATAATCAGAATCCCTGTGTGTGATGGACTGTTGGTCAGACAAAACTAGATGTTTGAAGGTGTCAGCTTGGGCTTTAGGGACTTGTGATGGCCACTTTTCACTATTTTCTGACATTTTATAGACCAAAAATTTATCGAATAATTGATTTTTATAATTGGCAATGAAAACAATCTAGTTGCAGACCTAATATACTGATCTGAAATTGCTTTTTACCCTGTGTAGGCAGTGTGTTCTTCATGGACCCAGTGGATCATGTCTCTGATCCTGTTTGCCTTTGTGGTCCGGGTCAGGGATGGACTCCCCCTGTCAGCCTCCACAGACTTTGAACACAATCGAGAGCTCCAGGAGAGGAAGCAGCAGCTCAGGACCATCAGCAAGGCACTGGCCCTCTTCCCTGACAGAGGGACGGTCAAGGGCCAGAAACTCAACATATAGTAAGGATTCAGGAAACAGTTTCAGTCATGCTCTGTGTAACTGCACAAAGACACGATGTGTAGTGTGTATTTTCTTTAGTGATGCATAAGATAAATAGAATGTTGTCCACTTGATCACAGGGGCATCTATGTCAAGCTGCGTCAGGCTGTTTGTTTACTAAACACCTTTTCTCCTCTCACCTGTTCAGCTTCGTCTCTTCAGAGGGTGTATCCTACATGACCGTGTGCCACTGCAGCCTCCCTGTTGCTAAGGCCTTCTGCTTCCTGGAAGATCTGCGCTGGGAGTTCACCACATGCTACAATAGCACTGTTGTTGCCTTGGCAGCCAGGCCATATCCGTTTTTGGAATTTGGTGAGTAGGACAAGAAATAGTGTCTTTTAGGTTTGCTGTTGACATTTTGGGATTACTTTGAATTAAAATGTGGTGTGTTGAATAACATGCAAAGCTCCAGTCTTAAGTGGATTTATCCAAATATGTTTTGCTTGCTGACATTTGACAGACAGCACCATTCAGAAGCTAAAGCAGCAGTACAACCAGAGTGGTGGTCCGGCCCTAGAAATCACATTGGCAGAGGTCCAGCAGGATCTGAACATCCACCCACCACAAGTTCTTACCTTGCAGGAGGTGGAGCTAACCAACGGCACCGCAAATGGGCATATGGAGCAAGCTCCTGGATCTGGTAAGCATTACACAGCACAGCATATACAGCACAATACAGAGCTCACTGCCTTTGACAGCACTGCAAACTGTATATAATAAATATATACATTACTTTTCAAGTAATCCAGAAGCGGGGAGCAGCACTTGTTGCATTCACTGAGTTTTATAATCTCACAGAACTTATATGGTCATTTGCTTTTGTTTAACAGGTCAGAATGTAAGACTTGAACCAGTGACAGCACCAGGCATCCTCTCTCTGGTTCTCAATATCATGTGTGCATCTTTGAACATCATCCGTGGTGTGCACCTCATAGAGTACACATTCCAGGTATGGGCAGTTCCTGGATCTTATCACAAATACTACAAATAAATTATCGTCAAATTGCTTTTTTTAAAAATCTATAAAGGTGTGTTGATGTGCCATAAATTGCCAGTATATTAAATGCTAGACTGTGGTTTTCTTCATTCATAAACAAAGCCATTTGTTGATTTACACTGAACTTAATTTGGGGATTTTGTGTGGAAATAGTTATGCGTAGGCTAGCATTAATTATAGATATGTTAAGCTGGCTGAGCTGGCTGCTGAGGATTAGCATTTTGCTGTGGAAGCAGAAGTCTGTCATATATAGAATATAATAATGATGAGGCGTGCACAAAACCGCACAGATTGTCACTCTTGTGTGAATTAGCTTATAATCTGTAATAAATGTCATTCATTTTAGATAAAATGAACTTCCACCTGAATGACAAATCACAAGTTTGTTTAATTACATCTTTTTCTCTTGACACAGGATGATTATGAAGGAATATGGAATGTCGTGGCTTTTCTTCTGGCGTTTGTCTGCTGTGTTTTTCAGGTAAATGTAGTTCACGTAGTTTTTAACACAAACTGACGCCCACTCGTATCAAACTCTCTTTGACGCTCGTCCTCATATGAATGTCCTCTCTGTGCCCACAGTGCCACCTGTACCTGTTCCATTCATCTCTAAAGAAACCCAAGTCCTTCACTCTGTTGAGTGTGATCGTCCTATGCAACTTCTACCTGCTTGGCATGAGAAACATGTGGCAGCTGATCTTCCACATTTCTGTTGCCTCCCTCTCCACCGTCCTCATCCTCACCCGCAAACTCCAAGACAGAACCAATGACTGTGGGGTCTGACGGGCACACTTAGACACTCGTGTTGCACCTCTCCCACCTCTTTGTGACTCCGGTTTTGAGTGCAGGTAAGAAGAGCAAGGAAGAAAATGTAGTCTACATGAGTTATGAAGAAGTCATGTGGATTTTTAACAAAAAAGTTTTTGTGTCATCATGGACAATATTCACTATTTTCTTGTATACAATACATACTTGCACTTTGTGTACGTGGTTTCAAAGACTGTAAAGAGTTTACAGTGAAATGCAGTTCTTTCCAAATCCTCAAAATTATCAGATTTTAACAAAACAACTTGGGATATGGTTGAAGGAGTACGTCCAAAATGTTCTTGAAGAAGATAAAAGGATTTTTTTTCAGTCAGAGTTGCTGATCAAAGTTTTACATGTAGAAAAAGTAATATTCTCAAAATTTCAGCTGGTTATGCTTGTGATTTTGTAACCAAGACACATTTCGGCAGGCGTTCAGCTCAGTATTATATCTGCTACCACAGGCCGTTGATTATCTTTCCTTAAAGTAATCAGTTTACAATGCTAGGTGACGGATAGTGATTGTAGCAGCCGTTAGATTTAATTTTACTTTTAACATAGGTTTACGTGGCTGATTAGCAGGTAATTAGTTCATCCATCTCACATTGGTAACAGTGGGATACTTAAAGTAAATATTTTAGTGTAGTTTGATTAAAGATCGGTGAGAGTGAAGTGAAGTGAGCAATGCAGCTATTTTAATTTGTTTTCAATTACTTGCTCATTACTGGCCTGTAAGATACAGCAAAAATGTGCAAGTATGGGGTGGTTCCATGCCTTACTGTGTGACAATGCAAATGTTGTTGATTGTTTTAGTTTGTCTGTCTTATGTACAGATACACCGGCAAGTGCTCAGCTAGTCATCGCAAAGGTTCAAATCCAAGGGCTCCGTTATTAACATGACTTAATAGAAATTACATTCTACACTCGCAGTTATGGCCATGTATGGCAAGATGTTGGATATTTATTTTAAGCTTCAAAACAGATTTTGGTCAGAGGAAAATGGCTTCATATCAAATCCAATTTAAACTTTTTTTTTGTACGATCAAAGTAAATTTATATATTTTAGTTTGTCTGTTCCATCTTTGTCTACTGATCTCTGCATTGTCAAGATGTAAACTGCGGGTAAAAGTATGAAAGCACTGATATGATGGGTTGAATATAACTGAAATTTTGACTGCACTATTAGTTTGTAGATGTTTTATTTGTGTTTGGGATGGCAATTGTTCTTGAATGTTTTACATATCAGGTTCAGCTAAAAATTATATTTATATCCTGGTTCTTTTTTTTTCTTGTTTTGTTTGGTCTACAACACCACTCCCTAGCTGTAGTTCTTCTAGTTCTAGTTATAAACATAAATCATAAGGTTATAATTTATATTTTGGATATAGAATACTTTATAGTAGCGCTGCTAAATTAATTGGCTAAGTAATGATGCTAAGTCTCCTATTAGTTAATTTTTAAAAAAAACATTTTGTGTATTTAGCTTTTACGGTTTTCCATTTTTAATAGTTAAAAATTTGCAAGTGATATCCGTAAAGGGAAATGAATTATTAGTTTATAGTATTGTGGCTGCAGCGGAATTGTATATTATCCGTCCCTTTCATCTATCTATTCTACGAAGGAGGTTAGAGGCATTTTTATGGAAAGCAAAAGGGTAACATTTCATCCGACAATCCAAACATCCTTTACTGTAAAGAAGCAATAGTTTAGAAAAGCTACAAAGATTAAGGAAACTCAAACGTTTTTCATTGGGAGTGTAAAATGAAGTGTAGCTGCAGATCAATACAATTGAGCCTTTCAATA